>NC_080782.1:1103427-1455105 GCF_028018385.1 Neofelis nebulosa | reverse complement strand
TCGCGGGGGCCCTGCTGGGGCGGCAGGCGGGGCAGGTGGGTGGGATGCCCGGTTCCCAGGAGCCTGAGGCCTCCGCTGCAGCCTTCACCACGCGGGGTCCCCTCAGCGGGACAGGATGCCCGGGGACTGGGTGTTTCCCTTCCCGCGGGTCAGTCAGACCCCGGTTCGGTCCCCTTTCCCGGGGACAGACCTCGTGAAGGACACAGAGCCCCTGCAGATTTCTGAAAGTCTCCTTTCCCGTCCTGCCCCGGGAGCCTGAGGCCCACTTCTCTGAGCATCGCCGTGAAGACGCGCCGGGGCCCCTGCAGGGAGGACGCACACCGGTGTGGGTGACCCAGCTCTAGCCCCAGGCCGGCCAGGAGGAGCCCCCGTTCGTGCGCCTGCACCAGCCCCGGGGAGGTTCCCGCTGGCAGGTTCTGCTCCAGCCATGAGAGTCTGCGTCTGCCTGCCTAGCTCTCCGTCTTAGGGCAGCGGTTCGCCCCGTGACCTCTCCTCTCTGGCGGATCTAGGATTTGCTGGTGTTCTGTGTGTCCGGCCCTTCTCTTGCCACGAGGACCCCAGTGAGGGCTTCCACGGGTGTCGCGTGCCGGAAGTCGGGATCTTTTGGCCGTTAAGGGAAGTAATGAGGCATCAGTGGGCTTTATGGCTGCTCAGGTAGGGTCACCTTCCCGGGAGACTGAGGGCAGGAGCGGGGAGCCCTCACCGGCCTGACAGGAGCCAGGTGTGGGCAGCAGACAGGTGTTCGGCCAGACTGTCTGGGGCAGGTGAGTCTTGGGCAGCAGGATCCTGGGGCTCTAACCGCTCTGGTCCCACCTGAGTCACACACACGCGTGAAGGCGTCTGGTGGCCTGAAGGGCAAATGTACTCTACTACGGCAGGATTTCTTCCCTCTCGAGTTGTTCTGTCCGTGGCAGTGTGTGCAGCACGCTGAGGACAGAGACCCGGCTCCGTGGGGCAGGGCCCTCTCGACCCCTGCCTGGGCTCACACCGTGCAGGTGACGAGGGCTGGGGAAGCTGTGGAGCTAGGTTATGGGGCCTCATCGTCCAGCAAGGGCCTGCCTGGAGTGTGCCAGTCACCAGGTTCTGGGCGGCATCCAGGGCGCGGCTCTGGGGCACGTACCTTTCTGGAGTCATGCCCCGGGCACCTGACCCGTCCACCGGGAGGGGTCTGAGGGCAGCCTCCCCACCGAGACTGGCCGGGGCACCACACGCTGGGACCAGGTGCCAAAGAGGAAGATGGAATGGGGCCCAGCACTGGGAGGAAGGCTCTGAGTCCTGGGTTGGGGCCACATGGAAGAAGGACATTTAGGTGCTGAAGATTATTTTTAATTATTATTAATCTCAAAGAATTCCAATGCTTTAGACAAAACCAAGAGCCAACTCCCTCTCTTCACAGCGGGGAGGGAAAGGGTGAAACCAACACGTCCACCGAGGGCCACGAGGGTGCCAGGGACCCCGGCGCATGTCCGTGCCCCTCACCCTCCCTGCGTTCGCCCACATATGGCTCCCCTGGCTGTTTGCGGAGTGCTCAGCGTGTGCTCATTAAAGGTCTAATTACACTCTGCTCCACTAATCAATGATTGAGAAAATGGCAACATGCAAATACTAAGTGAGAAAAGAGAAAAAAACAACAACACGTCGGCTAGCTGCTCCTTGAATTCTTTACGAGGCCATGTTGTTGGCTTGCTTTTAATTTGTACTTGACTTCCGGGAGCCCTTGTACATTTTATAAATGCTGGTATTAACTGGGTGTATTTTAAATCACCAACTAACAGAGAGAAAACCTCGTGATAGTCTGTAATCACGTCTCTAACTTCCCAGGGTTTCTGGCAGAGGGGTGATAAGGACACACGAGCCCCTCATGTTCATGTTTAAAACATGAAGAAGATTCCAGGTGCGCCTGTGGTGGTCAGCCGGCCCCCGGCGCGGCATGAAGGCTCTGTCCATGGAGCTGCAGGGCAAGGAAACTGGGTGTGCTGATGGGCTCCCCACCCGGACTATTCTGGACACAGCCTTGGACGGAGACATGACCTCTTGTGGCCTCCAAGCCCTGCCCACATCGCCCACGTGGCCCGGTGACTGTACCATAGGGACATCTAAAACCACATGGGGACCGGCCGCCCCAGCTTTGCTGTGTGTTCCGTTCACGTCTCCGTTGCTGTTGACGCGGGAGACCCTCGACGTGGCAAAGCACATCTACGGGAAAGACCCCTGATTCATTTATTTTGGTTCAACTGGAAACATCAACGGGCGCTCGATGCTCGTCTGAGATTCACACCACCTGCATGCAGCCTGCCGAGATGTTTATCCGTCAGGAATAACTGCAGTCTTTTATATATAATATAATATATTATAATATATATATATATATAATATAATATACATAATAAGTGCTGACCGCATCCCGCCATCTTCTGAGTCAGAGCCCGCGAGAAGGCGTTCGCACAGCGGTTCGATGCGGGCACAAGGGAACAGCGCGCAGTTCCGTAGGAAACCCGAAAGAGCCTCGTGGCGACATTCCGAGTTACTGTTTTCCATTTTCTTCTTTTTTCCGAATTCTCTCTCGCGGAGTTACTCCAGAATTACCTGATAACCAACATGTTTTTCTGTAAGAGATTTGAATTTTCTTCTGAAAACACCTTGTTTTTGCATGTGAAACAAGCATTCCTCTGTCCACTATGACTCTGAATCTAGTTTTATACACAGAGGAGCTTCAGAGACTTTCCCGTAAGACCGTGGCCTCAGAGAGTGTCCCCATTCCCCCCAGTGGCTCCATCCGGGCTCCTGGGGAAATGCCGCTGCCCCACTAAGGGCCCGACTTTTCCCTGATCACGAGGCTCTTCGTCACCAGGAGCACAGCCTCCGTTCCTGTATTTACTGGAATATGAAATCGTCCGCGTGCCCTCTCCAGTATTCTTGTGTGCGTTCTGTGGCAGAACCCAGTCTGAAAATCCATCAGGAAGATGCTTCCCGTGTTTCTGCTTTTAACACCAGAATTAAGATGGTGTGAGTTCGCCTGGGCCCGTTGACCCCGAGAATGGAGGGAGCGCCTGATGGAGCCGTCCAGCCACGGGCTCCCGTGTGACCCAAGCGGGGCCTTTCCAAGGACAGATTTCAAAACCTGACAAAATGCTGAGGCATAAACAAGTCTCAGCACATCCCAAAGGACTGAAATCACGTGGGGTGTGGCATGTAACCACGGTGAAACCCAGCCAGATGTTAACGACCAATAGATAATTGCCCTATTACCTTCCCATGTTTTTTAATTGGAAAAAAAATGTACTTTTAAGTAGCCAATGTTGAAAACAGAATTACAATAAAATTGGAAAACTATTTTGCACTAAATGATGAGAAAAGACGGCCTATACTGGGGTGAGCTCTGGTGGGAACGTGGCTAAGTTCTGAACGCTTCAGCTTCGCCTTTTAGAAACACCAGCGGGAAGCATAAAAGTAGACAGAAATGCACCCCAACCACGGGCAGCACGGGGGTGCCCAGAGGCACGCGTGTTGGGGGACGGTGGGCCTCAGGCACCTGCGGAAGGAGGGGGTCCGGCCCGCAGCACGCAGTCGGGTCTGGAGAGAAGCCTGGGAGAGTCAGCCAGACTCGTCTGTCCCTGGTTCTCAGAGCAGCTCTCGGGACGCCGTTCCTTGAGATCCTCGAGAGTTGGCAGAAATGACACGTGGCAAACGGGTCGTGTCCCCGGCTGCAAACTCCGCTGCACCGTCTTCCCTCCGTGTGTCACCTGGGTCACCCGGTTCACTTATGCCACAAGGTGCCGCTGGGAACGTGACCTAATGCAAGGTTCTCTCCCTTGTCAGCGCTGTGTTCGCCTGGACCCCAAAAGGAGTTTCCTTGCTTTTGCTGGTCAAGCGATTCGCTGAAACTGTCCTGATGTCGCTCGCTTGAGCCCAAGCCGGTCGCGCCTGTGGTCACCAAGGGGCCTCAGGCTGCCTTCTGTCTATTTCGGGACCACCTCCTTGAACTGCACTCGTTAGCTCTTACTCCAGTCTTTCCCACTTTGGTGTTTCTTTCCAGGAAGAACGATCACCTGCCAATTTTCCGTGCCTGACTTCAGCATCGCCACTTTCAAATTCTTTTTCATCTCTTAGGTTTTTGATTCTTTGTAAGACTTTCTCGCGTCCGCGAGCTCTTTGCTTGGTCCGCCTTCACGCGGCCGTCGGCCCGGGTCACGCCTGACTCCCCCCTTCTGCTGACCCTTTCCTGGGGTCTCCCCCTCGTCCTGCGGCTCTCTCTGATTTCTGTTGGTTTGGGCCTTCCCGGTGTCTTTTCTGAATGTCTTTCCCCTCGTGCGGGAGAGGCTGGACCTCCCGCCTTTCCTTCTGTGGCTACAGGCCTGTTGATCGGTCCTCCTCCCTCTCTTCTTCAAGAGCGTGTTTGGGACTTGGCCTCGATATCATTTGACTGCTCCTTTTTATGTGAACTCAGTTTTCTGAGCTGCAGGCAATGTGTTTCGCCAACTTTTCTGGGCTCCTGCTGCTGTGCTTTTTCTTGGGTGCACAGGCCTGGCTTTGCCCCTGAGCCCCTGGCCGCCCGCTCCCTCGGGGCCTCCCTCCCCCTCCTGCTCTGTCTGCTAGGCGTCGGGTCCGAGGGGAGCGGCTTCTCCTCCGAAGGAGCCCTGTCCGGGAAGGAGCCCCCGAGGGGCTGCACTCGACCCCGTGTCCTGCGAGCCCGGGCCTCCCCCCCGCAAGGGCACAGACCCCGCTGTGTCTCCACCCCGCTCAGAGTGGCCTCCACGGCTTCCCCGGGAACAACCGTGGGTCCCGTGTTTCCTCCACACAGAGACTCCGGCCCCTCGGTCCTGGCTGTCGCCGCGTGCTCGTCTGTGTGCACTGTGAGCTCATGGGGGGCTTTGTCGCCTCGTTTTGGTGTAACGCTGCCCGTTAGCTTTTGTTTTGCTGTCCGGTTGCCTGTTTCGATGTGTAGAGTGAGAGATTCAAAAGCTACTCGTGACCCCAGCTGCCATCTTCCCAGGACTGTCTCCCCCTTTCCTTGTAGTGGATTGAAAAGAAGGAGAGAGTTTAACTTTCCAGCTACTCTTACAAAAGTGCGTGCGAGGTGCCGTGTCGGGACAGGAGGGCCCCGGCTCCCCCATTCTGGCCCCGACGGCGGCCGTTGGCCTGAAGAGAAGATCCTGGCCCTCGTGAGCCCGGCTCAGGGGAAACCTCCTGACAGGAAACTCGGACTTTAAGTCAGAAACAAGCAAAGAGAAAAGAGGTCCCTCCTCAAGGCTGCGTCTTGTTTCTACACCAACACGTCTTCCCGCAAGAGAACTTTTCCTCGGGGAGCACACAGTTGAGCACTTGGCTGGGATCACAGAGGTGGCTCCGGGCCCCCGGCCCTGCCTGCACCCGTGACAAGGTCCAGCGGCAGAACAAACATTTTCCCTCGGCCTCTGAGGGAAACACGGCTTCTTGCCGCCTCTCCTGAGCTATTTGTTCAGTCCTGAGCTGTTCCCCACACGCGGAAGGACTCACTCCGTCTCACAGACACCGAAGCCAAGCGGGCCTCACGGAAATCGGGTGTTCGCTCCTTCTGCTCTGCCTCCAGGGACTTGGGTAATCTTGGCTAATACGACTTTTAAACTTTACCGTTTTAAATTACAAAATGATTACTTGTGATGTATTCAATTTAGAAAGGCGGGAAGTGTAGAGAAAGCGGAAGAAAATAAAAATCAACAGAGACTAGAAGGCACCAGCGTGTATGTCCTATTATCTCTCTTTCCAATGAAGTTATAGTTTTAGCCACGAGTGTAAAATCTGGGCTGTCACCCAAGTCAGGGTCCGCCGACCACCGTGCCAGGCCCAGCGTGTCCTGTGCTGGCTTCTGTACGGCCTCCAAGCTAAGAACCTCTTCTGTGTTTTCAAATGGCTGGGGAAAAAAAGTTAAAATCAGAATATCTCAGGACATGCGGAAGTTACCTGGAATCCAAAGTTCAGTGTCCACAGACGAGTCTGCGGGCACGGGCCCCACCCCTGTTCCCCGCGGCCGCAGCTGCTCCCCCCACACCCCCGAGGCCCCGGAGCTGGCGGCCGGTGGCAGGGAGCACGGCCCGCAAAGCCACTGTGTCTGCAGACCCCGCTGCGCCGTCCCTGCAGCTCTGCGGGCACCTTCCGCTGTCGACCCCCGTTTCACAAGCCGAAGGGGAGACGAGGACACGAAGCAACGTCCCGAGCCTCCCACGCAGGAAGCCACGGCGCGTCTGTTAGACGCGTTGCTGGGATGTGTGTGGACTGAGCCCCGGAATCAGGCGCGTGGGGGCACAAGGGTCCCCAGCATCTTCTTGGCGGTTTTCCACACTTGCCATCCGCCGGGCACCACGACGCAGAAAGGCAGAAAGGAGCAAGCCCCGCCCACCAGGCGCTCCGTAGAAACGCAGACCTTTGAGGGGTGGCCTCCGTGCCCTCGGGATGTAGGTGTTGGACGTCAGCACTCGCCAGCGGCTAACCCAGTTCCGCGGGAACTGCTGCAGGTTGGGGGGGGGGGGGCGGGCAGCTCCTGGAGGAGAGGCCTGGGCTCTGAGGAAGCGCCCCCATCGCCCACCCCAGGAACCTGGCCACTCAGGCGGTGCTCACCGAGGGGGCAGGGACCCCCCGGCCCTGTAAAACGATCACATGCCCAAAGAACCACCCCGGCTGGTTTTACGGGACCCTGGATCCCTGGATCTGATGATCAGAACCGAAGTCCCACGCCCACGGCCAACGGGGACCCTCACAGAGATCAGTGAACATCCCTGGAGAGAACATGTGCACAGGGGATTGGAGCAGCCACCATCCCAGGCCCCTGACTCTTTCTAACAGAAAATAAATGGGGGTGCGTTTGGGGAAGAAGAGGGACGATTTCTTATTTATAGGCAGAACACTTGATTTATTCAGAGTGTAAGAAAAATAGTTGTCTGTTAGACCTCAAAGGTTCGTAAAATCAATCTTTTGCAAGAGAATGACTTTCCAAAGATTTATTAAAGCTTGCTGGGATTTTTAGCATGTTAAGGAAAATCCATGAAAACACGCCTTTTCCTGATGGCTTTGGAAACCTCTGCACCTTTTCCTACAATTTCCCCCATTTTGTAGCTTTTCTGTTGTTTTCTGCGTATAACCTTTACTGTACTTTCTACTTTCATGAGCATGTGCTATAATTCTCTTCCTTTCTTTTTCTTCTTGCTCCTACAAGCTAGCTTGGATAAAGGAGTCATTATCAGCAGCCCCACAATGGACCCACACATCCTCAGTCAAGACGCCAAACAGACGAAATATTGATCAGTCTTCCGTGAGTAATAGTGGTCCCCTGAAAGGAGCAGGCACAAGTTCATGGGTCTGCCCATGCACGCCGCGAACGAGGCATCCCACAGCCCAGAGCCCAGCCTCACGGATCGTAATCACTCCCTACAACAATAAACGTCAAGACCGGTGTTATTTATCGACCACAGTCAATGACCGTCTGTGGGCTACACATTGAAAGTTCATTTTACAAACCAGCATCCTGATTGGATTGTCTGCTTTCTTCCAGGGACCGCTGAGAGGCTGAGAGTTAACCCCGGAGCTTCCTGCTGGGCCCCAGCCCATCCGCGGCAGCCGGACACCCCGCCCCCCGCTCCGCCACCGAGCCTGGGGCGCCCCTGTGGAGAGTGCGGAGAAGACCAGCAGCAGGAGCCTCTGCACGGCCCGGCCCCGCCGAGGAGCAGCGTGGGGCTGGCGGTGGCCCTGCCACTCTGCACCACCCACCCACAGGCACCGAAATGGCCAGCCGGCGGCCAGGGGGCGGTGACCGTGGACGGACGCTGCAGCCTGCCCGGCTCTCGGTGCCGGTGTCTGGACACCCGGGGAGGCCACAGACGAGTGAGTTCGCTGGGTGTGGAGGTCACTGGGTGTGGAGGTGGCCGTCACCAAGCCTGCCGGCACCTGGAAGCTCGGGGCGCCCTCAGGCCCGGCCGGTCTGAGCACAGAGGCAGCACGTCCGTCACAGTGCTTCTGTTCTGTGGGAACCCTGGCACACAGCAGGTTTGCCTAGAGAAGATTTAATTCCGCTCTGGGTCCAACTCACAATTCTGTTTCGAGATTAGACGCCATATCACACATTATACGGGCAGCGGCTGAATTGTGGGAAACGTGGGTCGTGCCCTTGGGGAGCTCATGACGCACCATCCCTTCTTCTAGCAAGGCGGCCTTCGAGGGTCACGGCCAGTTGGTCTGTGCTCCCGGGGGAGTCGAGACTCTGGGCAGCTGCCTTGCCGAGCGAGTCCTGGCCTCGTCTCCGTGGACGTCCCACCCACGCTCAGAACCCTGACCAGTCTTGAGGCATGATTTATTTAATTTTAATTTTTTAAGCTTATTTATTTATTTTGAGACCGTGACAGAGCATGAGTGAGGAGAGGCAGAGAGAGAAGGAGAGAATCCCAAGCAGGCTCCCCGCTGTCAGCACAGAGCCCGATGCGGGGCTCGAATTCACAGACTGTGAGATCACGACCTGAGCCGAAACCAAGAGGCGGATGCTCAACCGTCAGAGCCACCCAGCCACCCGAGGTATGATTTAAAACCCATGGAGTCAGCCTGGCAGGACCACGGACTCTGCACATAACTAACTCCTGAAGCATCAGAGGAAGGATGACAGGGCCATGATGAAGCAACAGAAATCAGTGACCACAGCGCCCAAAGCCAAGCCCATGTCCGGTAGTTTGTGGGCAAAGGTAAACTGTAGAAACCAGCCACCTTCCTAGAGGAGTCGACACTCCACGGTCGTACCCCCGCCGTGTAAACGCCACACTCGGGGTCCCGGCCAAGCCGGTCCACCACCGCTGACCCCGGGGCTGGGCGGACGCCCTTGTTCTAGAGATGGGCCCAGTGGGGCTCCAGGCCTTTGAGTCTCCTGTCCTCACTCACAGTTCAGCTCTCCTGTCTGTAAGTGATGGAAACAGGAGGAGACGGGGTCACGGTGTGGATCCTGGATTGGTGTTGACCTCTAGGGGCTTTTCTGAGCTACTCCCTCCCAGCCCCTGCCCCCTGCCCTCCCACTTTTAACCTCACATTAAAATACATGTAAATGGACTATTTTTTCTTTGACTGTGTGTGATCTGTCCGAAAGAGGAGGCAGCTTCAGATGCCTGGGGGCCCAGGGGGGCCTGGGAGGGACAGCCGTCGTGCCAGGTCCGGGAGGTATGGGCCCAGGCCTGGTTTGTGTGGCTGAACGTTCTCTGTGAGAAGGGGGTGTCCCTGGGGTAACAGGCTGAACTGTGCCTGTTCAAAATCAGGATGTTGGAGTCCCAGAACCCCGGAACTCAGAATGGGGCTGCGCATGGCCGGCGTCCCTAGAGGAGGATGTCAGGACACAGATACGCACAGAGGGACGGCCGTGTGAGCACGGGGAGGAGACTGGCCCGGGGAGAGGCCTGGGTCTCAGACACCTGGGTCTCGGACGGCGAGAAAACACACAAACACGCCTCTGTTCTCGAAGCCCCTGTCTGTGGTCGCTGTGCACACGCTACCAGGGAATCTGCAAGGACACATTTGGAGGACCCAGGGTGGATGTGCAGCTGGTGACACACAGTGTGGTCGTGCGGGGAAAGCCTCGCCCGGACAGGGGCCACCAGGCTGGTCTGCACAGATGAGAAGGCCCCTCCTGCCTGCCTTCCAGGCCACCTGCTTGTTTCTGGGTGGGGGATGCATTCGTGAGGAGGTGGCTGGTGCCGAGGGCCGCAGAGACCGGGGCCAGAGCGTGACTGCGTCCATTCCCCTGACGAAACTAAGTCCCTGGTACGCAGCCCTGGAAGGCACTTTTGGCTGAGGACTGCAGCCACTGTCGTTCAAGGACAGCTCAGCCCCTCCCACTCTGTGTCCCCTAGTCCCTCCTCCGCGGAGGAGACGGGAAACTCCAGACCAGGGAGAAACTGGATGCCACGGCACGAAAGGCGCACTGCAGAGGAAACACGAGGCAGGGAGAGAATATGTGGGTTCCGGGCGCCCGACCCCCCTGGGAGCGCGGGCAAGAAGGCTGGCTGTGTCCCAGGTGAACAGAGGAGGTGACGGTGACCAGGACGATGAGCAACTTCCGATTTTCTAACTGAAATTCGAGGCTGGTGGTCTGTGCTTTAGAACCACGAGCAGGGGGCACTTGGTTTGGGGGTTCAGTGTCCCACCCTTGTCCCTCATCCGCTCACAGAGACCCCAGAACCAGAACCACTTTGTAGGGAAGGTGTGTGGAGGGGCAGCTGCCCCAGGTCTCACCAGCAGGACAGCTCTGTGTCCGGGCTGCCCCCCAGCCCCCAGCGGGTCTCTGTCCCGGCCGTGGTCCTCCGCCTCATTGGAATGCATGCCCCAGCCCCCAGTCCCCAGCCCCCAGCCCCCAGGGGGTCAGCTGCCCCCACCTGGACCAGGAGCCCCGCAGGAACTCCTCACTCTTCCAGGAAAGTCAGCTCCTTCCGTAAGGGGTGCTGTGGGTGCTGTGGGTGCCGTGCTTGTCTGGAGCTGGGCTCCAGGCATCAAGGAGCTAAACCCACCTTCCCCGACATCCTGATGCCAGGGGACGTACGGGCCTCCCCTGGGCCGTGGGGCCATCAGAGAAATGAGTGTAACGCTGTGCACGGGCATCTGGGACGAGGCAGTTTGCTCGTGACGGAAGCTGATATTCCTTCAAACGCCCTGTCTTCTGTCCAGGGACACTTCAGACAGGTGGCTGTGGAGTCTCTTTCTTACTGAATCTAATGGGGACCAAATCACGTATTCCCCTAACGGAGCGGTGACAAGAATGTCAGACTCCTGACGGCATACGCACGTGCACAGTCACTAGAATCCATTGTCCCCAACTATTGCCGTAGACGTGAAAGAGCCAGCGACCTCTGCTCACGGTTTCCTTCGATCTGAGTCTCAGGGCTCCGTGGGTCCGCCCTTTCTCAGTGGGACCCACGGCCGTCGTCTGGGGAACGTGGAAAACCAGCGTCCGTGGGAGCTGTGGAGACGGTCGGCCATGCTGTGTCCACACAGACCCCTGTGAACTGTCACGCGGGCCATCGTCCCGTCTGCCCTGGACTCCCCGTCCGGGGCACAAACCCAACACACCAGGCATCCCCAGAGGAGGCGGGCAGAGGCGGGCGTTTGCCATCATCGTACAGAGGCAGTTGTAATAACTCCGTCATTAAGGTGAAGAAGTAGCCAAAAACGGTCACTCCCGATTGTCCCAGGGAAAAGAGCACTTTTTCGGGTTTGTTTCTGCCCAAACGACATACAGATTTTCTCTCCATTTTTTTTTCCTGCTGTAATTTCAAACTTGGACACACATTTCTCCAGCACATTTCAAGAACCAGAGCATTTTTAAAATTAATTTTTAATAATGTGTAATAATCTGAGTGGCCCTGGTCTGTGTGCAGAATTAGAATTCCTCTGATAGAAAAAGAAATATTTGTGCAGAGTTTTATGAGCAAAGTTGACCTGAGGCTTCCTGAGGCTGATTGAGAAATTGCAGGCAAGGCAGCTTGCTTAACCCCTTCCGCGTCCTCTCCCTCCCTGGGCCCCCGCCGGGTGCCCACAGAGGAGCCAGCGGCCGGGCTCTGGGACAGACAGACCCTGAGCGGGAACAGGGGTTTCATGTAGATGCCCGGACACCATGAGGTTACAGGGGGACACTTTCATCCCACAGACACCGAGCCCCCACGTCCCCGAAGATCATGGGAGGACGCCCCATCTGCCTGTCTGACGCGCCCGCTCAGATGAGGCCAGGAGCCGTGGAGGCACCTTGCTCCCCAGCCCTGGCTCGGCACCCTCGGCCGGGCCTGTCACGCTGAACGGGGGTCTCCGGCGAGGCGGGGCCCTAATCTGGCAGCGGGCATGAGACCAATGTCTGGTCTGTCCAGAGCCATCTGCACCACAGAGGTCAGCCGAGGGTTGAGAAGGCCATCCATGCTATCCCAAAATAGGAAGCCGGAAACAACGTCCGTGTGTGTCCCTGGAGAACTTGGCCGTCGGGGAGGATGGACCTCGCCCCAGCAAGGAACTGGTGTCGGACCTCCCTGCCCTGGTTCTGCTAATGCTAAGTACGGGTTTCAGTCACTGCCAGGGACTCAGACACTGAGTCTAGAGCTCAGAGGATGCTCTTCCCAAAACCAGGCTGAGAAGAAATTCGTTTCCAGCCCCTGCTCCCCGAGGGCAAACAGACCTGGAACCAGCACTACGGAACGGAGCTCGGAAGAAGAGTGAAGGCGGCCGCCCAGGGGGCTTCCTCACTTTCTGCTGGGCCGCTAAGGGAAGCCCTTGGAGCGTCGGCGTCCCGGCCGGGAGTGGACTGAGCACGTGAGGTGAGCACGGCCGTCACAGGCGTCGGGGGCCGTAAAAAGAGCACACTTGTTGCTGGGGTCCAAACAAGAGAAAAACCAGCAGGCCCCTCTGAAAGCATCAGTTGATTTTCACCCGTGCTTCGGAGAAGACCATCCCGCACTCTCCTTAACCAACCGCTTGCCGCGATTCCGTTCTGTGGAACGCTTGCCTGAAATAGCCCGTCCTTTTCAACCAGCGCCTGCTCTCCGTCACGGCCAGAAACAAAGCGCACGTGACCGTGGACCCTTGGGCGGGGGCCGCGCCCAGCGACCGTCGCCGGGAGGAGCCTGCCGACCACGCCCTGGCCGAGACCCCTGGCGAGACCCGGGCTGCTGGGGCCACATGGGCACGTGCTCGCGCCCCTGGGGAGCAGGCAGAGGTGGTGACTGTTTCCCCAGGTCTCCGTCTGTCACCTTCCTGCTTGCCCTCTCAGGCAGGAAGTGGGTTTTTATCAGGAAACCGAGGAGCTTGTCTCCAGCCCGGTGTCCCCTGGCGTCCGGCATCCACGCCCCCGGTCCTTCTCCTGCGGGTCCTGAGCCTGCTGCAGAGAGGACACTGACACGTGCAGTGAGCAGGGTCCTGTGTCCCCCAGGCCCCCTGCTTGGGCACAGACGGTGACCTGACATTCCCCGCTGGACACTTGAACTCCACGGTCCGGCCCCCTCCTCTGCTCTCCCCGGACTCAGCGAGTTCTCACCTGACACAGAGAGCCTTTCCTGGACCGCCACCAGGTTGGCGCATGGTGGCCAGGGAGTGCCAGCCTGGCCCGGGTGACCGTGGTCTCCCTGCCCCAGGAGCAGCTCGCCGGGTGCGTCCCTCCCGGCTCTGCCTCCTGGCCCAGGGTGGGTCACGCTCGCCAAGATTCTGAAGCACCAGAACCAGCCCTCGGGGCGGTTCCCCGGCCGTGGTCTGAGGTTAGCCTTTTCCGCAGACCCTCAACCACACACAAGCCCTGCCATCTCCCCTTCTCGGTTCCCGACTGTGGTCCAAGGCTTTCCTCCGCCAGAAAAATGAAGCCTTGGGCACTTAGTTCCTTTGCTTGCAAACTTGTCTGCAAAAGTCTTACAAATAGCTGTTTAAAAGGTTTCATGACATCGAAAGCATTCTTTAAGTAAAATGGAACAAATTCAAGGAAGCTGGTGTTAGAAGAGGAGAACCACCATATGTAAACAGCACTGAGACTCCAGTGTGAAGAACCAAGCAATCGCAAAGGGAGCCTCAGGACATCAAGGTCCAAATACAGATTTTTCTCCCCCTAAAACCTCCTGTGTTCCCACTGGAACATCATCCAAAAGGAAGCCACCGAATCCCACAGAAATGAGCTGTCTCAAACCCTTTCTTTAAACAAGGAGTTCGTGGGTAACAAACGTAATTTTATTGGAATGTGATTACTTTAAATCACTCTCCAAACAATAGTTAAATGTATAAAAACCCTAACAGAGTTCATCTGATAAAACTCCAGCAGAGCTTCCCCCCAGAACATTCTGCGCTGGTGAAATTGTAGAAACTGCATTGTTTCAACAACACTAACACTGAGGTGCTGAGCCAGACGGGTCTGAGGGGCTCACATGCCTCAAAGTGTCTAAAACGACTTAAACACAAAGAGATCGCAACACGAATCAATCAAACCTGTTTGCCAACAATGTGCACATCTGTAATGGTAATGAACATACCTTGCGGTCCTAAAAAATACAGTGGCTTTTCTGAGAGCTTTCATCAAAACGAAGGACAGATGTAAGGGCACATTTAAATGTGCGTTGCCTCCCGCAAAGGCGTGAGAGTTTAAAGGAACCCCTAAGTAATAGGAAAACTTAAACAAGCTTTCCACCGCAAAACGTCATTACTTCCAGTAAGAAGCCCTTTCCTTCCAGAACAGCAGCAAAGCCACTTTGCGAAGGGCCACCGCGTGGAGTAAAAGCCACCGAAGACTACGCGTGCGGCTCCGTCCAGCTGTGTGTCCAGGGCAGTTGTACCAAACGGATGACAGTGTGACTGTCGGAAACCGAGTGTCCTTCCTCTCCCGTCACTTCCTGGTGTTCCTGATGGGAACCCAGCAGGGAACTACAGGCTGCCTGGGAGGACGAGGGACATTTGCAGGTGGTTCGGGGACCGTCTGGGGACTTCCTGGCGCTTTGAGTGGGGCAGTTGGGTTCCTCCGGGAGGAATCTCCAGCACCTCCCACCCTCACTTCTGGGCGAGAGAAACCAGGAAGGCGCCTCCCCCCCAGTGCCACCCGCAGGCTGGGTGACCGGGAACGTGGCCACAGGGGAGAAGGTGGCTGGTGCCCAATGGTGTGAAACAGAGACACCTGCTGGCAGAGCCGTGGGCAATGCCTGCCCTGCTCCGGGCTCCGTGGCCCCGGATAGATGAGGCGTTTCTAATCTGCCCTCAGACTTGAATGGGAGTGAGCACGGGGTTTCACACACGCTGACGTGAAACCTGGAGACTGTTGCCCTCACGCTGTGCTCCGGGGCACTAAGCCCATCCCCTGTCCCATGGTGACCACCCTCCAGCCACCCCCGGGGACCGGGCTCCGGCACCTGATAGGACGCCCCCAGGGATGCTGAGGCCAGCAGGTGCCTGAGCCTACCTACCGTGTACATTTCTGGTGTGTGTGTGTTTAACCCATAGATTTGGTCAGTGGATAAAATACGGGCACGGACCACCAAAGTGTCTTTGAAGTTGCTTTGTGAGCACAGAAGCTGGCCCAAATTCTTGAGTCTGACTGTAGAAGTGTGGCCAGTGGGTACCTGGGTGGCTGGGGCTGAAATCTGCACCAGCTTCGGAGACACGCTCTGTGTCCCGCCTCATCCTGTGTGATCCACTGGGGCCCTGCAGGAGCGGCCTCACAGCCTCCACGTTCCTCGCTGGTTTTATTCCCTGACCCTGAATCATACTGGCAGCTGCCAGAAGCCAGGGCTTGGAGACTGGGGGCTGGGGGCCCAGGGCGGGCACAGCTTGCGGCCTGTGTGTTTGCTTTGTTTACTTTGTTACTTCGATGGTGCCCTCCTCCTACAGTGTAAGTGCGCGTGAGGAAGCGCAGAGATGTGTCCAAAGCCGTGGGACGGTCACGGGAGCGGGTCCTTCAGCCGTCCCCTGGGAGCCCTGGGCGGTTCCCGGGCAGACGTGTGGCCTTGCGGGATGGGGGACGGCCCTGGAGGAGGGCCCCCCTTCACCGGCACCCTCAAACGTCTGCGGAAACGCACGTCCTGGCTGCTGACCGTCAGTCCCCAGCGGAGACAGGAGCCACTCTCTCCGTGAGGCCTCATGTCCCCACCGACGTCACGAAGCTTCAGCAAGAGGTTTCGGGAGCCAAGCCTGATGTCCAAGCAGCGGAGAGGACAGGAGCCTGCTGTCCCCGTCCGGGGTTGAAGGCTGGCACCAGCTGGACAGGGTGTTTACATACGTGTCAGAGTGATGACAAGCATCACTTCTCAGGGGCGGGGCGGGGCAGTGGCCGCAGGCTCGGGTCAAACTGTTGAAATGTGTGCCTCGTTCACGTGGAAGGCTCCCGGGAAGGTAAAAGCCCCACAGAGGTGCTGAGTTGTGACGGTTGGGAGCCCGGTGCCCTGAACAGACTCGGTAAGTACCATGGCTGATGTGCGCTGAGCGGGCAGGCGGGGAGCAGGGCGGCCCGCGGGCTCCTCTGGACGGGGCGCTGAAAGCCAGACTGGGCTCTCCGCTCTGGTTTTTTTCCATCCCTGCCGTGCAAAGATAATCAGGTTTATGTAAAGTGTGAGTGCTCCTTTGACAGCCCGCGGTATCTCATTAATTCAATCACAGCAAACTCTATTGTTCCCAAAGTGTTTGAAATGCGGATGGGGACCCCGCTTTTCTAATCCCGTCAATCACTGTTAACATTTTTCTTGCAGTTGCCATGGCTGGGGCCAGAGTTCATGAAAACACAGAGTAAGAGCCAACAAAACAAGAATAAAGACTTATTTGAGATACTCTTTTTAAAGGACATCGACCATGCACAAAACACGGAAAGTGAATGTGGACAAGTTTGGACACTGCTTGCTGAGAGGGAAGACGGCAGAAAGGGAATTTGAAAATCAAATAGGCCTATAAAAACTTGACCCAGGAGTCTCTGGGAAAAACCCGATGAATTGCCCCCTCGTAGAACAATGTTCTTTCTTTCGTGTGTTCTTTGGGGACAATGGCTCATGTATTATAACACATGCCACTGGGGTCTTTACACCGTTGTAAGCGGCTCAGGCCCACAGAATGCTGAGAGCCAACAAGGGCCCGCGGGCCCGCGACGCACTCTTTCTCCGGCTTCGCCAAAAACAAGCACTGGGAAAATTATTCATGCATGGAGGCCAACAAAGCGGGGACAGAGATTGGTGATGTCACACAGCGAGATCACGTGACACAGTCAGAGAAAGGAGACACACAGTCACCCCGAGACGTTGTTAAATCCTCGTTTTATGTGCACGAGCGGCCCGGGCGCCCGGAACCTTGGAAGCCAGGGCTGCCTCTGCTGCCGTGCGGTCGAGGAGACCGGTGGCAACGGCCAATCCCCCGACTTGTGGGGTTACCCGCGGGACGCCCCCAAGAGCACCGTGCAGACCCTGGCCCGCACTCCGGCCTTCCCCCCACAAAACACACCGCCGGGGGCTTCGCTGGCTGGGACGCGGGCTCCCAGCGCAGGCAGGGCCTCTCTTGGCCTCACTTTTCCACTTGGGCCAACGGCGCGTGATACTGGGAGGCGGCCGGGCACGCAGTGTGATTTAAGTTGCTCCTTACACGTCCTTCTGTTTTCCTGTCGGAGGCACGTGACGTCCCAGCTCGGGAAGAGCCCTCTGTGCCTCCCGGCCTCACTCGGTGCCACAGTCTGGCCCCTCCAGGGCTCCCCCAACCTCTCTGGCTGTGACATCTTCCAGGACGTCCCCCCTCACCCCTGGAGGAGGCTTCCAGAGGAGCCTCTTCTCCTCGAGGCTTTTCCTAACACCCAGAGCTCCCACCGGCCCCCCTGCTCTGTCGAGTTCACGTCCTTGAGCGGGGGGGCTGCCTCCCCAGAGCGCCTGCTCACCCCGGGGCCCATGCTGGTCTCAGCCCGGGCGGGAAGCTCCAGAGGGCAGAGGCCTCCCTTTCCGTGTCTCCTCCTGTGTCTGCAGCGTCCTGGAGGGCATCTGGCTCGGGAGCGTGTTCCCCAATGACGGCATCAGGAGCATGTCCTGCAGGGACCGGAGGGCCTCGTAAGGAACCGCCTCCCCGTTTGTCCCCGTTCTAGTCCCCCCTCCGTTGGTGGCTTCACCTTCTCACGTGCTGTGACGTCTCTTGGTTACTGCGGATCCCGCATCGCATCCCGGCAAGGTAGGAAGAGACCCCCGCTCGGTAACCAGCGTTTGTGCACGAGGAGAAGCGGCACGAGCGAGCGTGCGGCCTACACTCACACCAGGGCTCTTCTCCAAGAAAATAGGATTTCAAGAAGCATTCAGAGAAGCCCCGGCCTGGGCCATCTTCTTGTTTCAATTGCCTTCTCTGCGCAAACAGGCTCTGCCTTCAGGAGCGTGTGCGCCACCCCTCAGCGACAGTCGTGGAAACCTTCTCACCTGTGTGTGTTTCGCGTCTTACGGTCTTTCTGTCAGAGCACGTCTCCCGCTGTTTTCATCATGGAGCCTTGTAATTTTAAATGTTTTTTGAGAGACAGAGAGACAGAGTGCAAGCGGGAAGGGACGGAGAGAGAGGGAGACGCCGAATCCAAAGCAGGCACAGAGCCCGACGCGGGGCTCGAACCCACGAACCACGAGATCATGACCTGAGCCCAAGTCGGACGCTCAACCCACTGAGCCACCCAGGCGCCCCACTGGAGCCTTGTGATTTTAAACCCAGGGTCCTGGCAGGGCGCTGGCATCCCCCGTCCACAGCGGCCTGCTCCCGGACGGCACCCGCGCCCACGGCCACATCCGCGACACCTGCTTGGGCCCACGGCCGCCCAAACATCCTTCAGTTTTTACCTGTTCAACAATTTTGAGAAAAGAATACAAACTCAGCTAATCCAAGAATATTTTTACCGACTTCATCATTCCCATCTTATTAAAGCTTACATGGCTCACTTTTTAATCAAATGGTATATTAGTTTAATAAAAAAAAAAAGTGCTATTCATTCTCTCCCTCCAGCATTGACACACTGTTTTTTTTAAGAACCTATATTTCTCCCTTTATATTTGATAGGGCTGCCTATAATAGATTCTCCGTGTGGATGCATTTATAATTAATTACTTTTCCTCTGCGCGGATGGCCTCTCCCCTCCCCAGCTTCCACCTGACCGCCTGTAGTGCTGGGTCGGCGTCTTTCCCCCTTCCTTCTCCTCTGGCTTTCGGGGGTGGCCTCGCCAACCCTCAGGTTCCCAATACATGGGGGGGGGATTGTTTCAATGACCCCAAACTACAGAGGAGCTCAAATATGTAATATTTGGTCTTGTGGCAAATTGTAATGTAAAAATCACATTAATTGAGACTTTGACTTCTAATTTTCAGGCGATGGTACATACAGTTTTCTGGAAATCCAGCGCTGTGAGTATGTGGTGAATCCAGAATATTGCGTTTCCTTTATAAAGGAGCTCTCCCGCTGGTTCACTCTTCCTGCCTGTCTGCTAAACCAGGACCTGGAACCTTCCAAGCTGGAGTCGCCTGAAAGCAAAATCGTGGATTTGTATATTAAAATATTTGTATTCTAAGCGTTCTGCTGACGGAGACTGGGTTTCCCCAAAATATATCGAACAGAGGGGGGCATCTACTGCAGTGCACTGGCCTTGCCAATATTAAAATCAGACTTGTTTCTATCAGTATGTGCTAACCCCTGCCCCCGCCCCCATCAGGTGGTCAGGCAGACCCCATGGAAACAGAAGCCACCCCCTGGGGGTGTGCAGACCCAAAGCACTGAGTGACCCCCTAGCGGCCTGCTCTCTGGAAGGAGATGGCTGGCGGGTGGGGCCTCACTGTCGGTGTGGGGCTGGGTCTCCGCTGGAGGCCCCAAGGCTTGTCCTGTGCCAACGTCGTGTCGGGAGGCTGGGGAGGCCCCTGACTCGGGCTGAAGGCCTGACGGTGGAAGGAAGAAGTGTCACCTCTAATCTAGAGCCACCTGTCACACCCCTGACACAGCCTCAGCCCATCTACACTGCTGCTCGGTTCCGGATGAAATCAAACAACCGGTCATTCTAGCCAACGCTGGTTTGAAGGAAAGCACAAATTTCCCACTTGTGTGTGATTATAATGACAAACGTAACTCAGAAAAACTAAGAGCATTCTCAGTCTATTAAGAACAAAAGGAAAAAAAAAACTGACAAGGACTGGGTCTTAGATTATGGGGAAAAATCTGCTAGAGTCTTCTAAGCCTAGACATTGCTTGTAACCAAGTAGCCTCAACTCATCTCAGACCCCTCTCTGTGGTGATTCCGGACTTCCCGCCATGCCTGGGAGGCGTGCTGGGGTGGGGGTGGGGGGGCGTGGGCTGGTCACCGTCCCTGGGCCGACACCCCTGGGTGCCTTCCTCGCTGCAGGGAAGGGAGCAGGGCCTGGCCGCGGAGTGTCCCCCTGGGCTCACAGGACACATGGGACAGCCAAATCTGGACTCGGGTCCTCTCCTCTCCAAGTGCTGCCAACCCAGAAAGATGAGAGGAGAACAGAGCTGGAACCAAGGAGACTAAAATTTCCTGTACAAACAGCGAACGGTGTTCCAGTCCAGGGAAGGGACTTCCGGGGGCCGGGGACGGCCTCAGAGCCTAAGGCGGGTCCTGGAGAACAGGAGCATCATGGCCGAAACCAGCCTCGGCAGCCCCCTGGGCTCACGATGTCCCTTCGAAGTCGTGGGTCTCCTGGTAGGCGCCTCTGGGCGAGCAGGCCACTGGGCGGGCAGCGGGAAACAGGCAGAGGTGTGTGGGGCCCTCCGATGGCGTGCCTGAAGCCCCCTGGAGGCTGACCATGACCGTCCCACTCCCGTCTCCACGGAGCTGCCCATGTCCTTTCAGGGAGAGCGGCGCCCACCCCCCGTGTGACTGCGGGCCAGCCCCATGAGTTACAGGGACACAGGGGCACAGTTCTGCTCCACGTGGCGTCCCGGCCGCCAAAGAAACCGCTTCCACTGGGTCAGCCTGATCCCTGGGCGTTTCTTCCCGCCCTGCTGTCCTGCGGACTAGGACGGCGTGCCTATTCAGGGATCTGAATGTGCAGCTGGCCCCTGCTCCTCTTGGGTGCTGGCTGGGCCCCAATGCCAAACCAACAGCGAGGCTTCCATGATGCTCCCTCTGCCTCCCCCCCGCCCCGGCCCCCAGAAGCACAGCCAGCGTTGTTATGGCCCAGGTTTCCGGCCGGAGGGCACCGTGGTAGGGCCTGGCCCACCACTGAGGCCATGACCCTCCAGGAACTTGACCAAGACGTCTGGGGGGGGGAAGCTGGCCTGGAACCAGACGCCCCCGGCTGGCGCCCAGCTCCCCTCTTCCCAGCAGGCCTGTTTCCGGGGGACACGACTGAGACCTGAGTTCTGACACGTCTGCTGCTCTTTGCACCCCCTTTCCAAGAAAGCAAGGCTGGCTGTGGGTCTGGGACCCGCCAGCTTCGAGTCCAAATGCAGCAGGGAGCCGGCCTGCTTCAGGGGACGCTGCGCGGGGAGTGGGTGCCCGGCTGGCAGTGGAGACGCCCGGCCCTCGTGTTCACCCCCTGCCAGGCCGTCCTGCTGTGAGTCCCGCTCCAGGGGGCTGGCGGGGCAGCAAGGCGGTCCGCGCTCAGGGAACAAAGGAGACGCAGTCTTTCCCGTCAGCCTGCCGAGGTGTTGCCGACACCCACCGAGCAGGAATCTTGCTGAGCTGAGGAAGGAGCGCCTCCTGCCTTTTCTTGGTGAAACTGGGGTCCTTGCCTCTCGAGCCCCTGCCCGGTCCCGCGACGGGTGTGGGGCGGGGGTCCTGAGCTCCCTGGGCGCTCAGTGAACCCTGGGCCCTCGCGGGTTTAGCTACGTGACCCAACGGAGCCGTGTCTGTGTGGCCCCTGGGGTTACTTCCAGGAAGACGTCTTCTCTGAAACACCCCCTGGTCTGCCTTGAGAGGTGAGAGGGCGCCTTCTAATGACACTTACTCTCAGACACCGATGAGTCCTCCTGACAGGAGGACATGTGACCCACACCTAATTGCTGCTGGCGCGCAGGAGGGCTGGGCATTTCTCTGAAGTCCCCGCACGTCCTCGGAGACCTTCTCTTAAATATTTACCCATTTCGGATGGTTCCCCAGGAAAACCGCTACATATCTCTGGACGCGAGGAGGCTTTTGTGTGCCGTCCACTCGCTTTGCCTCGTGCTCTAGCTGTGGGGCGGGGAGTCCAGGGCGGTGCGGTCCGTGCCGAACCCGGGACGCTGGCTCACGATCCCGGCCGCCAGTCGCCTGGTGCAAATTCCACCGCGGGGTGTTTGCTAGTCCAGAATGTGGACACGTGAGCGGCGATCTAGATGAAAACACCTACTCCGGCCTCCCCAGGGCACCGGGTACAACTGGAATGTGCAGACACCCCTTACGGCCCTGGCAGACTGTGGAATGTTCCAGGTGCTCTCAGGCATCTGGGAAAGCGTGTCCGGGTGTGAGTGGCCCATATGCCACACACACACATACACGCAAACCCGTGAGTCAGTTTGGAAGTGAAGAGTGTCCACCTCCCTGAGAGGCGTTCACAATCCCGAGTCACCGCCACCCTGAGGGCTCGTGCTGGGCTCCGTGGACGGCACGGGGCTGGGTCCCCCGCACACCAGCGGAGCCCTTCCCTCCTTCAGCCTGGTTCGTAAAGTGCGTGTGCAAGGACCCTCCGCGTCCCCTTGTGCGCGCACCTCTGTCCGCACACGTGCGTGCTTGTCTGGGCGCTGTCTCCACACGGACCCTGCCGCCAGCACAGCAAAGGCCCTCAGCACACAGGGGGTGCGTCCCACGCCCCGGGAGTGCGTCCACACGTTCAGCCACGGCACTGACTTGTGATGTATTTGATGTTTATCCTGGACCGAGGGTCTCTGAGAGGATGCTGTGAGATCCCCCGGGGCACCTCCTCTCTGTGGGAGAGATCGTGCAGAGAGGCTGCCCTTTCTCCTTCCGCTTTGGGTGTCTCCATCACAGCAAGAAAATAGGAAAAGTTTCCTGCCTCCCGAGAACAGGCTGAGCATTGTGAGAAGAAAGCGTAGGTAGATTTGGATTAGCAAGCAAAACTGTGTCCTGTTCTGAAGAGCTGTTGATTCCACTTGACTGTGTCGGATTGTGAAAAACGCTGACATTGTGTGTGACTATTCATTTTCGTCACCTGCTCTTGATTAATCCCGTTCTAAATGGCATCTGTAGACCCTGAAATCTCATACTACTTAATTAAATTAGCGACACATTTCTCTCCCCCGTTTCCCTATCAAAGGGTTGTGCTCAGGAGAAATGAAACCTTTGTTCCCCGCTCTCCGTATAATTTACACTCTCTTCTCCCCTTTCTCATCCAGCTCCTGGCTCAGATGCTAAATTGTAGCTGGTAATAGGGAGCTATTAGGTTTAGTGAAGCATGTCGAAGAAGCAGCCAGTGGAGGCCTTGCTGAAAGGGGCCTTCGGCTCCCGTGAAATAACAGGGTCAGGAATCCCGGGTCCAAATTGTTCAGGACGGCTTTGTACCAAAAGTCACACTTTTTGAACTAAAACATTTGACCCCTATAAACCAAGGGGAGAAGAAAGCCGCTGGTGAATAGAGAGACAGGGAGGGCCCGGCTAGCGGTCAGACCTCCGTGCTCCCAGCGTGGGAGCTGAAGACAGGCCGTTCACGGGGCGCCGCCGGACCGGATGGGTCAACGTGGAAGAGGCTTCGGTCCTGAAATAATAAGCTAACAACCAGAATAATTACGAATGCTTTCCAGTAGAAAATTCTAGATGCCTGTGATTATCCGCCTTGGGGACTTCGAGTGTGAAACAGGCACCGAGAGCGTCTTCTGTGTCCATGTCTGGAAGACAGCTCTGATTTTGTTGATGTTGCAAATGCTGACTCCCGTGTTTTGAATGCACTGGACTACCGACAGACCCGCGGATAATATTACACAACGCAATCACGCTCCTTTTCATGGCTTTGGCCCAAAGGGAAGACACAGTAGAGCCCCGGCTTTTGCGCACTGACCTTTGGGGAAGCCTTGTCACGTGCTGGGAACCCTACAAGCTCCTGGATCCCGGCCCAGGACCGAGGCACGCGTGTGTGAGCAGGTGGCGGTCTGCCATTGACCTTGGCCCTGCTGATATAGTCCGTGTAGATCCACAAGTGACCTGAGGGCATTTGTTGTCGTGTTGGCTTCCCACGTACCCGTAGCCTGTGAAGTTCACCTGATTCTCGTGAGTCTGACACAACAGGGTTGACATTCGAGTGAATTGTAGGAGGCTTTTTGTTTTCTTCAGCAAAAGCACGTCCCTCGCTGGCAAGCGAGCCCTGGCACTCTCCCCTTGCTCGTGCAGGCACGCACAGACACGCCCGGGCCCTCACCTTCCCTACTGGTGAGAGGAAGACAAAGGACGAAGTCCCGACTGAACCAGCCAGGATGGTACCATAAAACTGTGCACGATCGCAACGTAGAAAGTGTGGGGAGGTGAGGAGTTACACTTTAAAGGCAAGTCTATGAAATTAGGGGCCCGAGCCTAATCCCTCTCACGGGAGAAATCAGAGTGCCTTGGGGTCAGCCACCAGCCACGTGTGCACACTCACCGCCACCTGGTCACCAAGCAGCAGGTCGGGTTCCCGCACGATCCAGCCCGGTAGGAAGAATTACACGGCATCACTCTGTCATAACGTGATTACGCCGATCGTGCTGATGATCAAACATGATTGATCACTTGACAATGAGATCATTACTGGTGGCTTAGCGGGCAAATGATGAACCCAAATAGATTTGTTTTGGAAGCACCTCATACTACACCAACTCATTCTCATTACGCATGTCAAAAACGTCCTCATTCATTACTTCAAGTCATAAAAGCAAGTGACGGGCAGGAACCCAGCGAGAGTTGTGGGCTTGGATATGCCCCAGGGGGCAGGTAGAGGAGTCACCCGGTGTGGGGTGGAGCCCTGAGAAACGGCTGAGGGCAGGACAAGAGAGGGTGGGGACTTTGCAGAGGGGTGGTGGGAAGAAAGGCAGAATCTCCGAGCCCCAGCCCAGCTGCCCAGCAGGCGCACTCACTCCAAAACGCTCTACCTGAAGGGGGACGGCAGAGATTCATGGAAGTCAGTGGCCTCACTGTGAGTCATGAGATGAAAGCAAAGTTTTAAATCGAATTCCAAGTTCCAGATACTGTGCTAACTCAACCCGCTCTCCGGAGATGAGGGTGTGGGATTCAGGTGGGCTGACAGGGCCTCCAAAGGACCGGGAAGAGTTGAGACAAAGCCCGGAGGGAGGCCACCAGCACCAAGGACCCACCAGCAAGGAAGTCTGGGGCCCGGGTCCAGGTCAGAAGGTTCTCGTCAGTGGAGCCGGATGTGGGTGTAGACAGGAATGTCCCTACCACACCGACAACAAAGAATTCCATGCTGTCTAGTCCGGCAACTTCTCTGACAGATTCCTATGCATGACCCCAAACGGTGACTTCGTTTTCCACACAACAGAATAAGGTGTCTCCTTCGCTTTTCTTTAGGGAAATCTGGCACGGGAACACCTGCTTACTCAGAGAACTTCTGTGTCCTTTCCTCATCTCCGCACGACCCCTTGCCACGATGCCGTGGTGACAGTTCTCCCACATCACGAGGTGGGCTCACGTTCCGTGGGTGGCCCAACGCCTCTGCCGGAATCCACCTCTGTGAACCCCGCTGTTCAATCTGCTGGTGAGACGCACACGCGCTACTACTGAAATTGATTTTGCTAATTTCTTATTAGTTTCTAAATATTGATTTTGGCAACTCGAGTTCCCCCCCCCAGCACCTCCAGCCCTCCTGTGGCAGCCGTGGCATCCGCTGCTGGTGATCTGGGCCCCCCAGGACTGACGCTGGAAAGGCCCTTCTGGCTCCTTCCGTGCCTCATTCAACACTCCCTGAAACGGACACAATGGGGCATGCCGCTCGTCTCAAGAAAGCTGGGCAGGGGTGGGAGGGATAAAACAAAACACTGCTAAATTAAAAAAAAATTATAAACCTCAATATCCCCTGAAGGCAGCCATTCATTCTGTTTCCACTCACCTACAGCTAATACGATCTTCTATGACGGTTCAGTGGCTCCCAGCCCTGAAGGACGTCATGAGAAGTTCTTATAAATCAGAGCCGCCATACTGGGCCCCAGTCTCTCTTGTAATCCCCCCAAGAAAGGAGACTCAGCATCTCAGCACACCTTCCTGACTGCTCACTCTCTATGCAGCTGGCCTCTGGCTTATTGTCACTTCTCAAAGTCAGATACAGTCACTAAAGACACCTTCCAGAATCTTCCCAGCAGGAGTCGATCCGGGGTGGGGGGGGGGGGCTGTGTCAGGTGGGTCTCTGGGTCCAGTCCTCTGGGCCTCCAGCCGGTGAGGGTCGTCAGCCTTCCAGGTAGCCCTTCCTGTGCCGTGTACTCACCTTCCCAGCCACAGAGCTCGGAGGAGGGGGGGACTCCCGGAACGCTGGCCGATAGCCGCCCTCAGACCCGCCTCCTCACCTAAACACCCAGACCAGCTGGTGTCGGGGAACCCGGGCTCCCCCAAGACCCACTGACTTGTTCCCGCGTTGGACGGACAGCCCACAGCCACACTGTGCTGCAGGCTGGAGTCGGAGGGGCCCGGTCACAGGCGAACTGGGGCCCGGCGCTGGGGCCCCGCAAATCCAGTGGAGGCAGGGGACCTCCCGCCTCCTCCTTTCAGCTCCGCCAGCACTCTGTGCATTAGAGGGGCTGTGGGTCTCTCCCCCCTGGTGTGGGAGGGAGGTTGGAAACCCCCAGGGACCACATAAAGTCAATTTATTCATAAAAAGGCGATGTATTATGATAAGACTCGGATTTTCAATTGAATGCTGTAAAGGGAAGTTTTAAAAGTCACATATAATTTGATTTAGTAGGGTCGCTTCCCCCGCTCAGCGAGAAAATGGGAGCAGTCGGAAGTGTGGTCTTCATTTAAATGTCTTCATATGAGAGATGACGTGTGCCATCCATCTCCTGGGGGACAAGGAGAGAGGGCAGGAATTATCGACGCTGGGTAGCCACAGGACTATAAACAGGGAAATTGAAGGCGATCCCTCATTGACAGGGCCCGTCCCTTACCGTGGGAGAGCCCGCCCTCTCCCGCCCCAGGGAAGGGGCGCGTCACCAACGCAGCACTGCTGCGGAGAGGTAGGCAGCGGGCTTGCACCCCAAGTGCCTACTCCGCCGTGAGCCTGGCGGTGGCCGGCTCCCCACGGCGCCTGGGGGCCCCTGACGACGTCTGCGGCACCGAAGGGAGAGGCCGCATTCCGGCCACACACGCGGTGGCGCGACACGGAGAGGAACGCGGAGGTGGGCGGAGGCCCAGGGGACGCGCACGCGGCGGACGCCGAGCCTGCGCGGCGGATCTCGGCCCTGCGGCCCCCTCTCCGCCCTCTTCCGGTTTCCTGCCACGCGGCCTCGGGGACGGGGGGCCGGTACCTCAAGATCTCCACGCGAAGCTGCAGCAGGTGCAGGCGGGCTCTTACATCGCATCGTCCTCCGGGAACGTCTCTCTCTTTCCTCCCACACCCACGTGTGTGGGCTTTGGCGGATACATCTGTCCTCAGACGGCCGGGTGGCGGTGGGACGCCACCCAGATTCCACGGCCCGTGGGCCATTTCCGTACCCTGCGGGCGTCAGGTTCGGCAGAGGAGGGGTCAGCGACAACCGGCGCGGGTGCCCTCCGCGCCATCACCCCAAGGTCTTCGGCCCCAGCGTCCCATCCAGGAGGCTCCCACGGTTGCCGGCAGGGAGACGGCGGGGTTGGGTCGTCCACGGAGCTGGTCGGCGACTCAGCGGACTCGCAGGTGGGACAGCGTGCGGTCAGGTGGAGACACACGCGGCTGGGGACGAGGTTCGGTCCACGTCACGGGTAGGGCATCCACCACCTGGTCCCCAGCGGAACGGCCCTGCCTTGCCCTGTTCAAAACGCTCGCCGCTGCCCGAGCAGGCACGCGGGACACGTTCAAAGCCATCTAAGTGATGTGAGTGGGGACAGGGGTGAAGTAGGCTGAGATTCAAGGAGCCAGTTTTAGGACCCAAGAAGGTAACGGCCCGCATTGGCGACTTGTCGAAAAAGACTGGCTTGTTTCGATTGCAAGCTTCACAGGATGTCCTGTGCTCAGAAATGTTTGCGGCCCCTTGAAGCCACGTGGACTTCTAGACAGCGTGGGCAGGCTCACAGAAGGGTGACAGGGCTGGACCTGGGGTGGGCCTGCGCGTGGGGGGGCCCTTGCCCCCTTGCCATCATGGCCACAGGCGCCCCCTGGGACCAAGAAGCCAGGGCAGGACCCCAGACCGGGCACCATGCGGATGGAGGGAGCTCTGACTTCTCAGCATCCACCGGGCTCCGTGGACAGGTGACTGGGACCCACCGGCATCCCAGCTCAGTAGGACAGAGTCCAGGCAGCCCAGACACAAAGACCAGGAGGGGAGCTGGCTCATGACCAGGACGTGACCCTGGCATCTAACAAGGGTAGCGGGGACACTGGAAAAGGGGTACAATCCTTCTTCCTGAGTGAAGGTTACTGTAACTTCCACTTTATTGACGACTGTGGGCTAAGTGAATAAATAACTAATAAAAATGAAAAGAACCACGGGCTCTTGCCCACCCGACCCCCACTTTCCATCTTCAGAAAATCACACCCAAGAGGAAATTGCCAAGGAACAGGGAGCCTCCGGTCGGTCTTGCACAGATTCTCGGGGGGGGGGGGGTTCTCCCTCTTGGAGTCTGCCTTGCCACTGAAACAGCTCATCACACATCCGTGGAAGAATTATTTTTATAATTAATATGTTTATCAAGCCAAGCCTCATAGTGTAAGGTGATGATTGAGTACGGGTCGGAATATGAAATGTTATGAGTGCAGGCATAACCTTCATTACACAAAGACCATAGGTTCATGAAGCCCTGGGATGCTGTATCAGACCGATCCTATCTACATCAATAAATCAAAAGTCTTCCCATCAAATTGGCTCTTCCTACATGAGTACCTTTGGTGGTGTTTCATTCCATGTATTCTCAGACTCATCAGAGAATTAAGGGACAGTGATTGATTCTTAACCAAAACCTATCAACTACAGTTAAAATTTCATCATTTTCACATTAATTAAAGTGCATCGTGACCCATTTTCTTTTGCACATGGCGAGTGGGACACCTCCGAGCTTTGGAAAAGCAAACCTACTTGAAATAAAGCCCTGGCTCAAAAACATTTTAATCCCCAGGAAATAATCACAAACTACTAAGCACAGAGTGTTGGGAAATTGTGGAGGAAGTTCACTCTCCAAAACACGCACTCACCAGGTGGGGGCTTCCGGCGTCATGGCGGGCTGCAGTGGGGTGTGGCTCAGGACATCTTGAGCCACAATCTCTCACACACAAGAAATGACCCATTTTTAGGCAATACTGGAAAAGCCCCAATATACTGAGAAAAAAAAAAGGGGGGGTTAAGAACATTGGAACTGGCTCAGGATATACCTAAAGTAACCCTTGATTTTCTAATCCACAGTCCTGGAACACATCGTGTCTGTCTGACAATCATTTCCTCTGTAGATGGTCTGGAGGGAGGGATTAAGGGGGATTAAAAAAATATACAGCGTTTCTTGAATTTATACAACTCCTATGTTGGCTTAAAAATATAATGAAAAGGAAGATTAGGCTTTAAAGGCAATACTTTATTAGTATACAAGATAGTACATATACATAAACACACACATACATATACTCTCTCTACATCTATGTACATAATATACAGGCTGAGTCCATCCCTGACCGGGACTCGCACCACACCAGCCCAGAAACTCAAAAAGAAATATAATTGATACTGTGGATCTCCCTGATGCTATGGTAAAAATTTTTCAAAGCAGTATTGGATCGTCAGCTGCACCATCACATCTCAACACCAACCATTTTATCTCAAGATAAGATGAGGAAAAACTTCCTAGGATGCTTCTTGTGTAACTACTAAACGATAGAAATTATATTTCCCAAGTATTTGAGAATTGACCAGCCCTGACTAGACTTGTTCAGTCTAATTTTTTTCCTGATGGACACAATAATTAAAATAATAATCTAAGCCTATCTTCTGGACTGTTGATCCCACGAACCGGAAAATGTAACTGGAACATAACGTAATAATTGTCATAAGAAAGCACTAAATTGGACACAAAAAAAAAAAACCCTGGTTTTTACTCATGCTTACAGGATGGGAATATGTAGGCAATATCCTCCCCCAATGTTTAAAAATTGTGGAGAATCCTGCCAAAGTAAATGTATGAATAAAAACTGTAAAATTGAAATAAGCCTAAAATTTGGCAGAAACGACCTTAAAGTAGCTGGAGTCTGACACCGACTCGGGAAGACAGTAATGGGAAATAGAGACACACACTCTGCAACCACTTCTGCGATGCTGGATTTGATGCATTAACATTGGCAACTCTTGTATACCTTGTCATGCCAATAACATGATTGAAATTGAAATTCATTCCACTTTGGCGCTGGTAGAATCACTTTTAGATATGAATTTAAGGGTGGAATTAGAAACAGTAGGGGGTTGTGTGTAACTAGGACTGTCTATAGGAAGAAGTCATTTCTTAGAGTCTGAAATTAAGGGTTTTGTTCACTTTTCATAATGAAGGATGAACTTATCACCCAGCCTACTGAGTTCTCATTTTCTCCTCTGGCTAGAAGCCCGTGTCACTCAGTTGTTCCTCTGTGAATCATAGTAAGGATGTTGGAAATATCCAGAGCAGTGAGGAGATCTTTTCAGGAGTGGGAATGATGATGGCGATGGTGGTGATGGTGATGACGGTGATGGCAGTGGTGTTGTTGGTGATGGCGGTGGTGTTGGTGGTGATGACGGTGATGGCGGTGGTGTTGGTGGTGATGACAGTGATGGTGGTGGGGGTGGTGGGGGAGGTGATGGTGATGATGAAGAGAGTGGTGATGAAAAAAGCCGGTGACAGTGGTGATGGTGGTAATGGTGGTGGTGATCGCCACGATAGCTAATGTCTAATGGGTCTTTATCACATGTGAACTTGTACCAAGCACTGTTCTAAAGGCTTTACACGTATTATCATCTTTGATCTACCTGAAATCCCTATAAGGTAGAGGCCATTATTATTCTTGTTTTACTACAGAGAATATTAAGATTTCAAAGATTATAAAAAGTGCTTCAGGACACTCCAGAATCTGCTTTTATCCGCTCGCTCTCCACAGCATTGAAACAGAAAACATGTGAATGACAGAGTCTAAGCCTCCATTGCCGCCCGCATCTTCAGCCAGTGGCACGTAGTCCGTCCTCACGTTCACCGTGGGTCACTGTGCCCTTAGGAAATTTGCAGAGACGACAGGTGCCATGCGTGCTCAAGGCCACAGCAGGCACATCTGTCAGGGACACTGTCCCCTGCCCTCTCCTACAGCATAGCTGCTGTTGAAAGACATCATTCTGACTTCATCTCTTCCTTTCCATCCACAGCACTTACTACCATCAGATACGTGATGCACCTTGCTTGTCTGTTTATTGTCTTTTATTGTCTTTATTGCTTATCTATTTATTACACTGAACAGTAAGGCACCTTTTGTACCATGTGAGAAGGCACCTTTTCGTCTATTTCATTCACTACTGTAGCCCCAACATCCAGAATGATGTCAGACACATGGACGTTGCTCAATAGATATTTTTGAATTCATGAGCTGCCTGATATAAACTGCGATTGTAGGCACTAGTTTGAATACCTTCAGAAATAACCTAGATTTATGTTCAGATGAAGTCACAGGAGTGGGCTTTACTCTCCCACCTGAAATGACTAAAAACACCTGGTTAAATATGCGAAATGACTGTTTTCAGACATTGGGCATCAGACAACACAAGCCAAAAATCTCTGAGAGAAAAATACAAACAAGGTGAGTCCTCCTATTACCCTGTTTAATGCCTGGAGAGAGATTCCAGCTATCAGTGCAGAGAGGGAAAGTGAGGCAAAATCCAGCACTTTCTCTGAGTTGAAAAAATAGAATTGGGATATTGGGGACCTCACAGCAGCTGGAGCTCACAGGGCAGAGGTCCAGAAAGAGAAATTCTGCACAGAGAGAGAGACAGAGAGAGAGAGAGAGAGAGAGACATGCAGAAACCTACAGAGACCCCCAATGTGAGCAGCCTCATACATGCATCGGTTGAGACCCTGAAGGTGGGGGAAAGAAAAAATATTTGAAGAAGTTACCTGAAATTTTCCAGATTGGCTGAAAATGATAAGACCACAGAGTCCAAAGCTCAATAGGCTGCTAGCACAGAAACATGAAGAAAATGAACCCTGGGTGCGTTGTAACCAAAATCTTACAATTAGCCAGAGAAAAGACACATAGTCTGAAGATGGACAGACGTAAGCAGATTTTGCACTAAAAGAGTTCAAACCAGAAGATGGTGAAGTGACATCTTCGAAATTCTGAAAAACAAAGCAAAACATAAAACAAGAAAACATCCAGTAAAAATATCTTGCAAAAATGGAGGCAAAAATAAAGTCTGTTTCAGGCGTGTGTAAGCAGAAAAAAATCTCTAGCCAATAGACCTGCATACAATAAATATTAAAGGATGTCTTTTAAGAAGGAAAACGAGGGGCGCCTGGGTGGCTCAGTCGGTTGAGCGTCCGACTTCAGCTCAGGTCACGATCTCACGGTCCAGGAGTTCAAGCCCCGCGTCGGGCTCTGGGCTGATGGCTCAGAGCCTGGAGCCTGCTTCCGATTCTGTGTCTCCCTCTCTCTCTGCCCTTCCCCCGTTCATGCTCTGTCTCTCTCTGTCTCAAAAATAAATAAACGTTAAAAAAAAAAAAAAAAGAAGAAGGAAAATGACAGTAGATGGGACTCTCGACCAAAAAAGGAAAGAGCATCTAAGAGTTCATTATAAATAACTTTTTTAATCTCCTGGAAGATAACTGACTGTTGAAGAATAATAGTTACAGTGACATCACGTGTCTGTACCGTATGTGGAAATACAACCTGTGACAGCAATCGCACAGGGACCGAGAGGGAGAGGGAGTGAATTCTGCAAGCTCCTGTACTGCACCCGATGTCGTGTGATGCTACCTGAAGGTAGACAGTGGTGAGTTAAATATTCAGATTATAGTCCCTAAAGCCACCACTAAAGAAAATCATATTTGATAAGCTAACAAGGGATATAAAATGGTGTCAAAAATATACAATCTGAAACAAAGTAGGAAAACATAGAAAAGAGAACAAGGAGCTAATGGAATAATTTTTTTTTTTTTGAGAGAGAGAAAGAGAGCGCAAATGGGAGGAGCAGAGAAAGAGGGAGACACAGAATCCAAAGTAGGCTCCCGGCTCTGAGCTGTCAGCACAGAGCCGGATGCAGGGCTTGAACTCACAAACTGTGAGATCATGAGCTGAGCCCAAGTCGGATGCTCAACCGACTGAGCCACCCAGACGCCCCGCGGAATAAAAATTTTTAAATAGCAAGGGATAAGTTTAAACCCAACCACAATAATCATGGAAAGTACAAATGATCTAAATACCCCCATCAAAAAGCAGATTTTGATTTAAATTTTTTAAAAAGAAAACCTCAAGATCCCATCTCAAAAACCTACTTGAAATATCAAGGATGGGAAAATATATACCATGCAAATACTAATCAGAGAAAGCTGCACCGTTGCATTAATATCAGACAAAGTAAATTTTAAAGGAAAGAATATTACCAGGAATAAAGAAGATCATTTCATAATAATAAAGGTTTCCACCTATCAAGAACCCACAGAAAAGTCTTAAACATTCATCTAATATGAAGCACACATTGATGAAAGTACAGGAGAAAAAAAATACACAGTCCTGGTTAGAGAGGGGAACACCTTTCCATCAACAACTCTAGAACAAGCAGAGAGAAAACCAGCGGGAATACAGACAGAAGGAAACACCTCAGACATCTCGGGCCTGTGATGCACTGGCAGAGCATGGCCCTTTTCGTCAAGGGCACACAAAACCCTCGCCAACGCAATCCACGTTTGGACAAAGCACACCAGCCTTCAGATCAGACAGACTGTACCCTGCCTCCATGCTCTATGTTCTCAACCAAATGAAGTTAAATCAGAAATCAATAACAGAAAAAAAATCTGGAAAATCCTTAAATATCTATAAACTAAATAAAACACTCAAAGTCAGGGTTTCCAAAGAATGGATCTAAAGGAAAAGTTAATAAATATATATATTTGAACCAAATTAAAACCAAAGCACAACATATCAAAATACATGGAGTGCAACATAAGCAAGATGTTTACTACTTGTGATGCTATAATACCTATGTTGTGAAGAAGAAATGTCTTAAATTAGTAACTTCTTCTGCCTTAAGGAGCTAGTAAAAGTTAGAAAATGAAAACAAAGTTAGAGTAAAAAAGTAATAAGAACAGAAAAGGACGGCATAGGAATGGAAAAAGATCAGAGAAAATCAAGAAACCAAAACCAGGTGTTTTGAGATCCATAAAATTGATACACCTTCAGCTACAATGATCAGGAAAAAAAGACTCAAATTAGCAATAGAGGAATGAGACATCACTACAGATTTTACAGACTCTAAAATCTTAAAGATATAGTTATTATTAGGGCGGCACCATACTGATACTAAAACCATACGCAAAAGATATTACAAGAAAACTACAAACCAACATTTCTTGTAAATATAGATACAAAGATACTTAACAAAATTTTAGCAAATCAGATACAACAGATCCAAAAACGATAATATGTTTTCACCAAACGGGGTTTATCACATATGCAACATTATTCTAAAATTCACAAACTCATCAATGCAATCCACCATATTAACAAACTAAAAAAGAAAATTCACAGATCATCACAACAGTTAGAGAAAACGCGTTTGACGAAACCCCCGAACTCTCTGCAGGCTATAGAAAGGAAACTTCCCCACCTGGGAAAAGCTGTATCTACCAACAAACACAAGCTAATGATGCAGACTACGGTCTTCACCCGCCAAGGTCAGGAGTAGGCAGGGATGTCTGCTCAGCACGCATAGTCGACGTGGCCCTGGTCATAGTCGCCATGAACAAATGGCTTGTGTCTTGTGATCGGCAACAAACCGCAGGCCTCACGGTGACTCTTGAAACATCGTTGAACTAAAACGTGAGAAGGCTGTAAATGAAATAGGTGTGCGGCCGCTGCACAAGGTTGCTGAGGCTGAGCCGAGGCCTGGGGAGGACGGGCGTCCCGTGCACACACCCCCACCCCCGTCTTCATACAACCCACGAGGAATGTGACCACAGCTGTTTGCCTTGAGTTTGAAAAATAAAACCTCAGGTTTGGATGTTTCGTGTCCCTCTGGGGCTCTGGGCAGTTAGGCCTCCTGGGCGCCCCCAGGAACCTCGGGGTCTAAGGCCTGCATGCGGGTGCAGAAATCTACTCTAGGCTGGCTCGTGTTGGCGAACCTCACAGACGGGGCGTGGATCATAGCTCCTTAAGTCTTGCTTTCTCACTTCATGCTCTGTAAAATTCTCCAAGTCCTGCCGGCCAGCTGCCCTTCATCGTGTGCGGATGCGTGTACGTGTGTCCCCTGGGATCATATGGTCACTTTGATTTGCACGGCTGTGTGTTAAGCTCTTAGGTGGAGATGTGGCTCTGTGGGTGCCTGGTCTGCACAGGAGGACCATCACACCTGTGCTCCACGGTCAGGTTTGCGGGGGAGGGCCCCCAGGGGCAGTGATGCAGGGACCAGAGAAGGCTGGCACCACAGAAGCCTCCAGCCCACCAAGCTTAGGCGGTCCTGACCCTCACCTCCCTCACTGAAGATCTAGGCTCCCAGAGCATCAGAGAAGGGGAGACGGATGGGGAGCTGATGGCTCCAGAGGGAGATGTGCTGCTCACCGTAGGTCCTTCCACCTACCCAGCGGTCAGTGGCCAGCAGCCACAGATCCTACAGATAGCTCTGAGGCTCCCCACTGGTGGCCTCACCCTCCCAGACCCCACTCAGAGCCGCTCCCATGGGCCTTGTCCTGCCGCTAGGGGGGCACGTCCTCTGTGGCTCAGACGTGAGCCCCGCCTCATTTGGGGATGGCTGCAGAAGACGGGAACTCAGGCTCCACGGAGGCGCTTACAGTCGCCCATGTGTGGCTGGCATGTGATTATGCTCTGTGGTCTGCTGCGTGATAACCAAGCCACCCCCACAGCCAGGCCAGGCAGGTCCCAACACCGTGGCTCCTAGGCTGCCCTGGCCTGGGTTGGAGCTGAGGGTATGTGGGGCCCACGAGCGTGCACACAGCCTCCCTTGTCTGGGAGACAAGGTCCCAGAGCATCAGGCGCCCCTCCCCAGACCCGGACAGCAGGGACCCTCTGCTGGGGGAGGAGCTCCCGGGCCAGGAAGGTGCCCGGAGCCTGGGCAGGGGTGGAACCGCGGCTCATGCCAAGCCAGCCTTAAAGCAAAGCCAGAGGCAGCCCCGCCTCTGCCTTTGGGGGCTCAGGGACTCAGGCCTCCCAGCAGAGCCTGTAGTTCTGGGCACATCTCCTGGATGATGCCTGAGCAGGGGCCGATGCCTTCTCCGTCCTCCTCCCTCCCCCTCTTCCTCCTCTTCCTCCCAGAGGGCAGGACCTCGTACAGCTGAGCGAGCTGCAGGGGTGAGGGGAGACACGGAGCTGTGGGCCCCTGCACTTCACGTGGGGGGTTCCCGCCTCAAGCAGTGACCTTACTTGTGGGCAGCCTTGCACGTGCGGCCTGAACCAGGTCCCCCAGAGTGTGCCCTGCCAGGTCCTCACTGCCTGAGCCTTTGCATTTTAATCTAGAACCGAGGAATCTTAAAATGCTCCAGGACCCTAAAGACTGAATAACTGCCAAGCTCAGGAGCTGCCAGCGGGAGGTGGCCGGAAGGTGCCAAAGAAGTTTCCGTGTCACGAACGACATTCGCTGACTTCCGTGGACGCATCCTGAACCTCGTCCTGCCAGGGCCTGGCCTGACCCCAAGGCTGGGGATTGCGGGACAGGAAAAGGACACAGGAGAGTGTGGGTGCCTGTGGGGGCTCTCCACTTCCCCAGCATGGAGAACGTGCTGGGGGCTCTTTGCTGGGGGTGGACGGAGAGTTGTTTCCTGGGCTGGAACTGGAGACTAGAGCTGGAGGCTGGGGCTGGAAGGTGGGGCTGGGGGGTGGAGGCTGGGGCTAGAGACTGGAGGCTGGGGGCGGAAGGTGGATGTTGGAGGGTAGAGGCTGGAGAGTGGAGGCTGGGGCTGGAGGCTGGAGGGTAGAAGCTGTGGTTGGGGCTAGAGGGTGGAAGTTGGGGCTGGAGGCTGGAGGGTGGAGGCTGGGACTGGAGGGTGGAGGCTGGAGCTGGAGGCTGGAGGGTGGTGGGTGGAGGCTGGGGCTGGAAGGTGGATGCTAGAGGGTGGAGGCTGGGGCTGAGGCTGCAGGCTGGAGGGTAGAGGCTGGGGTTGGGCCTGGAGGGTGGAGGCTGGGGCTGGAGGCTGGGGCTGGAAGGTGGATGTTGGAGGGTGGAGGCTGGGGTTAGAGACTGGAGGGTGGAGGGTAGAGGCTGGGGTTGGGGCTGGAGGGTAGAGGCTGGGGCTGGGGCTGGAGGGTGGAGGGTCATGGGTGGAGGCTGGGGCTGGAGCTGGAGGGTGGAGGCTGGGGCTAGAGACTGGAGGCTGGAGGGTAGAGGCTGGGGCTGGGGTTTCAGGCTGGAGGGTAGAGGCTGGGGCTACAGGCTGGAGGGTAGAGGCTGGGGCTGGGGCTGGAGGGTGGAGGCTGGGGCTGGGGCTGGGGCTACAGTCTGGAGGGTAGAGGTTGGGGTTGGGGCTGGAGGGTGGAGGCTGGGGCTGGGGTTTCAGGCTGGAGGGTAGAGGCTGGGGCTACAGGCTGGAGGGTAGAGGCTGGGGCTGGGGCTGGAGGGTGGAGACTGGGGCTGGGGGTGGAGGCTGGGGCTGGAGGGTGGAGGCTGGGGTTACAGGCTGGAGGGTAGAGCCTGGGGTTGGGGCTGGAGGGTGGAGGTTGGGGCTGGGGCTGGGGCTGGAGGGTGGAGGCTGGGGCTGGGGCTTGAGGCTGGAGAGTTGTGGGTGGACGCTGGGGCTGGAGGCTGGTCCATCAAAGAACCTCAGTGACCATAGACGCTTGTGTCCAAGCAGAAAGACTGCCTCCTACCTAGTGGAAGAGACGGGCAGTGGGAATATGGAGCCGGAAACTGGGTCGGCCCCTCCTTGTCAAGGCCCGGGGTCAGAGGTCAGCCTCCAGAGTTGGAAGCAGAAAAGGTGGGGCTTGGAACTGCTTGAAAGGTATCATGTATTTTCCACCCCCGGGGCTTGTGTCTGGCCAAGCATTTCCACGTCTGGCCAAGCAATTCACCCACGTCTGGCCACGCATTTCCGCAAACTTTCTGTGCAGCAGGGCCCTGAAACATTCCCTTCCAGGCTGCATTTCATTCACATTCAAATTCAGTTATTTGAAATAAATTTACCTTTAAATAAATCATAGGACGTGCGCATTACAAAACACAGTAATTATGATTGAGAAAATGAGCAAGCATTTACAAATAAATCTGGCCGTTCCCCAGCAAGTGATCAAATGATAGATCGGCCATTGATGTTCTGACTCACGTTTTTATCCAGAATTCCATCTGCAAGATTCAAGCACTCTCGAAAGGGCCGGATCCTCCCACCGCCGTTGCGACTTGCCCGAGCAGAACCGGTTCTCTCCTGGATACAAGTCAGACCACCTAATTCCACATCTCTTTAATTCTCTGCCCGACTCACCGACTTGTTCCGAGGAACAAAGAGGAGCGGTGGAGACCGCCCCACAGGACTGAGCGTCCACGCCCTGCGTCATCTGGTGTTGTCTTTCTTTCTGTTTTTCGGGATCCACTTAAATGCCTCAAGTCATACTAGCACGGGTACGAATTCACCTTACAAGGAAGCCCGTCAGAAGGAAGAAAATGGATACCTTTCAGTTTCGGCAGTTAAGGAAATTAACTACCAGGCTTAAGAAGTTCTTCCTGAAGGAACTTACAGGAAGTATTTCTCACACACGCTACACTGTTTTACACTAGTATAGGGAAACTTCGAGAAAATGAACTGTTACCTTGCATATGATTAAAGAGGGAGAACAGCTTGGGACAGAGACCCAACCTCCAACTTGGCGTTTCTGTGGCTCAGCCCCCAGGCCTGCAGCATCGGGTCCCTTGGAAGGTCTGTTGGAAATGCCCGTCCTCGTCCCCTCTGCGGGCCCCGGGTAGAGCCTTCAGGGGCCCGGCCATCTGGGTTCAGAGGCCTCCGGGAGGCTCCCACGCACTTCCCGGTGTGGGAACGACTGCCCGGGACCGGGCCAGCCTGCTGTCACTGTGCCTTGTGACCGTCCCTTTCTCTGCCCCTCTGGGGGCTCAGAGGGGCGTGGCCCGGCCCCAGGCCCATCTGAGGGCAGGGCACAGTCCCCTCTGGCCTCCCAGAGGAGCCGCGCGGCCGCGGGGGCCACGCTGCCGCTCCTTGCCCGTGGGGGAGCCCACGGGGCAGGGCAGTGCCCACGAGGCGAGGCTTGTGCCACCATCTGCCAGAGAGGCCAGCTGTCCACTCCGTGGAAACACACAGACTCGAGAGGGCCCCTCGCAGAGGCCGTCCATCATCAAATACCTGTATTCGCATCACAGGGGGACAGGCTTGAAATTTAGGGCCTTAGGCAGCATGCCAGCTGGCCCCCGCTGTGCCCTTGCTTTGCTGAATTTCTGTGACATAGAGAAAGACCCCCAGTCAGCCGGGGCGTGACGGGGGGCACCCACGAGAAGAGGCAAAAACCCACAGCAAACAGAGCCCATCTGAATGCCATGTCCTTCCCAACTAATGAAGCAATGCGAGCCATTGTAATGAATAAATTAATAGTAAGTATGTAAACATTAGTAGTAAGAAAATAATAATCACATAAACGTTTTAAGAATAAACAACATAATTAAGAACTATAAGAACCACAAAAGGTGCTTTTAATCAGGTGAGCTGATTCCAAAGGATGAACTCGGAGGTGACAGGAGGCTGGGACAGCACAGTGAAGACAGGCTCTGGGGCTCTAAGTGCTGCGAAGTCACAGTGACTCAATGCCCGCGTCCACTGTCATGGGGACAGCACATTCCTGGGTCCCGTGTGGAGCCCCCTGGGAGGGGACGCTCTCCACCCACGCCCACAAGCGATCTGCGAAGTCAGAGTGTACCCAATCGTCTGTCACGGTCCTGCCCAGATAGAGTGGTTTTTTAGACTTATTTATTTATTTTGAGAGAGGTGCGGAGGGGCAGAGAGAGAGGGAGACAGAGACAGAGAGAGGATCCCAAGCAGGCTCCACACTCCCGGTGCAGAGTCCCACGTGGGGTTCCATCCCACCACCTGTGAGATCACGACCTGAGCCGAAACAGTGCCCAGCCGTGAGAAATGGTGTTATGGGGAGTTACAGGACACACGTGTAATGCGCCTCCCTGAGGAAAACGTTCGCAACACAAGGCAAGAGGGTGTTACTTTTTTGCTGTTGCGCATCTGGAAAAAAAAAGGAGAGAGAACATACAATCATTCACAGGGATTCAGGGAGGGTGTAAGATACGCACACAAATCATGTTTTATTTCCATCTCCTACCTAATTTCTATTTGACAACACAATGACATTTTTATAGTCTTCTTGTTACATTTATGCTAAAAAAAAAAAAGCATAAAGACAATAGCCATGTTTAAACTCCTTGTGGGATGATGACGTCCTTGAAAATGCATTTTAGAGCCCGTCAGCACCAGAAAACTCCTTTGACTTGCCTGGAAACTCAACCCTCTTCCCCAACCCCCACTCCAACCGGATCTTAAGGGTGGGAACGCGGGCGCCCTGGGGGGCTCCGTCGGTTGAGCGTCCGACTCTTCATCTGGGCTCAGGTTATGGTCTCACGGTTCATGGGATCGAGCCCCACGTCGGGCTCTGTGCTCACAGCACGTAGCCTGCTTGGGATTCTCTCTCCCTCTCTGTCTCCCTCTCAATCTGCCCTCCTCCCCCCACTCAAAATAAATGGATTAATTTTTAGAACTCGGTGGAAGCCTTGCAGACGTCCATAAGCCTGCCGTGTGGGACCCTCCGTGGTGGCACCTCAAAGCTGACGCCCGTCTACAAGCACACGTGAGTCCTCACTATCCTGAGTCTTGGCGTCTGCAGGAGTGGCTCCCAAAGAGCCTTTCACAGGCCTGTGCTCTCAGGTGACTTTAAACCAAGCTGCCCCTCAGAGCGGTCTGCGTCTTGGCGAGCAGACGAAATGTCCCGTCAGACCGCCGGCCGGCCTCGCTATAAATAACCCAGACTGGCACGTCCATAATTTCTCTTCCTTCCCCCCCAGGGCCGAGCGCTCCTTCCACAAATACCAGCAGAGAACCACGTGAGGCCCGCTCTACAGAGTCCCCAGACCGTGCCGAGTCTCCGGGGCCACAGGGAAGATGGATAATCCGGGGCGGGGGGGGGGGCCCTGCTCTGGCGCAGCCTCGACTTGGCGGACGCGGGGGCCCCGGCAAAGAGCCAGAGCCATCGCCAACAGGCTCCACTGAAATGAAAACATCACTTTTCCTCCCGTGCGTCTCAGGGAAGTCTGAAGCCTTCTCTGGTAATTAATCCGCGGAGAGAAATCGATGCCTCGACTGGTTGCAGTTGAAGCAATCCGTAGCAAAGTCAACTCCTCGCGGACGCCGCGGCCGTGGGCGCGGCCCCGGGCGTCTGGTGCAGATGGGCCGTCCACAGAAGCATTGCTTCCCTCCCCACTGATCCCACCCACAGAGTCAATTACCCTGAACAGTTTCTGTTGTAGGACACTTTTGCCATAAATACGGTCTTTGTTCTCCCAACGTTCACTCCCGGGTTTTCTTTCCCCGTCAGGAATGGCAAATGAGTCTACGATCTGATAGTTGCAAACTGACTGGACAACACGGTCTCCGATGAGAATGATTTACAAGTGACAGGAACCCGGGCTTGTCCCGTGCGCCACCAGTAAATCCAGGCTGCTTCCATGGGGCTTTTTGGAGGGGGCGAGCGGATCGGTTTTCCTTCTTCTTTTTGGTTTCTGGGTTTTGGTTCAGCTTTTGTGGGGTTTTTTTTTTTATTTTATTTATTCTTTTTTTTCATATGAAATTTATTGTCAAGTTGGTTTCCATACAACACCCGCTGCTCATCCCAACAGGTGCCCTTCTCGATGCCCATCACCCACTCTCCCCTCCCTCCCACCCCCCATCAACCCTCAGTTTATTCTCAGTTTCTGTACCGGCAAAGGGAATTTTTTTATGAGTGTCCCTGAAAAGAAAAACAGGATAAAATTTGTACCCCGTTTAAAAATTTTACGACTTGAGCGACGCTGTACATTAAGCAGAACAGTTTCTAATACAGCCCAAGAGAAGTGACCCTTTGTTTTTAATTTAACTTGTTTTTAGAAAACCAAACGGGAGCCGACAGCGTGAGCTGATCATGCATTATTTTTCGGCGTATCTCCCCTAGCAAAACAGCGCAGCGTCACATTTCTGCAGCTAAATGCAGGTCAGACTATCTTTTCATAAAAAGCAAGTGCGTGTCCTGCTGTTTGAAGGACCGCAATCCCTCCAGGAGTGAAATCTGAACCCAATGAGTAAATCCAAGATGGTACCCTGTTACGCCCCAAGGAGAATATTGTCGTGGCGAATAATTATCACTTAGCAGCCACTCAGATGGCCTGTTGTCTCATGGAACTTGGGCTCTTTGGTCCACCCGATTGGCCGCAAGAAAAGGAGCCTGTGTTTGGCAGATTCACGTGGTTTGCCTGGTTCTTATAACAACCCGCAGGGAAGATCTATGTGAGCTCACGTGTGCAGTCAGAGTGCCAAGCTCGGCCTCCTGATAGCTGTGCAACCCCAGACAAGTTGCCCGCCCTCTCTGTGCCTCAGCTTCCTCGTCCATAAAAACAGTCCCTCTCTCCTGGTGTCGTCACCAGGATTGATTCGGTATGGTGAGCTCTTGGCCCCAGGACAGTGCTTGGGGCGTGCCAAGAGAGAGAGAAATGTCACTTACCGCCACCACCAGGTCCCTTGGCTTGAATTTGAGGGTATGTCAAAAAGCACTTGACCACATGTTCAAACTCCAAGCTTCATACTCTTTCCACTGTTTCTAGAAGTGGGAAGGTGGGTGAAAGCCGCATAAATGACTCATTAAATAGGAAGCCCTTTGAATTCTTTCAAAAACTTCATCCAAAAGAGGCCAACGTGCTGTTTTTTTTCTCTTCCCCACCTTGGTTCCTCATAAAGGAACAGGGTGAAACTCATCTACTCTCTAAACCCTGTTTTCCACCATAAAATTAATACATGCTTTCTAAATTTAAAACATTGGAGAAAAACAAAGAAACTATGAAGGATGTATGTACAAAGCCCTCATGGGAAAGAAAGCAACACCCCCATTCCTACAAAAAGCCCCCGGGGCATCTTTCTGTCCATCCTGCCTTATCCCGGGCAACAGGTGCAAACTTCTTGGTAACAGAAGTAAAGCAAAATAATCCGAGGCATTTTGAGGCACAAATTAAACGCTATTCTGAACTGACAGTCTGTTTCGTGGACTTCAGACACCAGCAGCGTAAAATGAAAATTCGTCTCTGCAGGAAAGTGGGAGCATCGTCAAGTGTGGGGTTGGACCCTCCTGCTCACGCGTCTCTGCTTCTGTCCCCGGGACCAGAAACGTATGTGCATGAATATCATTCTTCCCGAGGCCTTCCCAGTCTCCTCCTTGTGTAGAATCTGGGATGAAGCGTTCAACCGACCCTTCCAACTTCTCCCTCCTGGGAGTGGTTAGAGTTCCGCGTCTGCATTTTGCAAAAGGCAACAGGCACAATACTTCTTAAAAGGAGGTGATATTAATTATCCACAGACACCCTGAGCCACAGGATAATTCATTAGTTGCACCTCCTCTCCTTCCAAAAGGCGTTTGAGGAAGATATTACACGTCTCAGAGCAAGGGGCTCAGTTCATTATAGCCGGCGTCTGGGAGGTCTGCCTTCGAGATTTCTCTGCCACTCCTTCCTCCTTTAGACACACTGAAGTTTTCCCTGGAGTTCAGAACAGATTGAAATGAGTTTGGAACCTCCCTCTGGGGACACGGAGAAGCTCTTTCTTAGCAGAAGCTGCTTTTCCACTATTGATCGGCTCCCTGCCCAACCACAGCTGCACTCCCGGCGCCCACGTTTACTTAGCGGTCGACGGCAAGGCTGGGGCTCCAGTTCCAATCGTTATCGCGACAAACACGGCTGACGGCTAGGCAGACGGCGACCCCCACCAGTGCTGCCCTGGTGTCTTGTCCAGGCCTCTCCCCTCTGCCCCTGGGGCTCCCCAGGCAAGGAGAGCCGGAAGGACCCGGTGCCCAGCCCGGAGGGGGTGTGCCCGGTCCTTCCTGCCTGCTCCCCTGGGTCCCCGTGACCCCACATTTGCCATTTCACCTCCAGCTCAGGAAGAAGGAAGCCAGGAAGCCCACGTGTGGTGGACAAGGGAGTCCAGTGGGAGGAGCTCGGCCACATGCTTCTCAGCAGCAGACCAGGGTCCTCAGAGTAGCGGGGCGGCGGGGATGGGGGGGGGGGGCGGTGTCCCAAGGCAAGAACAAAGCCTGGGAAAACAGGCCAGACCCGTGGCCATGGCCAGAGCTCAGTTCAGCAGGATGGGGGCCCCGGACAAGGAGGAGGCCGCCCTCCCTCCCCAGTGTGTCCTTCCGTCCTGCCCCCGTGGTGGCTGACCTGGAGCCGGGGCCCGGGGCCCTGGGGCCAGGGTGGGTGGACTCGGGAGCCTCTGCACGTGCTGTCGGCCCACCTCGGGCACATACGTGCCAGGCCGCCGCTCTCCCGCGGCAAGTGGCGGCCCTGTCTGCGGGCTCCGATCTGCGCGGCTTGGGCCCGTCCTGTCCACTTAAAAGATCATCCATCACCACCCCAGTTTATAAATCAAGGCGGCCGGCTCGCCGCGCACCGCGGTGAGGTCGAAGTGCCCAGAAGTACTTAGCCAATTCCCAGACCCGGCCTGGCGTTCCCTCCTCTCTGCCTCCAGCAGCCAGACCATCCATCATCCCGCACCCACCGAGGCAGAAGGACGCCGACAAAGAAACGCCTGGGCGCCCGACAATGTGGCCTCCGTGACGCGGGGACGGGAGCTCTTTACAATTTCCAGCCAGGCCCTTAGCCTTTTGTGTTAACAAAACCTATTCATTTCAGGATTTGGCAGCTCAAATTATTTCAGACAAGACCGCCAGACAAATGGTTATTTGATAGAGTCAGAAGCAGCAGGGCTGGGGTGGGAGGAGCAGGGCCGTCCCTTACGGCGGCCCCTCCCGTCACACCCGCCCCGCTGTCCAGAACCTGGGCGCCTTCTAGAAACCCCACATGGAAGTTCCCCGGGCCACGCACATTCCGGGCTTGCGGGAGTTGAGGGCACGGGTGTTCTGAGCGGCTTTCGGGGACCGGAGAGTGTGAGACGACAGCAAGGGTGGTTTTTTCCTCCCGATCCTATTACCTGCTGAGTTGGTGTTTACATATTTCAAACAGGATTTTTTTTATTTCCTGCAAAGAGAAAACACAAATTGTCCGTCGTCCAGAAGAAAGTGAAACAGACAGTTCCCATTACCCCTCACGCTCGCGGAGACTGATTTGCAAAGGCTGGAAAATTGTGTTTGAAGCCACGTAATGACGTGTGATAATTTCCTGTCGGGACGTCCCTGAGAATCACAGCGAGTGCGATCGTTGTGGGCTGGCGTTGGCGGGGCGCGGGGGGCGCGAGGGAGGAAGGGACATGGGACGGCCCTCTCCTGTAGGAGCTTTGGATTCAGAAACTAACGAAAGCCTACTTGCAAAGGACGTGTGGAGGGCCCGGTAAAAGCCAGCCCCGGGGAGCGGCCCGCCCGGTACTGATCCCACTTTGTGTCCCCGTTAATCCGCACAAGGATCCCAGGCTGCGGGTCCCACCCCGGGCAGCATCTGGCAGCACCCGTGGACGGGAAACAGCCCCCGCTGTGCAGCGGGTGAGCCGGGAACGGTCCCCTCGCCGTCAATCCCATTCCGCACGGTGACACACAAAAATGTTTCTAATCTCAGGTTGCGATGCATGAAGGCAACAAGGCGCGACGCGTCTGTGAAGGAAAAAGGCCGTTTGTGCTGGAGTGTCTGCTCTTGTCTCCAGAAGGCACCGCGCCCTGGAAATCCGTCCACGCCGAGTTTACAGGTCAGCCCAAGGTGAGCGAGCCCCCCGCCCGTGTGCTGTGCTCCTTGCTTCTCTCTTCTTGGCCTGAAAGAAAATACTTCGGTTTTGTCACTTATTAATTTTGCTACTTCGTCTCCCTGGAAAAGCAGGCACAGAAGTGTCACTGACCCGGCCAGATGTGCGGGGACACGAGTAAGGCGGTCGGTCCTTCCAGACGGACCCCGTGTGACTGACTCACCCAAACGCAAGTGGTTCCCGCTCCCGGAGCCGCCCAGCCTGTGGAGGGTCTCCCGAGGGTCCCTGGCCAGCGTCCCCGACTTCTCTCAGGACAGGTTTCATCTTCACCGCCACCAGCACCCCCTTACCGCACAACCCTCGTCCCTGAACGATGAGCCCCATTGCCCCGGGCAGACTCTTCCGTTCTGCACTGACCTCGAAAATAGCCCCTCCCCCAGCAAGCCTGGTGCGGAGCCCCTTTCGTCCGTCCGTCTGTCCGTCCACCCGTCATTTCTGGGAGGGAGCCTTGAGAGTTGCCCTGGGGCGGCAGTCCTGTCTGGACCCGCTCCACTGGCCCACAGTGAAGGGTCCTGAACTTCCTATTTTAAAACATATGCGTAACAGCCTTTTAATGAATGCTGAGTCATTAAATCATTAAATTAATCTCCTCCTCTCCCCCCCGGAACACGAGCTAGACGGTCCGCATGGGCTCAGACAGGCCCATCCAGTCCTTTCCCGAGCTCAGCCCTGCCCCTCCCCCCACCCACGGCCCCACTCGCTTACCCTCTTTGTCTGTGCTTAATCCACGATCCCTCCTCGTGGCTTACGCCCTCTTCCCAGCCTGCTTTCTGGATGGGGACAGATATAATCCAGAGAGATAGGACTGACTCTATCACATCCTAGTGTCCCCTGTGTCACTGTCACTCATCATTATCAAATAACCAGAGTCCCCTTTTGGCTCATGTGAAGAAAAGAATTTCTAACCATGAAGTTCTGAACATCTCCAAAGGTACTTGTTCTTTCATTGCTGCCTGACAAGTTCCCATAAACACAGCAGCTCAAAGCAACGTGCATTTATTGCCTCCTAGGGCTGTGGGTCAGGAGTCTGGGCACCCCGCTCGGGGTCGAAGCCGGCTCCCGGTGTGGATGGGCTGAGTCCCTACCTGGAGGCTGGACTGGGGAAGAACCAAGCTCACTGTGGACGTTAGAATCCCTTTCCCCGGGGCAAGGCCTTGGCCGGGGCCAGGCTCGAATCCTCAGACCTCCCACCGCTCCTTACCGTGTGAGTCACCGCACGATCCTTACCTCATCGAGCCCCCAAGGAGAGATCTCCAGCGTCCGGGATGGAGTCTTCATAAGGGGACACGACCGCAGGAGTGATGGCCGGTCCCCCGTGCCACATTCTGCCCGCTGGAAGCCTCAGGTCCCACCCGTATTCAAGGGTTGAGGCCTGCACGAGCACATGAAAGGGAGGAGGCCCCGTTCAGGGAGGGGGGCACCTGCCCAGGTAGCCATTTCCAGCTCCTGGGGAGCTTGACTCTAGGGTCTGCACTGTCTCCCCAGCAGCCAGAAGCCCCCTGCCCCCGGCACAGTAGACTGGACCGTGTGGCCAGCCTGGTTAGGACAACCCACCTGCAACCCCACTATGTGCTGCACTCCACGTCTGATGGTGCCAGGAAGGCCCAGAGGCCCACATTCAGCCACTGTTGGTCTGTCACCGTCCTGCAAACGGGAGTTCAGAACCGGCAGACCATCAGAAGCGGGTGTGAGTTGTATCTACTGGCCCGGGGACCAGAGTAGCGGCATGGCACCTCTATGGGGCCCACGTGTGTTCTCCCCATCACGGTGCTGGAGAGGAATGCCACGGTGTGCCATCGGCTGTGGACAACAAGCGGTCCCCTGTCACTCTGCCCCAACAGCTAACTCAGCGGACCCTTGGGACGGTGCCATTACCTCCATGTCACAGATCGGAAGTGAGCTGACCGTGAAGCACGGTCCCCCAGAGCCCCGCCCAGCCGGCCAGCAGCAGCAGAGTCACCTGGGAACCTTCCGGAAATGCACAATTGGGGCCCCGCCCAGGCCCTGCCCCATCAGCCCCACTGTGGATGGAGTCAGACCCCGCCTTCACGAGCCCTCAGGTGGCTCGGACGCTCAAGTGTGGGAGCCGCTGGTCCAGACCACCAGTCGGGCTCCTCCGGCTCCAGATCTCAGCCTTGCACACACATGCGTGCACACGCTTACACAGGCAAGCGAGAAAATGGGACGTCGTCAGAAGGGCGGCCCCCACACCGCTCTTGGAAGAAATCGTCTGGATTGTCTCGTACAGTTTCATTTTTACTGGTATTTAACGTTTTTATGGTATTATATTCTTATTCGAGACAGTTTCGTAAAAAAAAATTATAGGTCAAAGAGCAACAATTAGACACCGAATATAAATTACAAAATTAAGTTTTACGGACATTTAATTACAGGGACGGAAAATGTGTTGCAGCATCTTTATACGTTAGAAGTAGAAAGGCATATTTATGCTCTTTTTTAATCTTTGCAAAAAATAGTGTGTACTTAATCACACTCATTAACTTGTTAATTAATCAGGAAACAAATCTGTACTTGTGACCATTCAGGAGAAAACTGTGTAGCATCGGGCCGGTGCACCTGGTCATGAGAGCATGTCGTCGGGTCACTTTCAGACTCTTTCACAGGCCCCTTGACATTCTGCTTTTATTCGAGGCTCACCCACCCCCCCCCCCGCATGGTGTTACCTGTGGCCTGGCCCTTGATCTCTGACCTGGGCGGGTCAGCTGGCCCTCACCCGAGACCAGGAGTTTGTTCTGAGATGCCATGTGCTCCACAAATGACCGAGATTTTAAATTCTTGTAAAAGAATGGCTGCCTTGGGTTTCGAGGCAGAAAGTGAAAGTGTAGAAATCAGAAGCGAACTGAACTCAAAACCAGCACGTGTGAGCTGTCACCAGGCCACTCGTAAAGGGTTGTCTGGGACTTGCCTAAAAGCAGTAACTAAAGTCGGCACAAGTCAAAGCAGAGAGTGAGGGGTCGAAGGGGATAAAGCGGGGGGGGGGGCATGGGGGCCCTGCTCCGTCCCCAAGCCCTGCGCCCTCTCCTGAGCGCCCACAGCGGGACCCTCCTCCAGCACACGCAGGGGAGCCCCAGTGTGGGAGAGCTGGTGGGCGGGTGAGCAGGCCGGGCCTGGTGGCTGTGGTGGGGAGACCCCAGCAGGGCCCTGCAGGCAGGTGGGCAGAGCAGGGCAGCCTGGCTGAAGGGGGGGGACTCGTGAGGTCCTTGGTGAGGCCAGAGCTATAAGCAGGATAGATGGACGGAGGGGGCTTGAGATCGAGGCGCAGGGCTGCGAAATCCTTCCCGTGCCTGTGGAGACTAGTGGGAGGGCTCTAACCGATGGGTAACGTGGTCTAGACGTTACATAAAGACATTGTGCAGAGCCTGGCTGGTGCGTGAGGATGGATTGGGGGGTTTGGGGGGGCCTCCCAAGAGCGGTGTGGCTGGACCAGCAGGAAGAGTGACAGGCATCCAGTGCCTTGCAAGTGGGTGGATGGGGCCGCACGGAGCAGAGGCCTCTGGGACGGCCAGGCTGTCCTGCTGGGCAGACCAGGGCAAGCAGAAAACCAAAGGTCACAACACAGGAAGGAAAGTGAAAACCCTGCTTCAGTGCCATCGTGCAGCTTTAAAAACGAGGCCGTGAGGAACACAGGCCCCTCATGCGCCCCGGCCCAGGGGATATTTTGGAGTCTCTCCACCTGGGCTGGAGTGGCATTCTCGTCCACGAAATGAGGGGCACAGAGTGGGGAGCCCTCCGCAGGGGTGAGCTGTGCCGAGCCTGAGTGCCTGAGGGATTCATCCCAGCCCGGCCCCTGTGCCTTTGCTGCAGCGAGGGAACCAAGCAGTCCCCGGTGCCCGGGTCAGACGGCTCTGGCTCGCCAAGCAGGTGAACTAGCTCGTTCTCAGGCTTTCTCCGCCCTGCACGAATTCGTGGATCGGGATGTTATCTAGCTGCTTTCTCATCATCTTGAGCCAATAAAAGGGGAAGTGGACCGCATTCACGTGTCCTGTAAGAGAAAAGGGCCCCCACGCCACTTTTGCCCCACTCCCGGGGAGACACTCCCCATGTCACCCAGCGTGCCCCTCACCCCAAACCCCCTGTACAAACAGATGTGTGCACACCCAAGATATATCTGCACTCCTTTCTCCCCGGCCCCGACACTTCACGCACGGCCCAGACCTCCTAGTGAACGAGTTTGTCCAGGGGAACTGGGGCTTCCTCGGCCAGGGAGGCCGGGCACTGAGGGAGCACCCTGTCTTCGCCAGGCGGAGCCCCTCCCCCTGGGTGTTCCTTTACACAGATGCCATGCCCATTGTAGAGATGAGGAAACAGAGCCTCAGTGGCCTGGAAGGCTTGCCCTGGTCACACAGTGAGAAGGTGGAGATGTCAGAAAGGAGGTGACCATTACTCTTTGCAGATTGTTCAGTCAAATGCCTGGAAAATAAATAACTTCAGAAACAAATTTAAACTACAAGATCCACACTTTTCCTATTTAAAACCAACGACCAATTAGAAACGCAAAGGAAGAAACAGTTCAGTTCACAGACACACGCACGCACACACAAATACATACATATATATGTGCATATATATAATACCTGTAAATAAGCTTAAGAAAAATTCAGAACCTGTATTAAAAAAAGAATAAATGACAACAAGTCTTGTTCTTACTAAACAGGCAACTATATACAGACATCCGTTCTACCCAGATTAATCCATATTTTTAATGCATTTCCAATTTAAATAGTAACAGAATCTTCAACGTTTGCCGGCAAAGAGAAGACTCATATAACATGACACAATGGCTCTGAAGATCCTCCAGAGATATAAATATTTTTAACAGTTAAAAAAGTTTTGAATAAAGGATATTTCAGAGGAGCTGGCTCATTTGACATCCAAATATATAATAAAGCACAATAAATACAGCCATGTGAAGCAGGAGAGAAATCATGGAGATCAATACAAAACATACAAAATGCAGAAATGAAACAAAATCAGAACGATTGCTGTAAGAGTAACATTTCAGGTCGCCAAGTAGAAGAGCTATAATTTCTAAATGGCATGGAGACAATCCGCTAATTAGGTAAAATGAATCCAGGAATCCTGTTTCAACAACAAGAGAAGTCGCGTGCAGCACCAACTTAAGGATTAGCATTAAAAACTATTAGAACACAATTATAGGTGATGGGAAAACAACTGACTGTTTATTAGAGAAGTCATTTCTAAAAATAACAAAACAAATGGCCATAAAATAGAAATTCTTCATTTTGATTTTGTAATAATGAGAAAGTTCTCTAGAGCAAAACGTCCCCTCACAGTACAGAGACAAACTGGAAATAGCATTCTCAGCGTGTGTTTTAGAGAGGATCTCCTTACAGATTAATAAACAAAGAATGATTGACTTGATAAAAACTGGCAGTTCAGAAAAACGAGAAATAAAAATACTTGATAACCATTTGGAAAGATGTAAACTAATTCTGCAACAGGACTTCTTATATTTCAAATCGATAGATTGTTTTAATGTTCCTCCCCCACCCCAGTTGAACAGAAATAGGGATTCTGGTGACCTTTGGTTGCAGTGTTCTAGAACCAAGTTTTAGAAGGCAATTTAGCAATATCCATTAAAACTCCTAACACGCTTGCCCTATGACCTAGCCGTCACACTTCCGAGAGCATTATCTCATCAGCATACCTGCACAGGTACAGGGGTCAAGGATTGCCCATGATGTGGTAACTGGAATTATCCCAAATGGCCACCGCTAGGGGCCATAGAGCAGTATGAAACCATCAGGAGAACTAGGTGGGTCTGCAGATCAATGTCATTTTAAGACCCATTGCTGAGTGGAAAACAAATTCAGAATGGTATGTGTAATGCGATGCCACTTTTGCACTAATAGAGGGTGGATGGATGCATGCATGCATTGATGGATGGTGGATGATGGATGCATGGATGCATGCATGGATGGAGGGATGGAGGGATGGATAGATGCATGGATGCATGAATGGATGATGGATGGATGCTGGATGGATGCATGGATGCATGGATGCATGAATGGATGATGGATGTATGTATGTATGCATGCATGGAGGGATGGATGGAGGGATGGTGGATGGATGGATGGATGGATGGAGGGATGGATGGTGGATGGATGGTTGGTGGATGGATGGATGGATGAATGGATGGGAGGATGGATGGATGTATGCATGCATGCACGCATGAATGGATGGAGGGATGGATGTAGGGATGGTGGAGGGATGGATGGATGAATGGATGGATGGTGGATGGATGAATGGATGGGAGGATGGATGGATGGATGCTGGATGGATGGAGGGAGGGAGGGAGGGAGGGAGGGATGGATGGAGGGATGGAGGGATGGATTGTGGATGGATGGTTGGTGGATGGATGAATGGATGAGAGGATGGATGGATGGTGGATGGATGGATGGATGGATGGATGGTGGATGGATGGTTGGTGGATGGATGAATGGATGGGAGGATGGATGGATGGATGGAGGGAGGGAGGGAGGGATGGATGGATGGAGGGATGGATGGTGGATGGATGGAGGGATGGATGGTGGATGGATGGTGGATGGATGGATGGATGGATGGATGGTGGATGGATGGATGGATGGATGGTGGATGGATGGTTGGAGGGCTGCATGCATGAATAGATGATGAATAGATGGATGAATGGGTGAAAGATGGAGATATAGTTTGCACGTAAGAATTTTTTTATCCATTTATAGAAATACCTGGATATATACTAAGGACACTATAAACAATGGTCCTTTTGCAGTAAGAAGGCTAAGAGACGAAATACTGTGGGTCCATCTTTTGGTGTTTGACTGCTATCAGCTTGTTAACCTCACCTCTCTCTTTTTTCCTTCTGCCCCACATCTGGGTAAACTGATCAGAAAGCCTGGGTACCCCCTCCTTTGGGGGGGGGTGGGATAGTGAAACCACACAAACCTCTGCCCTCACGTGGAAACCCTCCCTCCAGCCTCCCCCAACCACGGTGCAAACCCCAAGTCAGTCTCCTTCCTCCGCTGTCTCAAGCCATTTCACATCAGCTGGGGTTTCTCTTCTGTCCTCCCCCAGAAGACCTCGTTATGTAAGTAATAAACCTCACACCCTCTTGATTATGCGATGTAGTCAATATGGACATTCAAACCAAATTTGGGCTGGTGGTTCATTTTGTTTCTCTAGGATGGACACTATAGGAAAGAAGAGGGGTATTTTCCCTTCCCGATATATACTTTTCAACTTAAAAATTGTTTATAATGAATAAATACTACCTTTGTAACTTAAAAGTTATCTTTTTTCATTAAAATAAGCAATGCTAAAGTGGTTCTAACAGACGCAGCCCTATCCTCAACCTGCTCTCAATCTTAGTGCCTGAAGAGCCCCCTCCCTGGGTGGTGTGGGCGTCCAGCAATGCTATGGATGGACGGTGGTCACTCAGACATCTCTTTCCTGGACTTCTCTTCCAGGAGCTTCCATCCAGAAAACCTATGCCTTGCTGTCATGCAGGCTGCAGAGTTTCACCAAGTATGAGATGAGTCTGATCAACTTTGTGGCTCCAGGCACTTTGGTCATGTAACAAGTGTGGGAAGTGATTTCTAAATGCAGCAAAAATTATTAAAGCTCCATTATTCATGGCGGCACTGATTATTTTCTCCACACCCCCTCCTATCCGTCAGATCCAGGTCCCACCTTCCGATGAAATACGGCACTCAGTGCACAGACAGCCCCAGAGGTGAAGATTAAAAATTAAAGACCAGTTGATGATAATTGCATGATAACTTTATTGACCAAGCTCAAACCCAAGGTATCTGTGCAGGAGAGGCGGGCACGGCAGAGCCCTTCCCACGTCTCCACGGTATTTGCCGTTCACAAATACACACGCCCGGCTCCCATCCCTCACTGCCCCCCCCAGACGCTTTGGGTGGGGGTCTGTTTCATTAAAAAGCACGCCTTTAAGGTCTGAGACTCACCTCGGGAGGGTGTCACACAGCTCAGGGGCTCCCCGCTCCTTCCTGTCCTGACTGCGGCCCCATCCGCATCAGGTGTTGTTTGGATGTCACTAAGGATAACGGTATCAGCTCTCGGAGCTTGCTTGCTCGGTAGCGGGGAAAATCCAAGGCGCCACCTGTACTGAAATGTTGGAGAAAGCGTCTCCCCGGGGATGGGAGTGAAGATTAATCGGGGAAGCTTGATAAGACACTCCAGTTGTCGCACCTTTTTTCCTTGAAAAATATCCTTTGCGCTGCCTACACGGTCGGTTAGAAGGGTCGCCGCGTGCTTCCTTTCCTGAGGGAGGCGAGACATTTTTACACATTTTGTTAACTTCAGAACACGTTTTGGTCATGAGAGACTCCGAGCAAAATGGAGGGGCCACGAAAGAGGTCACAGCTGGGAGTGACAGCTTGGCAGGAGCCTGGTGGCAAATGCCTCCTCACAGTCTAGGGTTTCAGTCTGTTGTCTCAGACTAACCCGGGAAAGTCACCCACCACTCAGCAGCAACACTGGTGGAGGCGAGTGGTTTGTAACGACAAGGACGCCCGCTCCTGATTCTTCGCCATCATGCACCCACTGGCTGACAGCCCCCCACGGCCGCCCCGGACACCGTGCTGCGTCCCTGCAGGGCTCTGTCGGCACGTTGGTGGGATCATGAGTGGGGGGACCGCAGGTGGATTGGAGGCTCCCGTACCTGCTCGAGAACTTGGGGGGAAGGACTGGGAAACCAATAGCTTTAAATATTCAGTTCAGGATACAGGTGAGCCAGAAAGCTCCTTGGACAAATAACTGTATGTCTTTTGCGAGTCCTCAGTCAAAACTCTTGCAAACCAAGCCTAAAATCTAACTCTGCAATTGAAAAAAAAAAAATGTCGGGTGCCTGGGGGGCTCAGTCAGTTGAGTGTCAGACTTCAGCTCAGGTCACGATCTCATGGTTCGTGGGTTCGAGCCCCGCATCGGGCTCTGTGCTGATGGTTCGGAGCCTGGAGGCTGCTTCGGATTCTGTGTCTCCCTCTCTGCCCCTCCCCTGCTCATGCTCTCTCTCTCTCTCTCTCTCCCAAAAATAAATGTTACAAAATATGTTAAACATTTTTGAAAAATGAAACACAAATTGCTTCACGACCTTGTGAGGGTGTCAGTTAATTAAGGACATTGATCAGGCAGCAGGACCTGAACCCTGAAACTTGGAGCGGGGACGTGTGGCCAGGATCCCATGAGGCTGTAAAAATCAATGCCCCTAATTCTGCCCAAACCACTCTGATACTAAATGTAGCCCTCTTCCCCCGTCTGAGGGGGTCAGTCTCCCCTTGCCTGGAAAACACGCAAGCACATCTCAGACATTGACCTTCAGGGGACGCCGACCCACCTGACACCCACACCCACCCTCTCTCATTGTTTCCACACCCATAATTCAAGTCCAGGCAGTTCTGGGGCCACGGGGGGGTCAGCGGGGACAGGGGGTTGCAGAGATGAGCTGGATGTAGAGGGAGTGAGGACAAAGTGTGACCCCTTACGACACACCCACGTGCACCAAAAGAATTGCAAGATTTTGCCAATTTATATGGACAGAAACTACAGAATGATTGGAGACGGCTCTCAGGATGCTGCCTCTGGGTAGAAGAAACACACACTGAGAACTGAACTCATGAGTTCGCATGCATGCAGCAGCAGAAACTAAGTGTGTGGTATTGACTCAAGCCACAGGGAGCGGTTCCAACTGCCTGTGCAGGTGGTTAGCTGAAACTGTGACCCAAAGGTCCTCTGCGGGGAACTGAGCTGAGATTCTAGAACTTCTTTAATAGCCTGTAGAGAAAAGCATCCAGTGACAGGGAGCTGGGATGCTGAGACCTGCACCACCACCCCCCACCAGGGTGCCCCGTGGACCAGGCTGTCCGTTGAGGGCACCTCCATGGGAGAGGCGTACACGTGCCTCCCGAGAGGTTCTGCGGTGGCTGGCCCACGGCTGAAGGGACAGCGGGGTGTGACAGATCTTACCCCAGGTCAAGGGGAGCATGACCACTCTGAGTAGGGAGGGGTGACCTGGAACGTCCCCAGGTGGGGGCAAGGTGATGATGGTCCTCGCAGGAACAGAGCTGTTGTGCACCTGCTGACGGCCCCCTGATCCTCAGCTGTCGAAAGGCTCTAGGCACACGGTTTGGAAGGCAGAGGGGAGGCAGCTGTCATTGCCCTCAGCGTTCAGACGGGGTCATGGACAAATACAGGTGTGTTTTGTGGAACCCCTGTCCCATGTCCACTTTGTCACCCTGACTGCTGGTCATCCTGGGCCAACATGTCCGGCTGCCGAGGTGGCCAGCCACATCTGACCACAGAGGGGAACCGTGGAGGCGTGTATGGGAAGCCACGACCTCTGTGGATGCACAGTCCAGTGTCTGCTGCTGGGCGCCAGGATGTGAGACCTTTGGGGACCCTGGGGTGGGATGCACGTTTCTGCATGTGTAATTGGGGGAATGGTGTCTGTGGCCAGCAGAATGCTAAGATGACCGCCACACGTGGGTCCCCCCTTTATGCATCCTGCCCCCTGAATGTAGGTGGCCTCTGGCCAGTGGAGGAGAGCAAAGGAGGTGGGAAGTCAGTCCCCTGGTCATGTTATATTACATGTTATATTACAGGCTGATTAGAAGATGGGAACGGAAGTTTCTCGGGCTGTGTTTCAGGGCCTGGAAGGACCATGTGGTAGCTGAGAGCGGTCTCGGCCAACAGCCAGCGAGAGGGTCCTATAAGCACAAGGAACTGAACTCTTCCAACAACCATGTGACGGAAGAGATGGGAGCTCCCAACAGGTGCCCGGCCCAGCACCTGGACAGCAGCCTGTGTGGCCCTGCGTGGACACCCCATGTGGATGGGCCTGCTTAGGCACCCTGCACTGACGGCCTGGTGTGGACGCCCCGCGTGGACAGGCCTGCCTGGACGGGCCTGCACGGACGGGCCTGAGTGGATGCCCTGCGTGGATGGCCCTGCACGGACAGCCCGGCATGGATGCCCCGTGTGGGTGGCCCAGCGTGGAGGCGAGGTGGCCCAGCCCTCGGGAGGTGGGTTGAGGATGTGTGTTGTGGTAAAGCCTCTAACTGTGTGGTTACTTGCTACCCAGTAATACAGGGCTTGAGCCACAGGCCCGGTGCTGAGCACCTAGCGTTCAGAAAAAAAGATTCAAAAATGGATATGATGCTATCGTCAGCAAGGAACATCCCGTGAAATACGTGGGGAAATGGTGAAGCTCGTTAAAGGTCTCCTCCAGTTCCATGGGCTCGAGCATCCAGCAGTGACCGGCCTTCTGAAGCAGCAAACAGCTTCAGAAAACGTAAGGGCCAAACTACAGTGCATCGGCACAAAGTAGCAGAAGGCATAAAAGCCCCGTGTGGGGGATGTTATACAGCATTTTTCAGGAACTAAAATATATAGTAAGTAGTGGGATAGACCCACCTGTGACGCAGACGACCCTACAGGATGGAGGGTCAACCTTTCCCGGAGTCTGGTTTTCAGTTTAATGCAATCAGAAACAAAACAAAACAAAAACCCACAGGACTTTCAATAGACGTTTAAAAAACTGATCCTAAAATTCAAATATAAAAGGAGGGACGCCTGGGGGGCTCAGTCGGTTAAGCGTCTGACCCCTGATTTCGGCTCAGTTCATGATCTCAGGGTTCATGAGATCGAGCCCCGTGTCAGGCTCTGCACTGACAGTGTGGAGCCTGCTTGGGATTCATTCTCTCTCTCTCTCTCTCTTTCTCTCTCTCTCTCTCTCCCCCACCCCTTGCTCACAGATGCGACTTCTCTCTCTCTCTCAAAATAAACAACAAAAGAAACCATTTAAAATAACAAATATAAAAGGAAACATAAAGGAATAATCAAAACAGTTGAAAGAAAGAAAGAAGGAGTTTTCCCCAGACCACCATCAGAACTTATTTTAAATTCGCAGTAACCACCCGCTGTGGTCCCAGCCCATGGAAGGGAGGGCGTCAGTGGAACCAACAAAATCTGGAAACAGAAACGAACGACAGAGGAAACATCATGAATCGATGAGAAGACGGTGACCCATTCACGAAAGCCTCCCATGGGCAAAAATAAAATAGAATTAGAGTTTTACCTACAGCATACGCCAAGATTGTCGACAAACGAAACCGTAAGACAAAATGAGGTGATGGGGAAGGACTCTTCTAGACGTACCGTGTAGATACGATGAAGTGGAAGATGGGCTAAACTGACTTCTTTAAATTTCCGAACGTCTTTATGGTCAGAGAAACATCTTTCTGATCCTGGGGGATGTCATTTGCATCGCGCGTCACTGAGAAAAAGGATTAATACCCACACAACATGCGAAGAGCTGTATGCAAGTCACTAAGAAGAATGTCAACCACGAGAGCCAAACAGAAAACCATCGTGTCCTCCTACGAGTAAGAGGGAGCCGCCCTTTCCAAACAAATGAGTATTTGAACGCTGATCGTGGCAAACACTCTGGGCTGACGACCCGCGTGGGGGACAGTGTGCGGGGTGTGGGGATCCAGGGCACCGCCGGGCACCAGGGCGTCTGGCAGCTCCAGTTCCGGGTAAGTCCCCCGGGAAGACTCGCACCCGCATACATGTCCTGTCCTGGCTGTCTCCACAGCGCGGCCATCACGTCCCAAGAAAGAAACACCGTGGGGGAGTCTGAACAAATGTCCCCGCTCAGATAATCACTTCCTCATCCCTGGGACCTGTGGGCGTCATTTTATATGGAAAGAGGAGGGTGTTATTTTATTCAGCAAAAGACGTTATTAAGTTAGAGATCTTGAGAAAAGGGGCTTATTCTGGACCGTGCAGGGGACCCTGAGTGCAACCGCATGTGTCCTGACCAGGGGGTCGGGGCGGGGGGACAGACCACAGACAGGAGGCCATGGGACCAAGGAAGCAGAGCCTGGGAGGACATGGCCACAAGCCCAGGAGCCCCTGGGGCCCTCAGAGGCTGGAAGAGGAAGGAAGCACCCAGCCCTGGAGTCCCCGGAGGGAGTTCGTCCCACTGGTACCTTGACGTCTGACTCCTGGCTCCAGACTCCCACCGCTTTAAGCCGACTGGCCTGTGGTGACTTATTACACCGGCCCCGGAGGTGTAATACTGTCCTCAGCGCCTCCCAGCCAGCGTGGGGATGGCCAAACTCAGGTGGGTATTTTCCTGCACCCCCGCCCCCCATGTTTCATCAGAATTGTAAAAAAAGCCAAGCCCGGTACCTTCTGTCCATCTTCAGGTATACAGGTCATTAACGTAAATAACGTACGTGCGTAGTAAGGGTGTACTTGTGATAAATAAAGGTGCAAGCATGTGGGGGCCCCGCACACGGCCGGGAGGGGCCGCCACGGGGGAGCGGACAGTTCTGGCTCTCAGGAGGCACCAGAGGCCCCTCACTCAGTAAGGACTCACTTGCACAAATAAATTAAAAGTCTGATGGCAAATGTGTTTGCTCCTCTAAGGTGGAAAGCTCGTGGGTGCTTATTATCTGTCCTCTGATTTTCTTGTAGTTTTATTTTTTTTTCCAAATCAGAAAAGTCAGGATAAATAATATTAATAATTGTGCCTTCCTTCCAAGCTGATTCATTCCCCCTCAGAGCTTTAAAAGCCTCCCACACAGACGTTTTAAAACCACAGCGGCAAGACCCCAGCTTTCTAATTTTGAGGCCGGGGTGTCAGAACGCGAGCCTGTGTCAATTGACATCTCTCTGCCTAATAGTTTGAACCTATTGCTTTTTTAATGTCCTTCTAACGCACCATCCATTTTGCAGTTACGTCCCTGAAAAATCTGATCTCTTATCACCTATTCCCCATTCTTCTTAACTCTTTAATAATGATCCCGGCAATGGCATATCAGAATGGAAATTGCTTCTAAAGAAGATTGTAATAAATATATGTCAGGCATATTACAAAGGATTTGCTTACTTTTGATTTACAAAGACAACATTTAATCTAAGAACTCGGAGCTCCGAGTGTTCATCTTGCGCGTCCGAAGCTCGTACGTCAACGCGCAGCAGAGCAGAGTGAACGTCTCCCTCCTCGCCCATTCAAAATTCATCCCTGGCCATCTGCCTCCCAAACAGAGGGTGCGTGTCAGCACCGCAAATGTGTGTCCTGAGCAAATATTGAGTCTAACCCCTGGCGGCCGCCTCCCTCTGGGCACACGGCATCCGCCGGCGGGTAATTGGGGTCTTGAGGGAGAGCAGCATCTGAGGGGCATCAGCAAACTGGATGGCGGGCGGGGGCCCCGTGAGAGATGAAACCTGGGGGGCGGTTTCTGCATGAGGAGCTGCTCTGTGATGTGCGCAGTCAGGTCCGAATACTGATCGTATTTAGAATATTTGAATGCAAAGAAATTGACGTGAATGTTATTGAGATGGCGTTTCCAGCATTATCTCCCGGAGAGACCAGGAGAGAGGCCTGGGCTGCAATCACACGTGCATGCCTCTCCGCTTTCCGGAGCGATCACTGGGCTTCCTCCTAGGTTTTAATCACACAGTACGAAACGTAGAATTTTGAAGACAGAGGGATGTCTGAAGTTATTGACTAATTCCCTCGTTTCACAGAGAAACTGAGGCCAACGGAAGAAACGCCCCTGGAGACCCGCATTCTCGGGTCTAGAAATCCCTGCAAAGTCGTCGTAACCACAGACGCCATCCTGGCAAACCACAGCCTTTGCGATCCTGGATTTTTGCAGTAACTTCCTACCCCATCTCCCTGCTGTCAGGGGCCCCTCGACTCTTACTGCAACCACGAGTGTCCTTCTAAGACCAAAGTCTGAACAGATCTCCTTTGTACTTAAACCTGCCATGGTCCCAAATCATCCCTGACAAGTCACAAATGCGAACGTGGCCCACAGAGCCCTCGCCCCTGTCCAGCACACGCCTCCCACTGGCCCGAGGTGCTGGCTGAGCGCCCAGCCAGCCAGACCCACCACGTGCCAACGTGTCCCCTGCCCTCCCGCACGGCCTGTGCTAATCCCTGCGTCCGGACAGTTTTCCACCCCCACCCCCACTGCTCCCGCCTGAAACGACCCCATTCCCACCCTGGTCCGACCCCTTCAGTCCGAGGTGTCTTCTCTGATCCCCCAAAGCAGCATCAGGATCAACCTCTGACTGGCATCCCCACCTCTAGTCAGTCCCCGTCCGTCCCATCCCCCCCGTGCTATCAGACGCAACGTCCGTCCCTCCTGGCCACAGAGGTAGGCCGTGGCCAAGGCCCATCTTGACGTCCCATCACAGTCTGGGTTCTGGTCCTTTCCTGGGCTTTCACAGACTTAGGGCGATGGGCTCTCTTTCCCCGGCCTCGGCTTTCTCTGTCTGTGGCCGTGCCTACCTGGGGTGGTCCCCACACTGCTCGTGGGGGAGGAAGCGGCCAACATAGGTGGAGCCGGGAGAGGGAGAGGGTCCCGGTGACCTGTGCTGCCCCGGCTGTGAGCCCGACTTCTGTGTTCCCACCAATCCATGTTGGGCTTTGTCCCTGTCATCCACTGTCCCCACCACCTGGCTCTTCTCCTTCCAAGACCCCGGAACTGCCTGCCCCGTGTCCCCACGAGAGCGTCACCCGCCATTGTTCTGAGATGGCCCACCCTTCCTCTGCGGGGTGCCTGGTTCACGAGGTGGGCGGTCAGGAAACACTCTCGGAGAAGAAGAGGCACGAGAGAAGGATGAGGGCGGGGGGCAGGGAGGGAAGGATCTGATAAACACGGATCCGACGACCGCAGCTGGAGGAGACATCAGGTGTAGTCTGACATCGCCACGAACCCATCTGTACGCCCACCCTGTCCTCAGCCTCCCGCCTGTGAGAAGAGGGTCTCAGAATAAACGGCCTCGGACCCTCCCCAGCTCCGGCACGATTTTATACGACGGGAATGAGCTCATCAGGTGAGTCTTCTGCTGCTGGAGAGGCTCACACAGAGACTGGGTGCCTACCCGCTGGGGACACGGCAGCCGAGGTTCAAAGTCTGGGTGAGGGCTGGACAGGATTTTTTTTTTAAGCTCATTTATTTTGAGAGAAAGAGCATGAGCAGCGGAGGGGCAGAGAAAGGGGGAGAGAGAATCCCAAGCAGGCTCCGTGCTGTCAGCCCAGAGCCCGACGCGAGGCCGGGACCCACAACCCTGGGATCATGACCCGAGCAGACAAGAGTCGGATGTTCAATTGACTAAGTCACCCAGGTGCTCCTGGAAACATTTGGAAATCTCTATCTTCCGAGTGGTTAATAGTAATAAATCTGGGCTGACCATTGTCTTTCCGGGCTTCAAGTCCCACAACAGCATCTTTTGCAGGAATAAGTGAGAGAGTGAGCCGATCTCAGATTCAGGGCCCCGGGAACACATCTCTGAAGTCAGATGAGGTCATCTCTGGATGTCACCCTCACTCATTCCGGCAGCAGGAATGAGGTCCGCTCCCCAGACGCAGGGTGGGGGGCGAAGCAGACACGAGCGGGGCCTCTGGGGAACGCCCCGTCCCGGGCTGGGTGAGGCAGCCGTCACAGGCGAGGGAAGGAAAAAGGACTCAGCACCTCCCTGACCTTTCCGCCTCTGCCGACCTTGCCTCTTCCCTGAAATCAAAGAGTTTTTGTGCCAGGAGTCTCTCCACCTGATTCTGTAAAATTTGGGGGGAAGATAAGATCAGCTGCAGAGAAGTCTAATGTAATGACAATTGGATTTAAAAATCAATAAAAGAGGCAGTAGATTTTTACAGGGGATTAAAGTTCCAGAGAGCACAGTTACCCAAACACCCAGGCTCTGAGCAGCCTGCACGGTGATCAGCTTGCCTCCCCACGCCCGGCCTTCTTGGGCTTGGAGCTTCGGGTCATGTGCACAGACCCCCACCCCCCCCAGCTACCACACACTGAGCAGAGGGTGTGCGGCATTCAGGGGTCCCGAGGACCCTGCCCGGGAGGGTGTCGAGCTGTGCACAACGGGACGGCCGATTCAAGATGTGGGGTGCCGATCGAAAGGGTCACCTCTAAACCACACCGGGTGGAGAGTGTGGAGAGACTCCAGCTGGAGTCTCCAGTCTTCCAGCTCTCCAACCGGAAAGGGCAAGCCCTAAACCACCTTCTCCAGCACCTTTTGATGAAATGGTTGCTGCCCCTCACTTGGTCTTTGCGTGGGTGGACACGCCAGGAGACTCTGGTCATGTGTGCTCGGCTTTGCCTCGGATTCTGGTATACAGCTGGTGCTTTGAGCTCAAGTAGAAGGTGGACGCCTCCAGGAGGTGACGGTGGACCTGCCACTGACCGTACGTGCTCTCCTGACACTGACAGGGGCCGACACCTATACAGCTGTCCAAGGCTGAGACAGCTTTCTCACACGTTAGCTCACGGAATTCTCCCACGGCCGTGTGAGTAAATTGAATTACAGTCACGACTCCGGCCACATGTGCGGCCACAGACTGTCTTCCTCCGCAGCCAAGGCGTCTGGTGCCCCTGAGCCCAGTGGGAAGTGGCCCCTGAGAGGCGCTCCCGGTCCCCCAGGAAGGGTGAGGCTGGAGAGAGTGCACCCCCACACCTGAACGCGGGTAGGACCAACACGTAACCGAAAGGAAGCGGAGGAGGAAAACCAGGCCAGAGGAGAAAGTGAGGGTCCGCGGGGCCGGCTCCTGTGCGGCATTGTCCCGGGGTGACTGCAGGCCAAGGAGGTTGTGAAGCAGGGGTGTGGCCCGTGTTCTCTGCTCACGCCGCAATCCCGGGGGCCCCGGATCTCCCTGGCGATCAAAGGACGAAACCTCGCCACGCAAAGCTGGGGCCAGAAGCACCTGCCCAGCCGCCCAGCCACCGCCTCGTCTCCTGCCCGCTACAGGCAGTCAGGCGGCCTCCTGGAAACCACAGAAAGACTTCAAAATCAAACCTTTCCCTGGAGAGGTGGGCTCACGCCTGCCTCCAGCTTCATTACTCGGCAAGAACGTGCAGACTCCTTCCCAGGCCAATTATTCCTGTCTGAACTTCAAACACCGAGCAACAAAAATTAATTCAATGGGAACCAGCTTGAAACTCGATCACACCGCCAAGAAATACGCCACTGCTCTGAGATCAATAACACTTAACCCAGGGCGTTTCAGCCGCTCCGACGGGGGTGGGGAGGCGCCCTGCCCTCTGCGGCGGGTCTGGTGGGGCCGCGATGACCCGGACATACGGCGGCCGCCCCAGGAAATGAGGACAGCGGTTTCCACGGGAAACAGACCAGCCCGATGGGGTGTGTCCGTGTCCCTCCTCCAGCTGCTGGGAGGAGGGACAGTTACCACTGTGGAGCACTGCTTTACACACAAGTTCTTTCTCCCCTTGAAGCAGTTACAGATCACACCTTAGAGGGGCGCCGGGGTGGCTCAGTCGGCTAAGTGTCCGACTTCAGCTCAGGTCACGATCTCGCAGTTCGTGGGTTCGAGCCCCGCGTCGGGCTCTGTGCTGATGGCTCAGAGCCTGGAGCCTGTTTTGGATTCTGTGTCTCCCTCTCTCTCTGCACCTCTCCTACTCATTCTCTCTCTCTCTCTCTCTCTCCCTCTCTCAAAAACAAATAAACATTAAAAAATGTTTACAAACCACACCTTAGAAAAATGCCGTAACAGGACAAAATGTCTGGAAAATCCTGGAACAAGTAACACGGGGATCCGTCTAACTGTGGGACACAGATCATTTTCTATCTCGTACCGTCCTTCCCAAGTGATCTCTGGAGTCCTGCCTGGTGCCCACAAGGACTGCTCTCCTGCCCACACTTGCTCTGCTCACCATTGGGCCCCAGGCATGCCCCTCCCTTTAGCCATGTGACCGTGAGCCACAAGACAGGGTGTGTAGAAAGTGCAGAAGGGTTTTGAGCGGTTCCAGCAGTGAGCTGCCCATCCCACAGCAACAGAGGAAGTAGGTGTGTGTTCAAGCACTGCTGAGTCACCTGAGCACGTGCCCCAGTCTTCTTGTGACAGGTTATTCTGTGTCAACTTGCCTGGGCCACCTCTCCCAGATTTTGGGTCAAACATTTTTCTGGGTGTTTCTGTGAAGATGCTTTTTGGAGGAGATTAACACTGAAAATGGTGAGCTTGAGTAAAGCAGTCCCCTCCCTACCCTGACATGGGTGGGCCTCATCTAATTAGTTGTGAAAGCTTGGAGAGACCAGAGGCTATCCTCCCCAGGCAAGAAGGACTCCTGCCAGCAGACGGCCTGTGGACACGACAGTGCTTCCCTGGGTCTCCTTCCCGCTGTCCACCCTGCAGATTTCATATTCATCAGCCCCCACCACTGTGTGAGGCCATCTTTCTCTCTCCCTTGATGGATAGATAGATGAGAGAGAGAAAGAGAGAGAGATACATAGATAGATACATAGATGATGATGATAGATAGATAGATAGATAAGTAGAGAGATAGATAGATAGATAGATAGACAGACAGACAGATAGATTGATAGGAGATCCTTAAATGTGACCCCACTGGTTTTCAGTCATGTAACACCCCATGTGGAGGACACTCTGAGTGTCACAGGGACTGGGAGCTCCTGGCCGGGGCTGGGGGTAGAAACATCCTGCACTGCGCGATGGGCATATCCCGCCCAAAGCGCCTGGATGCGCTGGGCAAGCAGTGTGGGGTGGACGGTGGGACAGGCCAGAGAACAACAGGCATCTGGGGGGACAGCTAGGCTTTCTCTCTAGGACCCACGTGACTGTGTCAACCATCCTCCTGGGAGGAAAGATGTCGGAAAGGAAGTCTCCGATAATTGTGAGATGGGGCTCAGAATCACGTGAGCGGGAGGACCCTGGATGAGGCACCCCAGGGTGGAGCGCCGGAGTCCAGGTGAGAGCTCAGAGGGGCCACTGGGGGACGCGGCACCGAGGGAGTGAGCGCCTCTGGAAGGGGCGTAAGAAGGACGGTGTGACCAGCAGGCGTGGCGGGGGGCACGGGAGACGGGGTCAAAGCCAACACCAGCTCAGTTACCCGGCTACATACATGCCAGTGAAAGGCGGCTCCTTTCACTGAGAAAAACAATCAGCACAAGAGATGGAACAAGTTTGGGGGAAACAGGTTTGTTTTGGGGACGTGTGAAGATGAGTCTAGAAATACCTGTTTCTCGAGGAGGAATCCAGGCTGGGCACGTCGGCAGGGGAGCGACTGTGCACCTGGTGTGTGTGAACGTCCACAGGTCACTCCAGAACCTTCGTGTCTCCAAACCACACGGAAGCAGCGGGACGCAGGAGCGGCACGTTTTCTCCCCTTCACAGAGCTTTCCAGCAAGAGTCTTGGGGTTATCTGATTTTGTTTGTGCTTTTGTTTTTGTTGAGCGCCTGGGTGGGCAAATGTAAGTGGGTGCCCCCTCAGACCTGCTGCGTAAAGAAGAGGGTCTGGAGGTCACGGGAGGGGGAGGGTCTGGAGGTCATGGGAGGTGGTGGGTCTGGAGCTCACGGAGGGAAGAGGGTCCGGAGGTCACAGGAAGGGAAGTGTTTGGAGGTCACGAGAAGGGGAGGGTTTGGAGGTCACGAGAAGGGGAGGATCTGGAGATCACAGGAGGGGGAGGGTCTGGGGAGGGTCTGGAGGTCACAGGAGGCGGTGGGTCTGGAGCTCATGGAGGGAAGAGGGTCTGGAGGTCACAGGAGGGGAAGTGTTTGGAGGTCACGAGAAGGGGAGGGTTTGGAGGTCATGGGAGGGGGAGGGTCTGGAGGTCAGGGGAGGGGGGTCTGGAGGTCACGGGAGGGTGTGAGTGGCGCACGCTATTGCCAGGCAGTGTCACAGCTTAGAGTTACACCCGTCCAACCGCGGGATGCTGAGGCATGACTCAGGGGCGAGGAGAATGTCCTTGCAAGGGAAGTCAGGAAGGTCAAGTATGGGGAGGGGTTGGAGCCTTGGGCTGAAGGCTGGGCCCAGCAGGCACGGGGGAGGCAGCCGGTCTGGAATGCCCCAGAATGTTCACATGTAGGTCCCAAAGCAGAGAAGGAGCAGCAGCCAGGTGCTCAGGGAAGCAGGTGCTCAGGGAGGGGCGGCCGGTGGCCCCTCCGTGGCATGGCTGGTGAGGCAGGTGCAGTTCCTTCCCCACCTCCAGGGTCGGGTCTCCCCTCTGCAGCTGCAGGGGTGCTCACTGCACCTTGCCGGCCTCACAGGGCTATAGTGGGCACTCATCTGGGGACGGGGAGGTGCCCGGAGGGGAGGGACGCCGGACCAGGACGGTGATTCTCCAGCGGCCAGCACCGCTGTCTCTGTTCCAGGGCCTCCTTGCTGCCTCCAGCGTCTCAGGTCTACACGACTGGGGCCAGGCATTGTTCAGGGGGCACCACACCCTCTTATCATCAGGGAGAAAGCTGATCACAAATTAGATCTGAGGATGTGAAGGCAGCTGAGCAAATTAAGGAACATCCCAGCCATTAAGTGACATGTAATTATTTAAGTACCTACAACGCAAGAACACAGTACAATTGTCACGTTTACTTGAGTGTGTTCTAACTTTACTAATGTTTCTGTTTTTATTTTATAGAGAAAAATAGAAGAGAACTAGGATTTACCCTGATGAAAATATTAATGTGTTCTTATTTGTATCTGTATGCTTTCCTCTGGTCTCTAAATATCCAAGAAATGCTGTTTCTAAAACAAACGTGAACGGTGGGCTCCTGGAAACAGAAGACAAGGAGGAAGAAAGCTGGAGGGCGTGGCCGCTAGGGCATCGGCCAGACTCCGCCCTGGTGCCCAGGCGCTGCTGGCCAGTTGTGCGCGCGAGTGTGAGTGCGGTGCACGCGGCCAGCTCCCCGCTGTCCTGGGAGGAGCGTCTCTCCTGCACTGGGCCAGACAGCATCTGCAGGTGAACGCCGGAACCTTCTATGAGGAAGGGAGGCAGGGTCCCCCTCCTGGAAGCGCTTCCCTGCGGTGAAACAGGGAGCTGTCCTCCAGCCGCGGTGCTGATGCAGGGGGATGGCCCACACACCGGCGCGGGGCCTCCTCGTTGCACGTGCTCTCCCTGCCTCCCTCTGTCCGTCCTCACTTTGAAGTTTGTCCTCACGTGGAAGGAGCTGGAGGAAGAAACAGCTGAGCTCCAGGTATATCAGATTATGGTCTGAACACACAAGTAGGGAAAAGACGTTTGCATCTCTTTCTGTAAGTTATTATCTCAGAATGGAGAGCTGTCTGCAGGGAACCAGGGCGCCCTGGACCGGCTCCGCCCCACATCCCGATGGGGATGACTGAATCAAGGGAAAGACAATCAAGAGGCGGTCATGGGGGCGTACAGACAGAGGGAACCCACGCTCTATGGCTTCCCGGGATTGCGCAGGGACTTAAAAGCCAGCCCTACGTTTCACAAGCCAGTGGATGCTGGCAAGACAGGAATGTGCAGCAGAAAAACCACACCTTCATGTACCCAATAGTAAACAGGAAATCTATTTTGACTTCACCCGTAGCAGCGTCTCCTTGGCTTGGAAACAAAGAAGTATTTCTAAAATAAGCATGCACACCTCCCCCGACACAGAACGAAACCCGCTCGAGGGATCTGTTCTAGCGTGTTGGTGCGGTTTCACTGTGTACATTCAAGAAGCAATTTCTTCTGTCTTCAAAAATAAAAGCTAACACTGTAAATGCCCCTCGCACCTCATTAGAGCCATACTATAAGAATGGGGTTTCCTGGAATAAATAGCTTATAAAAGGGATGTGAAGTCAAGATTCAAAGGGAGCATAAGTTGATGTGAATAAAAATTACAATGTCTTCTCTTCTATACACCAATAATGAAGCAGCAGAAAGAGAAATTGAGGAACCAGCCCCACTTACAATTGTGCCAAAAACAATAAGACACCTAGAAATAAACCGAAGAGGTGGGGCACCTGGGTGACTTACTTGGTTAAGCATCCAATTCTTGATTTCGGCTCAGGTCATGATCTCACAGTTCCTGAGTTCAAGCCCAGCATCATGCTCTGTGCTGGCAGTGCAGAGCCTGCTGGGGATTCTCTCTCTCCCTCTCTCTGCCCCTCTTCCTCTCTCTTTCTCTCTCTCCTCTCTCTCACTCAATAAATAAATAAACTTAAAAAAATAAATAAAACTTCTGAATATACATTTACTTTAAAAGAAAATTAATTAAGAGGCGAAAGATCTGTACTCTGAAAACTATGAAACATTGATGAAAGAAATTGAAGAAGACACAAAAAAGTGGAAAAACACTCCATGCTCATGGATTCGAAGAACAAATATTGTTAAAGTGTCTATACTACCCGAAGCAACCTACACATTTAATGCAATCCCTGTCAACATACCACCAGCATTTTTCAGAGTTAAAACAATTGGTCCTAAAATTTATAGGCGGCCACAGAAGATCCTGAAAAGCCAAAGTCACCCTGAAAAAGAAGATGAAAGCTGGAGGCATCACAATCCCAGATTTCAAACTATATTACAAAGCTACAGTCATGACGACAGTGTGGTACTGGCACAAAAACAAACACACAGATGAATTGAACAGAATAGAAACCCCACAACTATATGATCAACTAATCTTCAACAAAGCAGGAAAGAATATCCAACGGAAAAATGACAGTCTCTTCAGCACGTGGTGCTGGGAAAACTGGACAGTGACATGCAGAAGAATGAACCTGGACCACTTTCTTACACCGTACATAAAAATAAATTCAAAATGGATGAAAGACCTAAATGTGAGACAGGAAGCCATCAAGACCCTCAAGGAGAACACAGGCAGTAATCTCTTCGACAGTGTCCAGAGAAACTTCTTACTCAACACATCTCTGGAGCCAAAGGAGAAAAAAGCAAACATGAACTACTGGGACCTCATCAAGATAAAAACCTCTGCACTGCAAAGGAAACGATCAACAAAGCTAAAAGGCAACCAACGGAATGGGAAAAGATATTTGCAAATGACAGATCAGATAAAGGGTTAGCATCCAAAATCTATAAAGAACTTAACAAAATCAACACCCAAGAAACAAATAATACAATTAAAACTTGGGCAGAAGACACAAACAGATATTTCTCCAAAGAAGACATCCAGATGGCCAACCATCACATGAAAAGATGCTCAACATCCCTCATCATCAGGGAAACACAAATCAAAACCACAACGAGATACCACCTCACCCCTGTCAGAATGGCTAACACTACTGACACAGGAAACAACAGATGTTGGCGAGGATGTGGAGAAAGGGGAGCCCTCTTGCACTGCTGGTGGGAATGCAAACTGGTACTGCCACTCTGGAAAACAGTGAGAAGATTCCTCAAAAACTTAAAAATAGAACTACCCTATGACCCAGCAAATGCATTACTAGGTATTCATTCAAAGGATACAAAAATACAGATTCGAAGGGATACATGCCCCCTGACATTTATTGCAGCATTATTTACAATATACAAGATAGAGAAGCAGTCCAAGTGATGAATGAATAAAGTGGATGTGGCACACACACACGTGCGCACACACACGCACACACATACACACAGTGGGATGTTACTCAGCTATCAAAAAGAATAAAATCTTGCCATTTGCAACAGCATGGTTGGAACTAGAGTCTATTTTGCGAAATAGGTCAGTCATAGAAAGACAAATACCGTATGATTTCACTCGCATGTAGAAGTTACGGAACAAAACAAGCAAGCAAAGAGAAAACAGAGAGAGAGGAACAAAAAACAGACTCTTAACTATGGAGACACACTGATGGTCACCAGCGGGGAGGTGGGCGGGGGGTGGGGGAAACAGGTGATGGGGATTAAGAGTCTCACTTGTGGGGCGCCTGGGTGGCGCAGTCGGTTAAGCGTCCGACTTCAGCCAGGTCACGATCTCGCGGTCCGTGAGTTCGAGCCCCGCGTCGGGCTCTGGGCCGATGGCTCGGAGCCTGGAGCCTGTTTCCGATTCTGCGTCTCCCTCTCTCTCTGCCCCTCCCCCGTTCGTGCTCTGTCTCTCTCTGTCCCAAAAATAAATAAAAAACGTTGGGAAAAAAAATTAAAAAAAAAAAAAAAAGAGTCTCACTTGTGCTGAGCCCCACTGCGTATGGACATGCTGAGTCACTACACTGTGCCCGTGAAACTAGCATCACACTGTACATTAACAAAGTGGAATTTAAATACAAACTTTTAAAAAATTACGGTATCTTCTCGAGGTGCTCTCAGTTGGGTGGCTGATTTGGGTCCTGAAATGTCAGTGTTGGTATCTCAGTGTGACCTGGCTAAACGGGACTCCGCACCGGCCACCATGGCTGCAGGCCGGCCCGCTTGGCCTGGCCTCTCTCACTATGCTCATCCAGCCCACAGCAGGCCAGTGCCGTTTCCAGCCCCGCTGTCAGATTCCAGCACCAGTCTGAGGACACGTGTTTCTCTAAAGAGAGAATGGAGCAGAAAGTGTCCCCGTCACATGCACTCATTGGCACAGAGCTGGAAGGTGAACAGGAAAGGGTCTCCCACACTCGCACAGCTGAAGGGGGCATGGGGTCCAGACCACCCCTCTCTGACCTTCCGGGTCAGGCCTGTCACCTCTTCATCTGACCACGTCCTGTGTTGTCTGTCCAGGCTGCTACCTCCGCCCCAGTGCCCTTGCAGATGGGCACCTACTCTCCCTGTTGTGGGCCGTTCTATGCACAGCAGGTATACAGCAGCATCCCTGGTCCCGACCCCCCAGGCACCAGTAGCAACCCTTTGGCTGCCTCCCTGGGTTTAAACAATCGGCAACGTCTCTGGACATTGCTAATGAAACTAGAGGTACAGAGGACAAAGCCACCTCCTGAGAAGCACCGTGTGAGACTGATTTAACCTTCGACCAGACCTTGTGGTAACATACGGGATCACCATGTGCACACACGTGTAACCTGCTGTTCTCCTTATCAAATTTTTTGAATAAAAGCTAGGTAGTGTACGTTCAAGATAAGAAAGCAAATAAAGTGAGCTAAGTAAAACAGATGATAGACGGAAGATAGATAGATGATAGGTAGATAGACAGATGATAGATGATTGATAGACAGATGATAGATAGATGATTGATAAATGATAGATAGATGATTGATAGATGATAGATACATAGATGATAATAGATAGATGATAGATGGTTGATAGATACATAGATAAATAGATACATAGATAGATAATAGGTAGATGATAGATGATAGATTGATGATAGATACACAGATGGTAACAGATAGATAATAGACAATGATAGATAGATAGATAGATAGATAGATAGATAGATAATAGATAGATGATTGGTAGAAAATTGATAGATGATAGATACGTAGATGATAATAGATTATAGATAAAAGATGATAGATAGATAGATAGATAGATAGATAGATAATAGGTAGATAGACAGATGATAGATGATTGATAGACAGATGATAGATGGACGATTGATAGATAAATGATTGATAGATGATTGATGGGTAATAGATACATAGATGATAATAGATGATAGAAAGATGCTTGATAGATAGATAGATAATAGGTAGATGATAGATACATAGATGATAACAGATAATAGATAGGTAATAGATACATAGATGATAGATACATAGATGATAATAGATGATAGATAGATAAATGATAGATAGATGATAGATACGCATAGACAGATGATGGAAGATAAATCATGGATGGATGATGGAAAGATGACAGCTAAATTTTTTTTAAAGCTGGTAACAGTGTAAGAAGAAATAAAGGTTGCTTTTATTATTCCCTTTCTATGTTTGAGAATCTAGGTTTATATTGAAACTTGAAGAAAATTGAAGGACTTTGTACTTTTTTTTATTTATTTTTTTTTTTAATTTTTTTTCAACGTTTTTTATTTATTTTTGGGACAGAGAGAGACTGAGCATGAACGGGGGAGGGGCAGAGAGAGAGGGAGACACAGAATCGGAAACAGGCTCCAGGCTCCGAGCCATCAGCCCAGAGCCTGACGCGGGGCTCGAACTCACAGACCGCGAGATCGTGACCTGGCTGAAGTCGGACGCTTAACCGACTGCGCCACCCAGGCGCCCCTAAAGGACTTTGTACTTTTATGCCCCATTTTGGCCCTGACTTGAACCCTAACTTAACCTAACTACCCTACCTTTGGAACATCTGGAAAATGTCACTTCGCCAGTCCAGGAACATAGAAACTCAGCACTTCTTTGCTAATGTGGGATCTCCTAGGAGAGCAGCGACTTGGGCCCACGTGCTGGCCCCTCCCACCGGGCCACCTCCACGTGCCTCCAAGACGCCTTCTGATGTCTGCGGCCCTAACACATCCCCTCCTGTTCCGTTGGCCGAAACGACCAATCACGTCCCGGGGAGCACCGATGGGGAATTGACTCTGACAACGCCTTGTGGGCTGTTGGGTGTGGCCCCTCCTTTCCACCTGGGCCGCTCAGGTGCTCAAACGGTGGTCTTCTCAGGAGGCTCCGGGCTACTGCGTCCTGCCTTCCCGTCGCCTGACGCACACACACTTTGCTGCTCTCCCCTCCCTCTTCAGACTAGCGTTCCTGTCCTACTGGCCCATCCGACCATTCCTACAATGGAAATATTAGGCAGACACAACGTAATGGCGTATCTTCCAAAATTACCGAGGTGCTCACGATGATGTACTGAAGTAATACACGGAAGCGGGGACTGGAGAGGCAAAATAAAGCATTGTCCGTAAATTCCAGAGGCCGACCCCCCCGGATGGCGAGAAGGTAATACACCAAAGAGCCCAGATCTTAGCGGTTGTTAAATAAGATTCTTTGTGACTTGCAAAGAAAGGGGGGCACGAAGAAGAATTATCGGTGCGTCCGGCACCACAGTGATCTACATGTGTTTATTTAATAAACAGAAGATGGCTTTATTACACACGTTTGATTTCCATATGCAGCCGTCTTCTTATCTGTCACTTGTATCTAAGCAGGGCACTTTATACGGATCTGGAAATGAAAAATTCAGCACAGGGCACAGGAAACTCATTTAATGTCGAGTGCAGTCAAAATCAAGATTTCTTTATTTGTAGTAACAACGCTGTTAAATGAGAAAATCACTCTCCCTTTCTGCGTGTCCTTCTTCCTTCGCAATTCAGCTGTTTGATCATAAATTGTCGGGCGCAGTGACTGTCTCCAGCACCTTCCACACCGGCCAAGACAGATTAAAACTCCGGCACACCACCGGCCGGCCTCAGCATACCATTAGCATATATATGAGATTTGGGACATTTTCTAATATTCTCTAGCAGAACTCATCTGTCAGCCAGGTGATGAATTACAAAAACTCTTAGCTTGTTTAGGAAATAAAAGGCAGGAGGGAGAGAGGAGACGGGAAGACCGAAGGGAGGACTCGGATCCACCTCCTCTTTCCACCCTGGGACCAGCAAAGGGCTCAGGACCCGCGTCGACACCACCGAGGAGAGGGGCATCCGAGACCCGCCCGCCCCAAGTGAGTCCCCCGCCCCAGGCCGGGGCCTCAGGGACGCTGTCCCCGCGGGACCTGGGAGAGGTCTAGTGTGTGAGTCTCAGGGTTAATGAAGCTTGAAGTGTGGGTTCAAGGCCTCGGGACTGGACCCAGGAAGACGCAATGCTGTGTCCACTGGGTTATCGCAGCATGCAGCAGTCAGAACACCTTCTGGGGAGAACGTGGACCGGTGCGTGGGTTTTGTCTTCTTTTCCACAGCCCCGCTCCGCAGCCTGGCCGTGTTCGCGGACTTGGTCAACGTCCGGACCGCATCTGCGGAACAAAGTTGAAAACTGTGCATTGTATTTTTAGGATCACAGTTCCAAACAATAGGTTTTATTTTCTTTTCCCCCTGAATTTGATGTAAAGATTTGGAAAAGTCTTAATCTGTCCAGCCCCTATGGCCACATTCCACTGAGAGGGTGGCTTAACCACAACGGAAACGTATCACTCAGCGTGGGGGCTGGGTAAGGGCCTCGCCTGGGTCATGGCCTCTCGCTGTGCCCCCACAGCTGGGTCAGGACTCCAGCATACGGTGGGGGGTGAGGGGCACATTCAGGCCACATCAAGTCTCTGATGACCACGGGAGATGTTCAGAACCTGTCCAACCTGAGTTTCTAAAACTAACTATTGGAGCATCAGGACTTCTCGGGCCATCTGTCACGGACGGGAGCCCAGGGCCAGGCCCCCCTTCCTTGGGAGCCCTGCCCCCTCACACTGCAGCTGCCAACAGGCCCCCAGAGGGCCTTGTGGGTTAGTACCTGGGTCCTCCTGGGTCTGCCGTCCCCCCACGGGACACTCGTCAGCCACAAAGCAAGCCCTGTGAGCTTGATTTATCCCAGAATCCATGGCTCACCCACCACTCCATGGGGGCCATCACCCTGGGTGCAATTCTCTGGAAGCACCCATGGTCCTGTCCTCTGTGGTTTGTGCGCACTGAGTTCTCATCACTAGTGCAGCGATCGTCACACGGCGTTTCACTCTTTGTTCACATTTCTGTCTTTATTAAAAGGAAGCCCTTTGGAAAGGGCCCCACACCCCCCACAAGGCCCACACGGACTGTGGCCCAGGAGGCCCTCTGAGGGAAGGGCCGGATGTGCTGGCGATACCCCAGCAGGGCTCAGGACGGTGCCTGGCGGGCGTGCTGTCATAGGTGGGGGGGGCAGACGGCCCCCGCACACGTGCACAGCATGCACAGGGGCACACGGACGTGCTTGCACATGCGTGTGGGTGCCTCCAAGCGTGCAGGCAACAGCCGACCGATGCCTAAGTAGAGGGGCATTTTGGAAACGACGTGTACTTTAAACTGCAGGGAGCAGACGGCAGAGGCTTGTACCCGCAGTCCCCCGGGCCGCGCCCAGCGGGGAGCCAACCTCCAATCACTTCCTTCCACTGAAATGAAAAATGAAAGCAATTCACAGAAAAGAGTGCTTTACCATTTTGACAAAAGGTAAAAATCTCTTGAGGAAAATAGCCCAAGGTTGGCAAAACACCCCAGAGAGATATTAATTGATCAGGCATCTCATCTGATCGACTGTAGTTCCACTTGGGTGCATGGATTCAGGAGACCCCAGAACTCGGGGCAGGGCGCCGGGCTGGCCCCCGCCCCGCCCCAGCCACGGTCATGCTCTGACACCACCTCCTTCTTCCTCCCAAGGTCACTGATGAGCTGACATGAAATTCCCGGGAATCCTCCGCGAACCGAGGAAAGAGTGGGCATTTCCTGATCTCCACAGGGGAAGCGCCATCCGCGAGGTCTGGAGTCGGGGTCTCGGTGGTTAAAGCGCAGGAGGGCAGCTCCCGCCAGTAGGGCGACCTCTGTGAGCAGGGCCGAGTGGGCCCCCTGCTTTGGGGGGTTCTTCTGACCCCCAGGGGCCGCCCCGGGACAGGAAGGGCGCTCCCCCCCACCAGCCGCACAGCGGGCCCCAGGTCTGTCCAGCACCGGGCCCAGATGAGCCTATTCCTGCCACGTCTGAGCAGACAGCCCTGAGCGTGTCCCCAGACAGCACCCTCTTCCCCATGCTCCTCACCAGACGTGCGATGTCTTCCCCCACCCACTAGATGTGATGTGTCAGACGCACCGTCACAGACCCGTCCAGCTTCTTGATGGAATCCAGCCCAGAGCAGCGTCCCCTCCCCAGAGCCGCATGACACAAGCCACATCCTGAAACGAGGTCCCCATTCCAGAGAGTCTGTGTCCCCCGCTGCGCGTGGCCTCCTGCTGCCATGAGCCCCAGAGCCAGGCCATCACACCGCAGGTGAGCCCGCGGGTTTGGGCGGGAGTCATTTCACACCACGTAGGGTAGAAAACCATAACCACGAGCCGCGTGCTCACGACAGCAGATGCTTCAAATCGCACGGACTGACGTTCCGACCTCACTCAGGGTGGGGCGCTTGGTTGAGCATCCGACTCTTGATTTCGGTTCGGGTCATGATCTCATGGTTCCTGAGTTCGAGCCCCAGCTTGGGCTCTTCTGTGCTGACAGTGCGGAACCTGCTTGGGATTCTGTGTCCCCGTCTTCCTGCCACTCCCTGCTCCCACTGTCTCTGTCTCTCTCCACATAAACAAATAAACTAAAAAACAATCACTCAGGGCTGTCAGCCGGCTGTGAGCACAGCCACAGCGAGCTCCGTGAGAGCCGCCTGGACGTACGGTCCCAGCACTGCCAGAGGGATTTTCCTCCGTCCGAACCCCCAAGTCCAACGAAGTCTTGGGACACGCTGACCTAACTGTCAAATGTTCTTTTTCGTTTAGGTGCCAAACTGACTTGTAAAAGGAAAAATGAGGCAGAACAGAAACATCCATGAATCTGAAAACAACCCAACTGAAGGCACCAGCCGCCCCCAACTTTATTTTCCCAGAGGGTTAGACGTCCTCACACCGTCCGGTCCATAGACTCACATCCACCCCTCCCGGGGGAGGAGACCCCGGACAAGGCACCTGTCAGAATGTGAAGCAGCCCTTCCCTGTGGGAGCTCAGGCCCCCTGGACACCAGAGGCGTCTGCGGGGACAGGCAGACCAGGAGGGAGGGGACAAACTGCTTGAGCTCAGGAGACCAGATGTTCGACAGGAGGACAGGGAGCCGCCCGCGCCCTCACATGTCCTGTTGCGGTGGCTTGCGAGGCACAGGGACGCCAGGATTCATTTCCAGAGGCCCGAAGTCCCAGCCTCCTGAGGGACAGACACCCAGTGACTTCAGCCAGCCTTGCTTCTGGGGGTGCGGGGCAGGGGTGTTCTGGAAGGCTCCGCTGTGTCCCGTGTCCGGCCCGAACTCCCACTGTGGCTCCTTCCACCACCTCGCCAAAAGCCTTCCCGCCACGAGGACAGCCAGGAGAAGGCTCTCAGCCGACCGAGACCCCAGAAGCTTGGGGGTGATGCGGGCAGAGCCTCAGCACAGCAGGGCTGGGCACAGCGGCCGCGTAGGAGCTCAGCCTCACGACCTCCCGGCGGTGACACTGGTGCCTCCTGGGGCCCGGCTGTCCTCCTCTCTGTCCCAGGAGCGATTCTGCTCCCCCGAGGGAACCACCTGCCTGTGCCCCATCCTGGGACTTCGCCCCCTGTGGGCCAGGCGCTGAGAAAGCAAGGCCTTCTCCACCCCCCGCCCTCGATCCTACCTGCAGCTCCTAAACGGGCCTCTCTACAGCGTGACTGAGAGGGTCTGTGTCCTCCAGGGAACACGCAGCCCGTGGCTGCGTGTCTGGCTCGTCTCCACCCCCAGCACAGTCCTCAGGGAAAAGTTAGCTCCTTCTGTGCATTTCTGAGCTACTCCCTTTGAACGTCTGCCCCAGAGGCCCCAGCGGCCCGGCGGGTAGATGGGCCGGGTGGACCCCGCAGGGACTGCAAGCAGGGCCCCCAAGGCCTCGTGGCCAAGCTGAGCGTCTCCCCTGCTTCCGGACGAGAACTCATACATGTATGCAGTTAACAGTGATTTTCTGAGGCCGTGAAGAATCACTCACGTCTAGAAACAGAAGAGTCACACTTGCAGTGACATCTGCTTGCAGACCGCTCAGGCCTTCCCAGTTTCCACCCCTCGACTCCAGAATCAGACCTCATCTTTGTCAGAGGTCCTTCCAGAGCCCGTGTGTCCATGGCAGTGAGGTGAAATGTTTCTGCATAAGTAGCCAACGGCGCTCAGACCCCCAAAGCGTCTGTGCCCTCTCGCTGGCAAGCTGTCCCGTGTGCCGAAGTCAGGTTTCAGCAAATCTATGTTCACAGTCACAAGAGTAAGGCACCGCCGTGCGGGGAGGCCAGCGGGACATTGGAACGTAGCTCCTTCACAGCCTGACTACGGTCCAGCTACAAGGACGCTCGCTGGGCCTGGATGCGGGCGGGAGCTTGGCCAGGAGTGCGCGGCCCCCAGGGGCACCCATGTCCGACTCTCCCAAGGCAGACGGAGGCTGGGGGCCCATTCCCTGCCCCTCAGCAGCTGTGCAGTCATTTCATGGGTGCATTAGCCCCGGGCGTCGCCTTAGGGGTGTGACCCAGCTCCCCTTTCCCGCCTGATTCAGCTCCCTGAAGTCAAGAGACAGAGTGCCTGTGGGAAAGGTTACACATTTTCCTTCCATTCGTGCTGACACTCACACATTCCGGAAGGTCCTAGCCAGCCATATGCGCAAAGTCAGCAACAGGTGGCCATCAAGGCTCCGGGACGTCCCCGGGTGCTCCGGCAGTGAGCCCCTGCCCTCCAAACCCCTCACCAAATATAAGACGAGCCGGATTAAGATGGCCGTGATACAGTCCCGTCAGCAGGCAAGGCCCTCGGCGGCCACTCGGATGGAAGTGTGACCCCGGGATTCCTCAGCCAGCCTGAGTCCCCGTGAGGACAGCAGCGCCCCACACGGGGGGAAACGGGGCGTCTCCTGTGACAAAGCACCTCGGCATGAACATGGGAACAGAGGCCCTGTGCGTTTTCTTGGGAATCTGCCCAGAGTGCCTCTTAGGGAAGAAACTGTCCTTTTTTGGAGACAGCCCTCAGGGTAGGAGGTGAGCCTGCAGCCGTGTGTGGGGACGTCGGTGCCCGGCAGCGGGCGGGTCTTAAGGCTCACAGGTGAGAATCACCTTGTCTCAGAGCCGCTCTGGGCGGGGGAGGGGACCCGGGCAGTGGCAGCTCTCGACCTTTTCCCAGATTCCTGTTTCCGGGCACGTTCCCGGGTCTCGAGAACAGACCCCAGGGAACACCGGGGCTGGGATCGTGGGGCACACACGGCAGTGGATGGCGGCGGGGGTGGGGGAGACAAGTTTGAGGGGCGAATCACATGGCAAGCAAAGGAGACTTGGGGCGAGGAGGAGCCGCCGTGTCCTCGCTAGGAGGTGACATCTCAGCAGACAGGAGGGAGCAGGAAGGGGACTTCGGGGAGAGCTGAGGAAGGGTGGGGGCTGCGGGCCTGGTGCACAGCAGCAGGGAGGCAGTTTCCCACCAGAGGGGCGGGGCTCTTCCCTGACCCGATGGACTCAGGCTGCCGACCTGAGCGGGGGCGGGGACAGACCGGCAGGGAGGACCAGCGGCCGGGCTGGGGTGCCCCAGTGAGCGCCGAGAGCAGGCAGCTCGGATGCAGACTCTGGGGTGTGTGACCTGTCCGGGAGCCGTCTTGTGCACAGGTGGGCGGGTGAAGGCTCCGCCCCCGGGGCGGCGTCTGGTGTTACCGCCTCGGTCGGAGGACGCCTGAGCCCTTGGGAGGGCCCCTGGCGGGACCACTTATTCCAGCAGAAAACAGTGAACATCTGTCGAGGATTTGGTGAGTGACCAATGTGGTGACCTCCCAGTTCCGTGGCCACTCCTGCGTGCTGCGATCGGCCGCTGGGGACGCGTCTGCAGACCCCGCACGGCTTGTCCACGAGGAGCCACAGCCACGGGCGCCGAGGGCGGGCCCCGCACCACACGCCCGAAGCCCGTGGAGCTGCATCTCCCGGTCGGGACGGCGTGGGCGTGGCGCGTCCCTCCCGGGGTTGCCACGGGCGTCAGTGAGGCCTCGCACACCAGTGCTCCCTCCCCTGACGTCACCCAACCTTGGAGCATCCGGCCCTTTCCAGCTCTTCTGGGTTCTTCCGTGTTTCCATTTGATTACTGCTGTTCCCCCCAAAACAGTGCCGGCCACCCAGACACGACAGGCCCAGACACCAGCAGTCCAGGCTGCTCCGTAACGTGGCTTGTGTTGTAGGCCCACAGTTTGCGGACACTTTGACCTCACAACGGTGACAACTGGATAATTTGTTTAAGAACAGAAAGCGAGACTGCACCTGAGTTCTTCTTCTCCCCGGCTGGGCTTTATTAGGCATCACTGTGTATCCCCAGTATTAGGCACCACTGTTTATCCCAAGTATTAGGCACCACTGTGTGTCCCAAGGATGAAAATACAAAGGCAACAGCAAAGGCCTTCCTAGCACCTTCTTTCCAGACCTCCACATCCCCTTGCCCTGGTCCCCTCCCTGTGCCCTCAGCTCCAGGCCAGAAACCGCCCCTCGGTCCCAGGTCCTGCTTTCTCCCCATGGCTGTGTGTCCCCGTGCTGGTGTGCTGGTGTCCATGATGGGTTTGTGTGTCTAAAGGGCAGTTTTATGTGTCTCTTTGCCCTCGAAGCCCTCCAGGGGCCAAACGGAGCCCACAGTCCTCAGACCCAAGTTCAAAGTCCCCACAACCAAGGCCCAACTTGCGTCCAGAACCTCACTGTCCACCGTCCACTGCTGTCCACGTAACTGCGGGGACAGCAGAGTGGGCATCCCCCCATCACCCCCTCCCCCTGGGCCTCAGGCTTCCTGGACACCGGGCCCCGTCCCTGGGCTTCCCAGGTGGTCCCCTGACTGCGGCCACTCATGCTTCAGACAGCGAGACATCCGCCCATTGAGCCAGAAGCCAGCATCATGCACAGCTCTGACCGCACCCTCCAGGCCTGACCCTGCAGCAGGGAGGTCTCGGGGGGGAGGGGGCTCTGTTGTCCTCCCTCCTGGAGCCCCCATGGCTGCCCCTCCAAGGCCCAGGCTCTGGGGAGGGTCAAGCCTTCAGGGTCTGTGGTACCCGAACGCTCTTCCAGGAACGTAAGCCGGCAGCCAATCTTCAGCAGGCGGGTCGCCCTCACGGGCTGCGTTGGCGGGTGCGAAGATGTCCGCTGGGAGCTCCGGGAGTCCCTGATGCCCAGGGGGCCGTGCCCAGGGGCGTCCTTGGCTCACAGGGGCAGCCTGACGTCCCTCAGGTCAGCCGGGCGGCCGGGGGATCTGCGCCAGGCCTGGCTGCTCTCCGCACACGCGTGCCTCTGCCATCGGCGGGGTGTGGGCTGTGGCTGCTGGGCCCGGGTGGTCTCACTCCCCCGGGGGGTCAGCCGGCTGTCAGCTTGGGTGCCGGCGAGACTGGGCCACGTGGCTCCCCTGTCCACTGGGCTGGCCTGCTGTGCTCAGGGTCCCACGACACCCACGGAGTTCCGGGCTCAGAACTAGCTGAGAAGCACATCACCTCTGCCACATTCTTCGGCCCGAAGACACAGTGGCAACGAGGCCAGCTGGGATCCAGGAGGTGGGGAGACACCCGCGTTCGCCAGTGGAGCTTCTGGGTCACCCTGCAAAAGGGCACGGATGCAGGGCGGGGTCCCCAGGGACATCTGATGGCGACCCACACACCCCTCAGCCCATCTCCCCAAGAGGAAGGGGCTCAAGCCCACAACCGGCTGCGGCTTCCACCTGCCGTTGAGAGACCCCTGCAGCCTTGTCCTGCCCAACGGTAGGAACGCCATCCCCAGCGGCTGCGCCCTCCGGCCTCACACACCCCTGTGGGCTTCCTGGCCAAGCTCCCTCTTCAGCGTTCTCTGGGGAGGCGCCGTGTTCAAGTCCGCCCCAAAGCTTCCGGTCATTCTCGCGGCTCTCCCGGGAACGGTCTCAGGTAGCGTCCGCCCACCCCGGGCAGCACAAAGACCCCAGATCCCCGGCTCGTGGGCTCCCAGTATCTGCCTCCGCTTTCCCTGGAGGCCGCTGCACTGGCAGGGGGGTCGGGGACGGGACGGAAAGCTGGCCGTGCTCCCCTGATGCACAGGTCCTCCCTCCGAGCGCCCCCAAGCCTCCGCCCCTTCGTGTGGTGGGCGGGACGACAGGAGACGGTCAGAGCCTAAGCCCTTTCTAGAACGAGGGCCTGGTGTCCTCACGTGGAGCTTTGGCAGAAATTCAGAGGCAAGAGTAAGACGCCTGCTTAACCTCCGGTTCCACATGGACCCGACTTTCTGGTGGCCTCACAAACATTCTTGTTTTGCTCCTGTGTCACAAGGGAACTTGCTGGCTCTGTGCAGATACTACCTTTCCAACTACGCTGTATTCTGTGTGAGGCTGGGGCAGGCGGCAAGGGGCGTCTCGCTTACCTCTCTGCTGAGGAAATCCGAACCCAGCGGTCCCAAGGCTGGAGTGTCACAGTCCTGCAAATGCTCATGCGGAAAGCACCCGAGTGACCGCGGGCCGGCTCCTACGATTCTGCCTTCAGCCACCTCCTCCCAGACCTCATCAAGTCAGTTGTTGTGTGACGGGTGTGCTTGCTGCACAGAATGGTCAAAGACGTTGAAGGATAACGATTGTTTCCCTTTAAAAATGATCGATTGCAGTAAACTGAATACAGTTCGAGGAAAAGCAATGAACTCACTGACTGGAATGGGCTGTTCAAGGGCCACCACCCACATCCAAACAGCCAGGGTTCCGGGAACTTGCTTCAGGACAAACTTCACTGCCTCTTTCTTTATTTTTAAAGTTTATTATTATTTATTTCGAGAAAGATACAGAACACAAGGGGCGGGGGAGTGGGCAGAGAGAAAGGGAGAGAGAGAGAGAATCCCACGCAGACGCCTTGGTGTCAGTGTAGAGCCGGATGGGGGACCCGAACCCACAAACGGTGAGGTCACGACCTGAGCCGAAAACGAGTCAGCCGCCCAGGTGCCCCTTCGCTCCCTCTTCCTAAGACGTCACCTCCTTTTCTCTTTCTTGCTTTCGGGCCCAACGGGTGGAACCAGCAGGGCCGTTTGGAGAAGCCCCACACGGAGCAGGTGACTGACCACCAGTCTCAGAAGCATCAGGGAAACTTTCGCACCGAGCGCCGTGGAGAAGGACACACCGCGCTGGTCCTTCGGCAGCCCGACCAGTGCCAAGACGACGTATTTGCCCTTGAATTATGTTTTTCTTCTCACACTGATCTGTGAGTCCTGAAAAACATCACTGTTAAAAAAAGAAATTCAAAGGAGACAAAAGAAATGAATAAAATCCCTGCTCGGAGGGGGAAAAGCTGCCAATAGGGAGATTTCATGCTTTTGTTAATTAAACGAACAAAGCAAGAGAAAAAAAAAAAAAAAAACAGCGCAGTAGGCTGTATCCTGCATAACAGCTTCCACTAATAAAAAGTAATAGACAATTTCCTGCACCGGCTTCTTGTGAATACTATTATAGCAGGTAATGGAGTTTGGGAACCGGAGGCCTCGCCGGCTGTCAGAAGGAGGCCGCCCCACCTTCCTCTTCTCTTTATTAAATGACTAAGTGCAGCCGCCTGTGTCCTATCTCTACCTCTCCCCACTATTGGATTGTATTATTTTACATTTTGATTGAAATGATGTCACAGCCAGATAAAGGCCGGGCCCCAGTGTTGTAATTGAATGGGTCCGAGTTGTTTATTCTAGCCATCTACAGCCGCGCTCCGCTTGTCCTAACACTGCGCGCATAAAGGGCCTCCCTTGTCTAACACGTTGCTGATTAGATCTATTAACAAAAAAGGTATCGAACTGGGGGGTCGAGGGCCTGGAGCTGGAGTTTCAGGGGGAAAAAAAAATTGAAAAAAAAATCAAAGGAGAAGAGACGCCACCTGCCAAACTTTCCAAGTGTGACCGGAAGTTTCCGCAAACGGGTTCTGCATGGTGTCCGCACAGACGTCAGCCCCTCTGGTGGAGAACACCTAAGCGGTGGCCGGTGGGGGCTTGACCGTCCTGCAGGTGTATCTGGGTTCACCTTCCTAAGTGCTGCACCCGTGTTCCTGTTTGCAGGACAGCCCCAGCTTCCTCTGAAGACTGAGTTTCCATTCACTTCATTTGGGGATAAAAATAACGGAACATCTATAGCGATGGGGAAAGTGGAGGAGTTGTTAGTTCTGCTTATGTTCAAACTGTCGGGATTTTTAAAGTAACAACGTTTCCCCCTAAATCCCGCCGCTGAAACAGAGCTGTGGTGACGTGATTTGCATCAAGAGCTGCTGATTCTGATGCACCTGTGTAATTACACACGGTACGATCGCAGGGGCCGGGTTATCTTTGTGTGTACAAGTGAAGCCAGTGTTCTGCCCGACATCTTTCAAGATAATGCTTAAACTTCGTTGGAAGACAGTCTGAATTTAATATGTGAAAAGGTAAGGACTGAAGAATAAACGTATAAAGTAGTGCTTTGAGTGAAGCAAATTTCCCTGGATTTTCCGCATTTCTGGGACATAGACCCCGGGTCCCCCCACTGTGGGTCCTTCCATGCCCCCCGCCCCCGACCACAGGCGCTCTCACCAAAACCCTGCAGTGTTTGCTGGGAGTGCCGTTGCCCAAACCTGCAAGTCAAATAGATACTTCTCAGTAGAGCCAAGAGCAGTTTTTAAATATGTAGTCCTTTTGGTTTCTGATTTTCCTGCACAGTTGGATTGCACCTTGGAACACTCAGGCTCTTAGAGGTAAAAATGCATGGACCCCACAGTCTCTTCCCCTTAAAAATACACGATTGTCTCAACCTTGATGTTCTTGCCCCAAAAGGGTTGACTAGGCAGGGTGCGTGTCCCTCAGCAGGTGAACGAATAAACAACCAGGGGTCCGTCCGGACGGCGCAATTTCATGCAGCGCTGAAAAGAAAGCAGCTATCGAGCCACAGAAGGATATGGGGAAAACCAAAATGCATATCACTAAGGGAGAGAAGCCAGGCTGAAAAGGCCCCACACCGAAGGACTCCAACTCTGTGACGTTCTGGAAAGTGCACAGCTATGAAGACAGTGAAATGCTGAGTGGTTTCTGCACTTTACCGTACCGGTGGATGTGTGTCATTACACATTTGTCCCAATCCATAGAACACAGTGGTCCTGATGGCACTGTAATTGATAATCATGTGGTAACGCCCCTCCGTGAACTGTAGTCACCATACTGCACCGACATGAGACGCCGGTGATGGGGGAGCGGTGGTCTGGGGGAGACAATTGCACGTAAGGACTCTGCATTTTATGCTAGGTTTTCTTGTACATCTAAAACTGCTCTAAAAACCAAAGTCACCAATATTCACCGTTAGCTTTTCCTGGAAAACCAGGATGTATTTCCCCAGCCCAAAGCACACTGTGGTGTCGTGTGGCCCACCCCTCCTCGCCGGGGTTCCTGCACCTGCGGCGGCTTCCCTCCCTGCCCTCCCGTGTGCCCTCCGCAAAACCGAGGGCCCTCAGTCCTGCTGGAGCATCAGAGCACCTGCTGGAAACAGCACGGCACCTTCCAGGCCAGAGCACGGCCCAGCCCCAGGCCTAGCTCGTGCCGTAGGATCGCATAACCTCGGACCGAGCAGAGCGCCGGACACACCCCACTGCAGACACAACTTCGCTGGTGATGCTGGGACACTGACTGTGTGCGGCCCTATAGGTATTTCCCTGTTTCCTGCCCAGAGATTAATGAAGTTACTTTGTCAAATATGTCCTCAGCACCTCTGGGCATTTCGTTAACTTAAAAAGTGAGGAAAGTACCACAACAATGTGATTTAATTTGATTTCAGCTTCTTGTGAAATCCATATTAAAGGAAACAGGCAGACACGTTAAAGTGTTACCCGCCTACGCGAATGGTTTCCTGATTAATAAGCAGCAACAGAGGATACGGAGAGAATGCTGTAGAGTCGGCACATCTACCTTCCTGGCACCGGCCACCCTATTAACCTCCAGGGGTCCCATCGTCAGTGGAAACGTCACAGCCATCCGCCCCGACTTCCCCCAATTTGATCACTTGTGGGACACCGTCTCCCTCTACTTCCCATCCTATCGTCCATCCCCTCCGTCTTCCCGTCCCTCCGCATTGAGTTGGGCTGGAGCCCCGTCTCCTGCTCAGAGACCCAGAAGCATCCAGGGACACTGGTAGGAATCCCACCATGGCAGGTGCCCAACATGGACGTCTCTCTGTCCTCCTACACCCCAGGAGGTCTTTGCCAGTGAGAGACACCGGAGCCTGGAGGGAACCCATTCCACTCTCTCAGGCGATGCCATCGGGGCCAGTGGGCAAGCCCACCAAATAGCACCACAAAAGGAGGCCAGGACCCGTGTGCTACACCCAACCAGGACGGCTGCGGTAGGACCACTGTCTCCTAACGTGACAGGCAGGGTGTCTGGGGTAGATCACGCAACGGTCACGACTGGAGTGACAGCACACGCTCAGCTGTTAATAACACTGACCTGAATCAGATGTCGGAATTATCCAACAAGGAATTGAAAGCAGCTGTCATAAAAATCTTTCAATAATCGCTTACAAATTGCCTTGAACCAAGTGAAAGAAAATCACAAGAAATTGAAGTTGTAAAAAATAACCAAACGGGAATCGTCGAAGGGAAAGGTCCAGCCAGTGGAGCCCTGCAGAGTGAAGAGACAGCAGAAATAACCAGTGGGCCTGAGGGGAGAGCGGCAGGGTTCACGCAGCAGGAACAGCAGAGACAGAAGAGACGGGAAAAACGGAGACCGTGGCAACAGCACAGGGCCCGGCGTCACATCACCGAAATCTCCAGGGAAAGGGCAGAGGGGAGGCTGTGAAAGTGCCTGGAGGAACCTTGGCTGGAAACGTTCCGAATTTGCTGAAAGACACAAGCCTCCACGTACAAGGTGAGCGAAAGTCACACGGGATGAACCAAAAGCAAACAAACACAACCACACACCCCCGCTCCGAGTTAAACTTGTAGAAACTAAAATCGAAGAACAAATTGGGAAAGAAGAGAAAAACCTCATCGTCACAGGGATCTCCGACTTTCTACCTCCCGCCATGGTGGCCAGAAGGAAGTAGCAGCACATCTCACCAAGCCCCAGGAGGGGGGCGTTGACGGAATCCTCTGGGGTGGTGGGGGGAGCTGCCTGCAGGAAGGAGGGGAAACAAAGACATTTACGGAGGAAGGCTGCTACAAGAATTCATCACTAGCACATCTAATAGTCCCCAGTTTTCACTGGGTCTCTTTAATTATGATGCCAGTTAAAAGTAGGATGTTCATCTTCTGCAAAAGTTTGGGGTCGTTTTTACTGGATGTAGAAGAAATGATACCTCTGTCCCCAAAATAACCTATCATGTAGCAACATCCAACGGTGTCAGGATAACGAACGGGAGCTCTGGAGGCGAGGCACAGCTCTTTATTCGCCGCACTTCCTGACACACGAGGATGTAAGGCAACTCGGCACGCTTATGAAAACTGAAAAGTGATCACTTACTATCTAGAGAATCTGAAAAGCGCCTGGGAACTCTTGGCATTTTCTGAAAGGCTTCTTGCCAATGCAAACGCATGTATTTTTAACAAACATGTTCGACACCATTCCAACATGCTTTATTATGATCCAAAGGACTTCCGGTTTGTCAAAATCTCCCCCTAATCCAAAAATGCAAATACTCTCCTCCGAGAGGAGAAACTCCATCTGCCAAGAAGAAGATTCTAAATGTGTGGGAGTCAACGCTTACCCCGAGGGTGAAATCAAGTGCTTTATCTTGAGGTGGACCTTCTAAAAGTGAGAAGACCTGCGGCATGAAACCTGTGTCGAACTGTATACCCTCCGGGCAGGTGCACTGATAGAAAGAACTGTTCCTTATCAAGACGGGACAGAAATTGCAGAGCAGGCACCATCAGAGTGTGCAGAGGGGTTTGCGTCCAGCCTGGTTCCGCCCATCGGCAAGATTTGCCGTGAGACGTCTAGACCTTTCCGGCCTCACGTGCAGAGTCCTTGTCCGGGGGCGGGAGGTTGGGCTCTTTCTTTTCAAGCCCTCCCCCCAAAGTCCACCGTTCCAAAAGAGTTCCTCCAAGTGAACTCCAGAAATTTCAGGGCAAGAAAAATCACGGCAGTTATCTGTGAAAATGTACAAAAAGAACTCGGGGTGGGGAGAGAGATAAAACATGGAAATCAGTCATCAAAGTGCAGACAGGGTTGGCCACATTTTATGACAGATGCTTAAAATATTTATCACAAACAAATGTACCCTTTGGCTTTTCCTTAAATCTCATTCCTAATCCCTTAACTCGCCAAATGGAGTCCAGAGCAGTACAAATTGATAGTTCGTGTTCTCGAGGTTATATGCTTTATGCATGACTCTACTATAAATATTTGATAAAATGTATTTTGGCGTATATTAGGAATCAAAAGTACAATTCTGATACCAAGTCTTAATAACTATCTGTGATTAAAATAAAAACAGGAAACGTAGAAAAAAAATAGCCATCTGTCCATGAGGAATCTTATCATCTCTTAACCCTTAACATGAAAGGTTTAACAAACAAACGAAGGAGTTACCAGACTTTAGAGTGGGGGCGGGGAGGACCCTTCACCTAATGACGGATTTCGTCATTACAAAAAATTGCCCTTTCATGTGATAGAATTATTTTTAGTCCCAGGAATTTGGGAAACTGGACTGTGTTCATCTCAGAGGTGATCTGGGGGTCCCCAGCCCCACGCTGTGAAACTGGTTCCTTCACTGCAGCGGGAAACCAACCAACACACATAAAAAGGGAGAGTCGTAACTCGTGGTTTGCAAACCACAGGATATTGTCCCCTACATTTATAGGGAAACCATCTCAGAAATTGGCATCGGTCGTCAGTAACTTGAAAGGACATTTGCATTTAGCGTGGCAGTCAGGGTTCGGCACAAACAAGCGAAAGGCCCCCTCCCCGCTTCCCACGGGGGTCTGCAGACGGTTTCCCCCCTCGGACTGCCATGAAGCCGCATGTGGGAAAGGCCAGGAGACCAAGGCAGACTGTTCGTCAGACGCTATGGAGTTGCCCTGCTGGGGACACGACAGGGGACACGTTCAGGGAGAGATGGGGAAGGGGCGCCCGGAGCCCGGGGCCCAGAGCAGAGGGGGGCATGGAGTGGGCTGAGTATCACGCAGTAGGATCCGGGCCTCTCCCGCTCTTGACTTTGGGCAGTTCTCCACTTCCATTGCTTTTACGGGTGTGCTGGCATGTGTGTGCACGTGTGTGTGTGAGGGAGCATCCTAGTGAAAGGGGCCATAGGGAGGAGGGCGGAAGCCTGGTTTTACTCCAAATCCGTGTCTTCACCAACTCGGTTCCCTGCCAACCACTCCCCACCTCACGGGAAGTGCCGTTAGGTCTGCGCTTCGGGGAGAAGGGTGCTGAGCCGTAAGGAGCTCGGTAGCTCTCCTCAGGTCACCGACCAGGGCATGGAACAGAGAGACCCTGGTCTCTCCCCCTCGAAAGTCTGAATCTTAAGAATCACCCTCATTGGACTGCAAGCCGAGCCCTTCCGCTGGCCACATGTAGCTGGGGATCACGGCCCCGGAAACTGGGTCCACAGGGAGCACGCTGGGCTTCCGGTGCCGGTAGCTTCTTTCAGCCGTGACAGTCTCCTGCCACGCGGTCACCAGCCAAGTCCTCCCGCGGGGCCTTCTGGTCCTGGTGGGCGTCGGGGATGCACCGGCCACCCGCGGGCGGGAAGGATGTGGACGTGGTCCCGCGGGCTCCTTACGCGCCCACCGGGTCCCACGCACACGATGCCTGGACGCAAACGTAAACACAGTGAAGATGTCAGGGAGAAGAAAAACCCTGAGTGTGTCCTCCATTTTCCCGATATTTAGGACAATCTCTGCCGTCTCATCACAGGAAGAACTTTGGCGAAGCTGATGTCATCATGCTTCCTGCACACAGAAGCAAAGGACGTGGGGACGGTTTAGTAGCGAGAGGTGGCGCTGTCTGTAGGCTGTGCCTCCAGATCGGCGCCCAGCTGGCGGAGGAGACCCCTTCTCCCTGTGCTCAGCAGAGTGGCTTCCCTTCACGTGGCCCCCGCACCACATCCACCTCCAAACGGGCGTGACTGACAAAGAGCATGCTTCCAGAACACTCCCTCCTACCGGCAGACACGTTATTGTGTAATCCGTGGGTAGGGGTGACTCAAAATCCAGGTTAAATCATGGTTAACATTTTCCAAGAAACTGCCATTTTCCAGCCATTGTGCTAAACAGCACCTGTGCATTCAACCCTTGTAGGATCTCCCTGAATGAGGACGATTATTCATTATCCTGTCAGGAGAGAATATGCACTCACTCTCTGATCTCACAGTCAAATGTCCAGCCAGGATTCAGACCCAGATTGACTGCCTTCTTGATCCTGCCTGCAACTAACTCTAGGCTGGACCTTCCTGGGCCAAGTGCACACGGCATCCCACAGCCGCACCAACGGGTACATGGTGTGGAACATGCCAGAGGTGCCCTCTGTGACCCCAAATGCCAGTGCCAGGCATCTGCCCCCAGCACTCCACGGCCACGCAAACATCTTGTTTTTAGTTAGGGTTGATATTTCCTTTTTACTGATGTGTGCACACGAGTCCTGCCTGCCTCCTCCACAAAGGACCTGGGGGAGCTTGCAGAAACTAAGAGAAAATAAAACAACCTAGAAATACAAGTAAACCATTTGCATCGAAATCCACTAACCTGCCTTCCTTCAGAGCCAGAGATCTGCCCTTGGAGCGGACGCCTCCCTGCCAAAGACCAGGGCTTGGAGGCTGTGGGGGGAGAAGCAGGGGACACTCACGCCCGGTGCACTGAGTGGACGCGCCGTCACACAGCTCTGGTGTGCTTCACCAGTCTCCTCCTGTGCTTAGTCACATAGTCTGTTATTTGGTTTTTTGGGGGAAGAAAAATGTCTTCATTTGGTAGAGAATCTGGTTACTCTGCAAATTAATGCCTGTCCCCTTCACAGAAATAAATACTGAGTTTTGACCACAGTGTTAAGCAGGTTTTCCAGAGAAACAAAACCAGCAGGAGATGATGATGATGATGATGATGATGATGATGAAGGTGAAGAAGAAGAAGAAGAAAGAGGAGGAGAAAGATAGATAGATAGATAGATATATAGATAATAGCTAATAGATGATAGATGATAGACAAGTACTCGCACACGCACACGCATACGTACACACAGATGAGAGCCGAGTCCCAGACTGAGCACCTGTGGTGGCGGGGGGGGGGGGGGGCAGGGGGGAGCTGCTCGGACCTTCTAAACCCACCCCTCAGACCAGACTATAATCTGCCAACCACTCACTCCCATCTTGCAAAAGGTCAAGACAACCAGACCCTACTTACCTCAAGAAGGAAACAGAGCAGTTGAGATGCACCGTTCTTTGGATTAGGTGGAAGGAAAGTTGTTCTTAAAAAAAAAAAAAAAAATGAATGCCACCTTGGTGCAAGCGTCCTTCTGTGTCTCCCAAGATCCTCAGCTGTGCTGACACATGGGACTGACACAGCATCGGCTCAGAATCGTCACTTTGGCTTGCATCCCAACAAGGCAGATTCTTCAATTATCTTGATGTTCCAAGAGTTGTGACTGGCCTTTTGTGAAGGAAGAAACCAACTTCCGAGACTGACTTACCCACATGCATCTGGCTGGAAATTATCATTATAATGTGTGTGAAATTTTATCTGCCAGTCTCTCCACATGGATGAGGTTTGGCAAAAGGCTGTTTTACCGGTTGTGAATTTTCCTCCTCTCCCGCCCCTAGCCATGGCGGTTCGCCTCCTTGGGGTCTCCTCCTTTGCGTGGCTACCCCTGCTCGTCACACCAGGGCACAAACTGTGCTGCATCTCTGTCCTCGGGGGCCCGCCCCAGGCAGCTGATGGTCCTAGGGAAGCAGGCGGGTCAAGTCTACTCAGAAGACTTAATTTTCGCAGAAAAGCATGGACGGGGAGGGGGGGAAGGTAAACCTGGAACGAGGAGCGCGATTGTACCCTGAGCACCGTGCGTGACTCACTGGGACATCGGTCCACCTGTCGTGTGGGATTGCCAACACCCCGAGCAGGGGGGATGGAAGCAAGGAAGGAGCTAAGCTACCGGCAAGCGTAGAGCAGGCCACCAGAAACACTTTTCTGAGGTTTTTAGGGTTTCAGAACGAAGCTAGGTTTACCACGATACAGCACAGGGAGGATGCTGTTTTATGTTTTCAAAAGTCTACCGCTAAATTTATCTTCCTGGAGAGTGTGATGCTAATAACCTTCCTCCCTTACTTTCCTTTAGCCTGTAACTTGCTTGAAATGCCGTGTGTGTGTGTGTGTGTGTGAGCGTGTGTGCACACGTGTGAAATGCCAAGTGTGTGTGTGCACACATGCATGTGTGTGCACACGTGTGTGATTTCCCCATGTCCCCAAAGAGTTACCAAAAATATGGAATGAAAATACTGTTAGAAGCAAATTATTTCACTTACATTTGAGAGTGCATTGTTTTAAACACTGCACCATCCAGCCTTGGAAATATTAAAGCTTCTATCCGAGAAGTTACAGTCCCCAAATGGGGTCTTGGCAACTCCCCCCCATTTTGTTCTCATTCCTAACAGGAGACCCAGTAGCCATGACTTCTCAGGCCGACACACAACAATCACCTGCTTGCATCGGTCTTTTATGATGATGTTTTGTGGGGTTGACATAATCGGGAAAGCATAATTCAATTTAAAAAAAAAAATTAGCCATTTATTAGAGTGTGGGCAAGACATAAGCATCTCCGTGAATCATACACGCCAATAATGAAAACTAAAAATACAATGAACTTTCCCTAGCAGCAGTGTAATAGTTTAATTGTATACAGTTATTCTTACATTAAAAGCTGCATACCTGGCAAGCTTTATCGGGTAACAGGGACTTTTAAATGTGCCAATGTTTCTACACGAGTAACGTGGGTCAATTGCAGAAGGGGTAACCATAATGATTAAATCATTAAAATTTTGTCTACGCTTCACAGAGCATAGAGAAAATTAACTTCCCACCAACCTCATTTTTCTGCTGAACATGAAATAATGATTTTCTGCCAGTATAATTACAAAGCTAACATCTGATAGAGTCAGCATCCAGGGGGGATTAGCGCAGGCGTGAGTATTAGACCTCATTACCAGCTTGACTGCAAAATTATTACATCTTGTAATTGGAGGGTGAGATTTATATACAGATTGGCCGGGTTTCTGTAAGATTGTAATTACAAGCTTCGTTGGTTTGCTACTTATCACACGGTGCAGGAGGAGGCAGAAACAAGCAGAGAGGAGACCATTTCATTAAGCTGTAACCCTATCAAGGGAGGAGCGCTGTAACGTCCCTGTATTTATTAGGCCAAACAGAGCTGTTTGCAGAAGGGGAGACCATTTATTACCGCCTGACAAATGGGATTTCATTTATTTAACCTCGGCGATCTATTTCAGTAAAATGTACAAACGAGCCATCCATTTTATGATTCCGGAGTCAACGCTCAATTATCTAAAGGCTAACTGAGTGTTAAAGTGGCCATCTGCTAGGATGAATCCATTGATTTAATTTGCCTCGTGTTGCTGAATGGTTCCGGGGGCGCGGGGGGGAGGGCCGAGCCCGCCTGAGTGATGGGGGCGCGGGCGAGCCCCCTCCCGGCCGCTGTCTGCGCGCGTGTGTGCGTGTGCGCGCCTGCGTGTGCGCGCCTGCGTGTGCGCACATCCTTAATCCTTCACACAATGGAAGGAGGCGATCAATAGCAGCTTAAATTTTATGAGACAAGGAGTTAAGTTGTTCTGCCCAAGCCGAGCACCTTTGTTCTCCCGTAACAAGTCATCTCTGCGGCGGAATTAATATTGACAGGCGGGCTTCTTTGTGGCTAATTTGGAGGGCGCCCGGGCCGATGGGCGGGCGGGCGGTAATAGAGCCGTTGTTAGGGTCCGTTGTGGCAGCTGCGGGGGACACCCTGCCCCGGCCGCTGCCCCGGCGTCCGCCAGCCCTCACGGGGCTTCGACGCTCTCAGACCCCCGCTCTGTTGCAAGGTAAATACGGAAGCAAGAGGGCATTTCTTTGCAAGGGGGTGTGGGGTGTCATCGGGGCCCGGGCAGTCCCCAAGCGGCCCTGCTGTGCTCACACGGCCAATTGTCCCCGGGGCGGGCAGTGGGCGGCTCCCACGATGGCTCTTAGGGACTTGCTGCCGGACGTCTTCTGGGCCCTCCTGCCCCGCAAGCCCAGGAATCCTGCCCAGACCGCTCTCTGGCAGTTGCAGAAACTTCCCGGGTCAGGGGGCGGCGCGGGAGAGGCTCTGCCCAAGGTCCCCTGGTGTGGGTGCTGTTTGTGACAGGCGGGAGAAGCCCCTGGAGCGGGTATCTGCAAGGAAGGGGCCTGCCTGGTGACACCCATTTCCAGAACGTTCCAGGCTGCCTCCGCCCCTAAGAAAGAGCCCCCTCAGAGTACCCCATTGCTCCTGCCGCTGACCCAGGACCACGCGGGAAGGCTTCCAGAACACGGAAAAGCTGTTCCTTGAATGTCTCTCTCTCCGGGGCCCGGCATCCCGAAGTTGTGCATTTAACTGTGAGCCCCTCACGTTCCGGAAGGACAGAGATCAGGAGGAATTTTCTCAGGGACGAGCCTGTGGCTGTTGACGGCCACAGCTCCAGGTCTCTGAGTGCGACAGTTACGCTTCACCCCACCCGCGTGCACTCGAAGCCCCAGGGGCCCTCTGTTCGGTGACCCTCCACCCCGCGTGTACACGAAGCCCCGGGGGCCCTCTGCTTGGTGACACAGGGTGTCTGTTCCAGGTCCTTCTGTGTCAACTCTTTCCCCTCATGGTCCCTCCTCTTCTTCTCCCTCTCCCCTCCTCGGTGGGTGCGGGTGGGGCTCTGCCTCCACTGTCACCACCCTCCCTGGCACATTGTCACATCACAACCACACTGCCCCTTCCAGGCCCGTATCAGAGTCCACAGTCCTCCCCTGTGGACCCTCCGTCCTCCCCCATGGACCCCCCGTCCTCCCCCCGTGAACCCTCAGTCCTCCCCCTGTGGACCCTCTGCCCTCCCCATGTGGATCCCCCACCCTCCCCTGTGGACCCCCTGTACTCCCCCTGTGGACCCTCCGTCCTCCCCCGTGAACCCTCCATCTTCCCTCTATGGACCCTCTCTCCTCCCCCGTGGACACTCCGTCCCCCCATGGACCCTCCGTCCTCCCCCCGTGAACCCTCCATCCTCCCCCTGTGGACCGTCTGCCCTCCCCATGTACACCCTTCATCATCCCCATGTACACCCTCTGTCCTCCCCCTGTGGACCCTCCGTCCTCCCCCTGTGGACCCTTCGTCCTCCCCCTGTGGACCCTCTGTCCTGTCCCTCTAGACCCTCCGTCCTCCCCCTGTGGATCTTCCATCCTCCCCTCTGGACCCTCCCTCCTCCCCCCTCTGGACCCTCCGTCCTCCCCCTGTGGACCCTCCGTCTTCCCCCTGTGGACCCTCTGCCCTCCCCATGTGGATCCCCCACCCTCCCCTGTGGACCCCCTGTACTCCCCCTGTGGACCCTCCGTCCTCCCCCGTGAACCCTCCATCTTCCCTCTATGGACCCTCTCTCCTCCCCCGTGGACACTCCGTCCCCCCATGGACCCTCCGTCCTCCCCCCGTGAACCCTCCATCCTCCCCCTGTGGACCGTCTGCCCTCCCCATGTACACCCTTCATCATCCCCATGTACACCCTCTGTCCTCCCCCTGTGGACCCTCCGTCCTCCCCCTGTGGACCCTCCGTCCTCCCCCTGTGGACCCTCTGTCCTGTCCCTCTAGACCCTCCGTCCTCCCCCTGTGGATCTTCCATCCTCCCCTCTGGACCCTCCCTCCTCCCCCCTCTGGACCCTCCGTCCTCCCCCTGTGGACCCTCCGTCTTCCCCCTCTAGACCCTCCATCCTCCCCTCTAGACCCTCCGTCCTCCCCCTCTAGACCCTCCATCCTCCCCTCTAGACCCTCCATCCTCCCTCTCTGGACCTTCCATCCTCCCCTGTAGACCCTCTGTCCTCCCCCTCTAGACCCTCCGTCCTCCTCCCTCTGGACCTTCCATCCTCCCCTCTGGACCCTCCCTCCTCCCCCCTCTGGACCCTCCATCCTCCCCCTGTGGACCCCCTGTCCTCCCCCTGTGGACCCTCCGTCCTCCCCCTGTGGACCCTCCGTCCTCCCCCTGTGGACCTTCCGTCCTCCCCTCTAGACCCTCCGTCCTCCCCCTCTAGACCCTCCATCCTCCCCTCTAGACCCTCCGTCCTCCCCCTCTAGACCCTCCATCCTCCCTCTCTGGACCTTCCATCCTCCCCTCTAGACCCTCTGTCCTCCCCCTCTAGACTCTCCGTCCTCCTCCCTCTGGACCTTCCATCCTCCCCTCTGGACCCTCCCTCCTCCCCCCTCTGGACCCTCCATCCTCCCCCTGTGGACCCCCTGTCCTCCCCCTGTGGACCCTCCGTCCTCCCCCTCTAGACCCTCCATCCTCCCCTGTGGACCCTCCCTCCTCCCCCCTCTGGACCCTCCATCCTCCCCCTGTGGACCCTCCGTCCTCCCCCTGTGGACCCTCCGTCCTCCCCCTGTGGACCCCCTGTCCTCCCCCTGTGGACCCTCCATCCTCCCCTCTGGACCCTCCATCCTCCCCCCGTGGACCCTCCGTCCTCCCCACCTTCACCAGGACCCCGCCCTCAGGTTCTAGGTGTGGCCTCTTCGTTGTTCTTTGCTGTAGCCATATAGCAGTGGCCATGGCCCTCCGACTCTGGGCAGGAGTGTGGCAGGTGCCTCTGCCAGGAAGGAGCCAGGCCCTGGCCCTAGCGGCCCTTCTTCCAGAACTGAGCCTCAGAAGGGAGTGGAGACACTCCTGTCTCACCTCTGCCACTGGCTGGGCCTCAGGCTGTCTTCTTGTGCGTCTCCTCGGGATGCGAGGAGAGAAAAGCCCTGTTTCCCAGGCAGCATCCACAGCACGGACACTTGCCGTGGGCGGACGGCCTCACCGGCCAGGCAGCCAGAGAGGAGCCGTGGCGCCTCCAGGCGGAGGCCAGCGAGCGCTCCCCGGGACGGGGCTGCGCTCAGCTGGGGCTGCAGGCGTCTGGGTCCTCTCTCACTGAAACACGGCAAGGGGAGAGCAAACCAGGTCTGCTCAGGGTCCGGGATCCAGAAGGCTCCGGGCTCTGGGCTGAGCCCGCCTGGCACAGAAGTGAAACTGCACTGCAGCCAAGATTCCTAAGGTCATACATCCGGGGGGCAGATGTCCCGCAGAACCACTCTGGGGAGCCTCTGTGGCCAGCGCCGGGCCACCTGCCGCCTGTGTTACACATTTCCTCGCCGCCTCCGATAGTGGCCATTTTTTGCCATTACGGGGGCAGGACTTTTCCTTGTTTCTTCCTGGAACGGACTGAAGCCAGCGATTAGATTGTATTTATGCTATACACTTATCATCTCCTACTCGGTATATTTTCACCACAGCGATCAACTATGATCATTAAGAGCCACTTACACACAAACTCTGAAATGAAAACCGTTAATGAACTGGCTAATCGTTTACAGTCCAGGAAAATCCTTGGCTTTTGCTAGAAATCCAGGGAGTGACGACGGGCAATTCATTCATCGGTCTTTCGTTCAATTTTAAGTATAAATACAAATAAGTAAACTTGACAAACCACATCTTTCTTTTTAGACTCTGAATCATCCTATCGATTTTTGTATCCAAAGCAACTACGAGCTACTCCGTCTCGTCCCTCTTATTGTCATTTGGGGGCAGGCTGCTTTCGGCTGTATTTATATTTATTTGGAGCAATCGATGGGATGCAGTAGTTCAATCACCTGCACAATCTAAGTGGCTCCCGTAAACCACTGGAGCAGGAAACCGACTCAGTTCATCTTGGAAACGGCCAAAACATCCAGACTAATCGCTGCCCCCTCACCATTTCAGTTTTGAAGACAGTTGCCTTTAAAACAACAAACAAAAATAAAACCAATAACCAGGAGCGTCAGCACAAGCAGGTCTCATAAACCAGTAATCGGGGCCGGGGGGGATCATGTCTCCCGTGGGCGGGAGGGGGGCGGGGGCTCTGGATCTGTGCGTGCGGGTACCCTCAGGGAGCAGCACCCACAGCCGTGCGGAGCCCATGGTGGCCTTGGTTCTGGCCACCGCAGGCGGGTCGGCAGGCGGGGTCGGACCGTCCTTCCCTTGAGATGCCACGACCTGGGCACGATTTGGGCAGCCCTCCTGGAGGTGAAAGGTGGTACCTCCCCCCACAGAGGCTGAAATGCCTTTTCCAGGAAAGGAAGGCGCTCGGGTGCCAGCAGCAGGGTCACCGACCCCGACAGCCACAGGAGAGCTGGCAGGAAGGCGCCCAGCTTCGGGGACATTTCCTCCATGCGAGGCTCCGACTCCAGAGAATCTCCCTGTCACAAGTACAATCTTTTTTGTCTGTGCTTTAAAAGAAATAGTTGTTCAAATCCCAAATGTTTCCAGCAGCAGAAAAAAATAGACTGCAGGATATGTCTACTATTTTCTAAATATCAATGAGTTACTACACAATTCCTTTTTTTTACTTTAAGACATCAAAACCTACAAGATTAATTTATGTTGTTCATCCCCTGAGAAATCACCCAATTTATAGTAAACATTAGTACGTAAACCTAGATGCATCCACATTTATTACTTATATCTAATATGCTCAGAGTTCAAGGAAACATGCTCCCTTTCTTAAAAAAAAAAAAAAAGTCCTGTGATACCAGGATTGACTGGGTGAAGAACAATTTATATTACACGAATTTGAATTATAATTTTTTCATTCAGTTCTTTTCCTCTAAAAACCTCCATCTCACGGCAAACCCCCTTCCCGAGGCAAGAGCCTGCTGACCTGTGTTGCTGGATGAGGCATTTTTGTAACGAGCACATCGTTCGTACTCCCCCAGATGTCATTCTCCTTTTGAATATGAGCCCGATGATCAAGGAAAAGCGAACGTTCCCGACGACCGTGAGTCCGGGTGCCCGGCATGGTCTTGCTGAGCCATAGAAAGGCCTGGGCTCGGGAGGAGCAGAGGAGAGGCTGTGCCAGGCTCAGAGGGGGGCGTGGAGGGACCACCCCGAGGAAGCAGGGGTGTCTTCAGGGAGCAGAACGGACCTTCTGCAGTCAGAGGGGAGTGCAGCTGGCCGGCATCCCCCTGGGCATCCCGTCCATCCGTTCCCGCCAGAGGGAGGGCTGAGCGCCGGTGCTGCCGGTGCTTATGGCCCGCCGGTCTGCGTCGTGTGGCCCGACAAGCCGTCACCATCCAAGAGGTCTTGGAAGAGAGCACAGCCAGGGGCGTGTGCAGATGCAGCGAGCCGGGGGCCGGGGGGCCGGGAGCCAACAACAGAGGGGCCTGCCCGACTCTCAGGACATCGAATACAAGCCCTTAGACCTGCCCGTGGCCAGCAGATCCACATGGGGGCAGCAGGAGTAGGCTGGGCAGAGGGGGGGCCACAGACACGGAGCCCCCAGCAGGTAGGGACTGTAGGGGCTGCAGCTCCAGACGCACCACGTGCAGGCCAGCACAGCGCCTCCGAGGGCACCTCCCAGCAGGGGCTGACGTGGGCGCGTGGTGCGTGTGGGCAGGGCAGCGAGGGCAGCGAGGGGCACCTGGGGGCTCAGTCAGGTGAGCGTCGGCAGCCTTTCAGGTCGTGATCTCACGGCTCCTGAGCTCAAGCCCCACATCAGACTCTGTGCGGACAGCGCTGACCCTGCTTGGGATTCTCTCTCTCTCTCTCTCTCTGCCCCTCCCCTGCTCGTTCTCCCTCTCTCGCTGGCGCTCGCTCTCTCTGTCTCAAATATAAATAAATAAACTTAAAAAAAACGAGGGCAGCGATACCGATGCCTCCTCATAGCACGGCTAACAGAGTGCCCGCGGGCAGTGTGAGTGGACGGCCAGCCAGTATCAGCTGGAATTCTCACCCCCTTGCCGGCACACGCACACACCCCAGTGAGCATCATTGACACGGCAGGGAATTCGCACACGGAAAGCCACCACCAAAGCTGCCGGGAGGAAGGGACCTCATTGCAAACCTGGGACTTTCGAGAGCCAACGGAGCCAGGTGGGGATGCCCTTGCCCAGGACAGAACGGGGCCGGGAGGCTGCAGTTAAGGTGAAAACTCTTGCCAGCCGGGGTCCTGGAACGTCCCCCACTGTGGAGGCCGGGTCTAGGCGGTCGAAGGGGCCCCAGGGCCAGAACCGGGTCAGCAGTTACGTGGCATTAGCATGACGCCCGCCTCACCTGCAGCCCCGCACAGAACTGTCTCTATGGACGCGAGCCATCTTCCTGGAAGGCTCAGGCTCCCAGGGTGAGCCCGGGGCCAGGGGGAAGCAGGGAAAAACACGTGGATGACCACGGAGGCCACCGCAAGCCCGTACGCAACAGGAGGCCTACCGCTATCCCGCTGGTACTGGGGAATGCACGTGGTCTAAAGAATAGAAGAAAAGTAAAACTTCATACATTTCTCACCAGACTCCCAGGAAAATGTGGTAGGGCATGGCAGTCACACAAGTGGGCTGGCAGGTCCCCCGGGGACACCCGCCTGGTGCAGAGCGCACCCAGACCCTCGTGGGACGGCTCAGAAGTCCAGGGAGGATCGATTGCAGGTGTGCCCAGGTCTGTCTCTGTCTCTGGGTTCTCTTCCTTCTCGTTCTCTACTGCAGCTTCACAGCGAGGCGGCTGCAGGTCTGTGTCTCCAGCCTCCTTCTCGCCATCCGTGTCCGTGAGCACCTGTTCTGGGCCCTGGCCGCCCCAGCATCGATCCCACCTACCCCCGCCCTGGCCGGCTGGTCGACCCTGTGCTCCTGGACACAGATCTGAGTCAACATTCAGAGCCGATGCGCTCCAAACCAGCACCTGCACTGGTCTCCCCGTTCTCAGATATGAAACCACCAGCCCCGGGTCAAATCTTAGACGTCGCCTTGTTTTCTCTCCTCCCTCCCACCCAATCTGAGTCCTTTATGTGCTGCCTGGAACCGCACACAGTGTGTCTGGTGTGGTCTGGTGGTCTCCAGTACAACTGGGCCAGCCACTCGCATGTCCCTTCTGGACTACTGACGCAGAGTCCTAGCCCACCTGCCCACTCCCCCTGACCCCTTTCCAGGCGCCTTGTACTCCGCTCACTGCACAGACAGGCCTGGGAAGATGAGCCATGCCCTGGCTCTCTGACCATCGTGACCAGAGGTTGGTTACGGAGTTGACTTTTACAAAGAACAAGTCTTGACTTTCATCCACTTTTCTCTACTGTCTTTCTGATTTCTATTTCTTCCTTTCAGCCCATTTTAAGCTTAATTTGTTCTTCTTTTCCTACTTTTTATAAGGAGAAGCTTAGATAATTAACTTGAGGCTTTCTTTTTATCTAATGAGAGCATTTAATGCTATAAATTGTCCTCTATGCACTGCTCTAGCTGCATATTGATAAGTTGTGTTTTCATTTTCATTCAGATCAGAACACTTGCTAATTTTTCATATTAGGGGGTAGAGGTGAGACGCACAGGCTATTTGGAATCGGGTTGTTTAACTTCCAAGGACGTGAGGAAACTTCAAACATCCCGTTATTGATTTCTATATTAATTTCATTAACATCCAAAGACATACTTTTTATCATTTCAATCCTTTTGTATTTGTGGAGTCTTGCTTAAGGTCCAGAATACGATTTCTCTTATGAACTCTTCTGTGTTTTTGAAATTAAGTCGGTTGATGATGTTGTTCAAGCCTTTCATTTACTGAATTTCTACCAACTTGCTCTACCAATTTCAAAGAAAGGAATGGTGGCATTTGTAATCATAATTGTGGATTGTTCCATTTCTCATTTACTTTCTGTCAGTTCTTGCTCTGTGTGCTCTGAAACTCTGGTGTTGGGCCATGCACGTTTTGGCCCTGCTCATGTGATCTCATATGTTCTCATGAATCGACCCCTTTATCGTTGGTGATATTCCTTATTCTAGAATTCTGTTCTTCTGATATCATACAGCCAATCCTTCGTTAACATCTGCGTGATGTGTATGGGCACGTGCTTTACTTTTAATCTATATGTGTTTTTACACTTAAAGTTAGTTTCTTGTGCACTGATTTAGTGCTTACTTACTTATTTAGGGTCTCACTTATCCAATTTTACAACATCTGCCTTTTAATCAGAGTTTTCAGACTCTTTCCATTTAATGTTATTAACGATAGAGTTAGATTTAAATCTGCCACCTTTCGAGGTATTTTCCATATTTTTCATTTGACCTTTGTTTTCCTCATTTCTACTTTATTTTGGATTAATTTAATGTTTTTATGACAATTTTATCGCTTGTATTGATTCAATAGCTCAATGGCCGTCTATCTACTTACCATTTGTCTATCATCTATGTATCTGTCGTCTCTTATCATATATTCGCTCCTTGTCTCTATCATCTATCTCTCTATCTATATCATCTATCATCCATCTATTGTTCATCTATCTATCTAATCATATATCATCTATCTATCCATCCATCCATCTATATCTATCATCTATCTATCTGTCTATCTATCCGTCATCTATCTAATGTATCATCTCTATATTATCTATCATCTGTCTATTGTTCATCTATCTATCTAATCATATATCATCTACCTATCCATCCATCTATATCTATCATGTATCTGTCTATCTATCTATCTATCTATCTATCTATCTATCTATCCGTCATCTATCTAATGTATCATCTCTATATTATCAATCTATCATCTATCTATCTACCTATCTATCTGTATCTGTCATCTGTTTCCCTTTCATTCTTGTCCTTTGGCCTGTTTTTGTCACATGTGGCACAGCTACAAAGTTTACAGAATTTCATTTCTTTTCATGGTTGCTCTAGAGATTACAATATATATTCCTAACTTTTAATGGGTCCATTTTCATGTAAAATATTGAAAGCTTGCCACAGTAATGTCCATACTCCCTACCCTTTCTGTTATGCCTGAGCCTGTTATGTAAAATACAACTATATGCATCATAAACCCATGAGACAATGTTACAGCTTTTGCTTTAAGCAGTTTTATGGATTATACGAAATCAAGAGGGAAAGACGAAAGAAAAGGAGCATTTAATTTTTTTCAGACATCTGCCACTTCTGCTACTCTCTTTTGCCTCGTGTTCTGGCTTCCGTGTGGTGTCGTTCTACCTCCCAAAGAACCACCCTCAGCATTTCCTGTAGCAGAGGAGGCCTGCTGGCTACAAGTGCTTGTAGTTAGAGCCGAAAATGTCTATTGCCTCCAATCTTCATTTGAATCATATTTTCATTGGATATAATATTTGGGCCTGACCAGCTGTTTGCTTCTAGCACTTTGAAGACGTTGGTCCACTGTCTTCCTGCCTCCCCGGTTGCTAACGAGAAGCCAGCTTTGGAATAGCTGTCACCTAGACTGATTTTTCTCCTGGTCCCGGGTCTCTGTGTCCACTTGTGCACATGCCTGATATGGCATTTCCTGGTTGTTGGAAACTGTTAATTTTATAGTGTTGGGTGCTAGACTTTGTCGTACTCCGTTAAAAAAAATATTGTACTTTTCTTGCTTACATTTAAGTTTTGGGAATTAGCTCTTTTGAGAACTTTCGTGAAGCCTTAGGAGGGAAAGTCTCAGTGGCGCCCAGTCTGGGGCTCATTTGGCTGCCCCATGGAAGCGACGGCCTCCCACACACCGCACCTCATGTGTGACAAGGTTCCACACCCTAGCTGGCTGGAACATGAGCCGTCCCCACATGTATGTAAGTTCTGAGACCTTCTCAGCCTCCCGCTGTCTGCCAGTTCTCCCCTTTGCAGCGAATCTTTGTTACCGTCTCGAGAAGACCGATCTTAGTTTTCTCACTGGTGTTTTTCATTCGCTTCTTGTACCCGGGGGAGAAGTTCTCTTTATTTTTCTTGCTTGGGACTCACCGAGTTTCGTGAATTTGAGGTCTGGTGTCTGCTGTGGATTCTGGAAAATCCCTGCTGTGCCTCCTTGCACGTTGCCTCTTCCCCCACCTCTACTCCGTGTGCCGCGTTCTTTTAACTCCTGCTTACCCCTCACCTCCTTCTAACTCTGTGGTGCACTCTGTGCTGCTACCTCAAATCTGTGCCCTGGATTTCGTATGTAAGAACTTCGGTTCCAATTCAGTCTCTGAACCGTGTGACCCACTCGCTGTTCGTTTCGATTATTCAATTTCTCATTTCTGGAAGTTCTGTCAGGTTCTTCGTCAACTCGATGCATCGGTTTTGATAGTTTCTGCTACTTCACAATATAATTTTCCTCTTTTGTTTTTTTTCAGTGAATTACATGTATGCATTTATATCTTTTTTATGAGCCCAACATCTGGTGTGTGTGTGGTTTCTGCCTCCCCTTGGCTGTGACAACCCATCTCCTTTGTTTATGGAATCCTCATCCTGAGCTCACGTTTCGTGGAACTTCATCCGTAAAACTCTTTGAAGTCACTCTGTTGTTTAAAGTGTCTTCCTTCAGAAAAGACCTGCGTTTGCTTCTGCTTGAGTGTCGCAGAATGAATAGGGTTTTCTCCTTTGACCATCTACTAGGGTCAACCTAGTCCAGAGGACACGTCTTCCCCACTCATCCACTAGAGATACTGGTCCCCTCAAGTCCTGACTTTGCAAGAGCCTCTAACAGAATCCCTCAGCCTACGCAGGCCCCGCCTCCTGTTCCACCATGTTGGACCTTGGACATGCAGGTTCTGACCCACTGGGTCATCAGCAGACACCCTCAGGAAAATACCTGCTCCCGGGATGGCTTTCCCTTGTAGAAGCAGGACCGCCACACACAGCCCTGTAGGTTCTCCCGGGGCATCCCGGGGAGAGCCGCGAGTATGTGCTGAGGCGGAAGTGACCCTCATGGGGCCTCCCCTGAACCCCACAGGGCAGCCCCGCGTGGCACCGTGCTGGCTTACAACCTCTGCACTCACAGGCTTTCTCCAGGGTACAGCTGCACCCAGCTCTGTCAGAAACTCTGCAGGAGAGGGATTTCTCTGAAGGGTTACCCGGAAATAATGCCGGTAAGGCCAATCCCCAGCCTCCTTTTGTTCTTCTCACAAACACCTGATTCTACCTGCTTTCTGCAGTTTTTATCAGTCACGTGAGCTATCTCTGTAACGTGCACAAACGTAGCTGTCTATAAATACAGCTTTGCTACTGTGCCCCAGTCGATAACTGTTATGGTTTTAAGTTAAAAATAATTTAAAATCTTCACGAAATGGATTTAAAATCGACTCATTCTTGGGGCGCCTGGGTGGCTCAGTCAGTTAAGCGTCCGACTTAGCTCAGGTCATGATCTCGCAGTCCGGGAGTTCGAGCCCTGTGTCGGGCTCTGTGCTGACAGCTCAGAGCCTGAAGCCTGTCTCAGATTCTGTGTCTCCCTTTCTCTCTGCTCCTCCCCCACTCATGCTGTCTCTCTCTATGTCTCAAAAATAAATAAACGTTAAAAAAAAATTTTTTTTTAATCAACTCATTTAAGGGCACCTGAGTGGCTCAGTCGGTTGGGTGGCCGACTTCAGCTCAGGTCATGATCTCATAGTCCATGAGTCCGTGGGTTCGAGCCCCATGTCGGGCTCTGTGCTGACAGCTCAGAGCCTGGAGCCTGCTTCGTATTTTGTGTCTCCCTCTCTCTCTGCCCCTCCCCTGCTCTCTCACTCTCAGAAATAAATAAACATTTAAAAAATTTTTAAATCAACTCATTCATGACCTAAGATGAATTAAAATCATAGCAAGCAATGCTGATCTAAGTCACAAACGTAATTAATGTTTTTCGATAAGAAACACCCTGAAAAAGCCAAAATCATGCCATAGCTGCAAAGCAAAATATAACAAATGGTTCAGAGCAAGATTAACAAAGAAAAACCAACCCGCATTCCGTAAAACTTGCATTGATCAGGAGTCTGACTTAAATTTGTGTTGAGTTCAATATAAATGCAGTTAGATGAAGCATTTTCATGATTAGCTTTCACTTCGTATTTCTTCTGAGGAAGCAGACTCCTCGCCATTTCACATTCAATGTAAGTCCATCGCGGGTGAAAAGATGGCTAAATTGGTCCATCATTTTGTAATAAAGTATCTCACGACTTGTTTATCTGATCAATGAGGAGTGTATTCTCAAGCTGTTCGGTGTTAATGGGCCGGGCCCTGGGATGGAGAATTATCGACACTCAGACAGGCAGGGGGAGGCTGCAGATTCGAATCGGGTTTCCTGTCGGAAAGTGACAGGCAGCCGTTACATTGTTGGAGCCGAGAACACACGTCCTTTGTGTCTCATGCTGCTGAGATGCCCAAATCGCAGAAAGATTTCTAACTCAGAATTGTTAAATTAGCTTTTTAAAAACCTGTATCTTGACACCAAAGGGATCACTCGGAAACGGCATTATTAACACACGCACAGAAACACGTGGTGGAAGCTTAAAGGCCCAATTTCTGTCCCCCAGGAATTTATTTCGTTTTATCTGCGTTGTTTTGAATGCACACTTCCATCCATCCGTCCGTCCGTCCACTGTCCCACCTGTCCATCCATCCATCCATCCATCCATCCTTTCCTGTATCTAATCAGCGAGTTGGAACTGGGTTCTGGGGCACGGCGGCATGAGCGGACCAGGAGCCTGGCCCGAGCGGGGGTCTCAGGTGCGCGTGTGAACCACACCCTGTCAGGCTCAGCGCCTGGCTTTGGGGTTGGGTGAGGCCAGACGCACACGAGGCCACAGCCCCCATCTGCCTCGAAGCCTGGGGAGCCGGCTAACTGCTCTAAAACTCAGTTTTCTTATCTACAAAATAGACTTACTCTATCGCTCCCAAGGTGACAGTGAGGAACAAGTGACATCATCTACGCACAACACTCGGCACATCCCGGGAAGACGGAAACTCCCCGGAACGTTCACCAGCATTGAATCCGAAAGCCTCGAGAGCCGTGAGATCGCCGGGCAAGCGGCAAACCAGCACGCGAAATGCTCGGTTTCCCGCCTCCCAGACGGCCTCCTCTGCCGCAGCGATTCGCCGTCCCCCTGGCACTTCGTACACAAGGAAACGCCCGCAACAAGCAGCCTGCTGGGGCTTTTGAGCACGGCCCTGCTGTCCCCGTAAGGACTACAGCCGCTAGATCCGGCTGCCAGGACTCAGTGTCACCGGCGGCCAGTTTAGTAAGTGAAGAAGGAGCCCTTCTCTGCAAACCACCAGAAATGATCGGGGGCAAAGACAGCCCCGTCTCCGATAACATGAGGGAAAGGTCCCCCGGCACCCCGATTTGAAAGGCCCCAAATCAGGAAACACCGGCCCGGCCTGGCGGAGGTGGGACCCGCGTCTCCAGAGAGGGAACCCCCAAGGGGCCTTCAGGGGCCGCTCTGACAACAGCCAGGTCCTGGGGAGCAGGGGGCAGACAGCAGCTTCCTCCCAGCGGTGCTCACCTCTGTGGTGACACGGGGCTTCTGTGTGGACTCGGCCAGTTAACAGCCAGCAGCACACAGACGACCTCCTGACGTTTCTTCACCTGCGTGAGCTCGCCTTCCCTGTCCCTTACTTTTCCTTTGTCACGACCTCTGCTACCGCCAGTTCCCAGGGACAGAATCGCCCTTCACCGGCGGCCGCTGCCGGTCCAGACCTACAGAGACGAGGACCGCAAACCCAGGCTGTGGGGCCCGGCTGGAGGAGACTGGGACGGGCAGGGGGTGCAGGGCACCCGGAGAGAGCCGACAGCCACCAAGCCCGCCTCTGAATCCTGCCCACAGCGCCACAAAGTGTGGTGCTCTTTGCAGCACTCCATCGGGACGAACCCTCAGGACCTGCTCTAAGGTCTCTGGTGACACCCTTCCAGACGGGTCCTGAGTCCTTTCTCCCGTGAGGCCCCTCCAGACAGGTCCGAGGTCCTTTCTCCCGCAACGCCCTTCCAGACAGATCCGAGGTCCTTTCCCAAAAGCAGGGCTACTCACGGCGTTCGTGGAACCTGGGCCCAGACCCTGGAAAGTTCTTTCAGTGTTTGGAGCCTCGGTTTCCCCGTCTGTAAAATGGAAACATAAATACTATCCTCTGCCTCTCAGACCGATTGTAAGGCTTAGGACCTAAATTTTCGTCACTAAGCATGCCATCTCATGAGTACGTCAGATCCCGGCAGCACCCAATAATGATAGCTCAGTAATGGCCTGCATTCTACCCAAGATACACATTTCCTCTTCCAAAACTTTTCCGCGTAACTTAGCGGTGCCCCTCGCTCCTGCTGGATGGAGGTGGTTGAGGTCGCCCCTCCGTGGCCATGTGCCCTTTCTTTAGAAGGCCACCCCTTCCATCCCCAGCAGTTAGCCTCCCGCGTGAACCCTGGGTTGCCAGTGTCCCACGGCCATGCGGTGGGTGGAGGCTGGTGTGACAGGGGCCCGGCAACGCCTGGTCTCCCCTCTCGGAAGTCCCCTCCCCCCACCAGCAGAGAAACCCACGGCCACAGCAGAAGCCACCTGCTCCCTCCTCTCGGATTGGCCCCCGAAGCAGCCTGAGGGACACAGTCCTGGGGGAGCCGCTCCCAGGGCTGTCCGCCGCACGTGGACACTCACGGCACCAGGCAGGACCACAGTGGGCACTGTGGGGGCCGCCGATACCCCCCCCCACCCTGGGCCCCAAACCCCCAACCCCCCCCAATGGAGGTCCGCTCCTGAGACCCACCTTTCCTGAATCACAGCCTGGCCCCGGTGACCCGGGGACCCCGGGTCATAACGGCTGAGCTCCCTGGCCCCAGTGTGGGCACGTGACCACCCCACTGGGTCCACACAGCAGCCCTGCGAGGAAGGCGTCGCTTTTCATTCCTGGTCCTCAGATGAGGAAACCCAGGCAGGTGAGACGGCCTGATGTCACAGAGCGCTGGCTGGTGGACGGGGTCCTGAACCTGTCGTCAGTCCATCCGTAACTGACGAGCCAGTAATCCAGACTAATCCCCAACTGAGGGGTTGGGACGTGAGCTCAGAGCACATGCACATCCTAGAGGCACTAGCGTTTATGTGATAAACCCCATGTAACAGCAGTTACCATTTTAACCATTTTCTCGTGGGCGATTTGGTGGCCCTGAATCCATGGTGATGTTGCATCACCGTCACCACCGCCTGCGGTCCACACCTGCGGTCCATGCCTGCGGTCCACGGCTGAGGTCCACGCCTGCGGTCCACGCCTGCGGTCCACGCCTGCAGTCTACGCCTGAGGTCCACACCTGCAGTCCACGCGTATGGTCCACGCCTGCAGCCCACGCCTGAGGTCCACACCTGCAGTCCACGCCTGCGGTCCATGCCTGCGGTCCATGCCTGCGGCCCACGCCTGAGGTCCACGCCTGCGCCCACGCCTGCCGTCCACCCCAACATGCAGCCTCACCTCCGCCCTGCAGCCGGGTGATGCTCTCCCGTCCCCACCTCTGCTACCTGCCGGTTCCAGGCATCTTGTGCAGGTGGATCCGTGCAGGACCCCTCCTGTGTCCAGCACATCCCACTTAGCGTGTTTTCAAGGTGCATCCGTGGCGTGGAAAATTTCCTTCCCGTCTGTCGGTAACATCCAGGTTGTGTAGATGGCGCGTCGCTGTCTGTCGGCGGCCGGTGGCCCAGGGGACGGTTTCTCGGCGGCTGTGAGTTCTGTATGATGTGCGCCTGGCGCCCGGCGGCTGCTCGAGCCCCTGAATTCACTTCTTGCGGGGGGACGTACCCGGAGCGGCAGACGCGGGTCGTCCGGAAGTTCTAGCTTTGACTCTTTGAAAAAGCGCTGTTGTTCACAGAGGTTGCTCGATATTCGCTTTTACTGGAATTTATAATTTGTTCGGGCGACTCTGGGCCCTTATCCCACCACCGGCTAAAGTAGGATTACTGAGAAACGTATTCAAGGTCTAGGGAAAGGTACCCAAGAACTTAAGACCATGGTACGATGAGATAAATAAGATTTTAAGAAATCACAAATGTTCTGGCCAACCATCCATGTACAGGAAATAGATGATTTTAGAATATTGCACATGGACCCATTAGTTACCCTGATTTCTTTGGCCTCCATCTGAGCCCTAAGTAAAGGGGTGAAAAGCAAAACAAATCACACACCTCACAGCTCCCTTGGGTGGAGGCTCCACAGAGGGAGAGTCCACGCGAGGCCCCTCTCCGCCCCAGCTGTTGGGTCCCAGGAAGGCGCCCACAAGCTCAGCCCCAGGGGAGTTTGTAATCTGGGGAGCCCCCGTCTTGTTCTTCATGTGCTAGAGAACCTGGCGGAAGACCTTCTCCCCCGATTCGGGGATTTGTCCTGGGGACGTGTGGGAACCACACCTTATAGGATGCGAATCGGAGGCAAAGCTTGGGAGGTGACCCAACACTGCCTTTCTGTCTCAGGTCTTGGTCTCCTTTCTGGGGTAACAGGAGTGTGGCATTAGGCTCCTCAGCAGTCTTCCAGCATGTTCTCCTGTCGCTGGATGAGGCCCTGGGCTCCCAGAGGGCAGGACGGGAGGTCCCCGCACAAAGAGGGATTAGAGCGCACCCCAGATGTGGGGGGCAGGAGAAGGGAATCCCGCTGGGCCCCAGAGACCTCGTCTATATTGCCGTCAGAACAGGACCATCTGTTGCCACTGGAGGAGGAGGACTCTCCACTGAGGGGTTTACTTGGGATGAGGATCCTGTAGGGGAAACAGCACATGCTGCCCGCCCGTCCACGCCGGGGCCCGTCCACGCTGGGGCCCGTCCACGCCAGGGCCCGTCCACGCCAGGGCCCGTCCACGCTGGGGCCCTTCCACGCTGGGGCCCATCCACGCTGGAGCCCATCCACGCTGGGGCTCGTCCACGCCGGGGCCCTTCCACACCGGGACCCATCCACACTGGGGCCCATCCACGCTGGGGCCCGTCCACGCTGGGGCCTGTCCACGCTGGGGCCACCCGCTGTGGATTTGGAGCAAAAGCGGAAGAATCTTCAGGCATGAGATGCAACCACAATAATTTGAGATGCAAAGAGACACCTGAAGGTGAATTTAGAACACGCTTAACACGTTATGCACTTAACGCAAGGAAGACAGCCCGGGGGCGGGCCCTGGGCATGGAGGCCCCTTCGCAAGGGCGCCTCAGGAGGGTCAGCGCGGCTGGAGCCTGTGCAGGGAGCACGGCTGCAAATGCGGACACTTCTTTCTTGTTCTTTTTCTTTTTTGTTGGGCTTTTTTTTTTTTTTTTTTTGAGTGAATGAATAGCCATGAGGTTAATCTTGAGGATTCTGTTTACAGCAAAGGAAAGCTTTTGTGAAAATTGCAGGAAAAGGCACCGGCTTGTGAGAATGTCTTCAGAAAGGCCGTGGAGGGCGGGTGCACACGGGACATCGTTCCCCAGCCCGTGGAGGGCAGGCTGAGGTCACTGAGAGCCCAAGGGACAGCTTGTCTCTCAACTGTCACCAGAGCTGATGCGTTACCACAAAGAACTGTTTCTTGCGTGAAGATTGTCAGATTTTAACCACACTTATTATATGTATAATTTCTACTAAGAACCTTCTCTGTAGCCATTTGCAAATAGAAAGTATTTTTATAATAAACACCCCATAAATTTCAGCATTCGGTCAGTGGTTGAATCTCAAGTGAAGACAAGTTTATAATGAGAGAAGCAGAAAGTGAGCAAGACAGCAAGAGTGAGCGAGAGGGAGGGAGAGGGAGGGAGGGAGGGCCGGAAGGGAGGGAGAGAAGGACAGAAGGAAGGAGGGGAGGGAGAGAGGGGGGAGGGAAAGAAGCAGGGGAGAGAGAGAGGGGCAGAGGGAAGGACAGAGGGAGGGAGAGAGAGAAACAGAGGGAGAGAGGGAAAGCAGGAAGGAGGGGAGGGAAAGAGAGGGTGGGAGGGAAGGAAGGGAGGGGGAGGGAGGGAGAGAGGGGGAGGGACAGAGGGACAGAGGGAAGGAGGTAAAGAGGGAGGGAGAGAGAGAAACAGAGGGAGAGAGGGAGAGAGAAAGAGGGGGAGAGGGAAGGAGAGGGAGAGAGAGGGAGAGAGGGAGGGAGGGAAAGAGATAGAGAGGGAGGGAGAGGAAGGGAGAGAGGGAGGGAGAGAGGGGGAGAGCCACAACCAGTGGCTGCGTTTCGATATGACCCTCCAGTCCGCTGAGGCCTGGACGTAGAAGCCTGGCTGCAGGGCAGATGCCTCATTCAGCCAGGCCACCCGCCCCCAGGAGCTGCCATCAGGCCTTCATCTGGGGCGTGACAGTGAGTTTCATCACCCTGGGAAGGAGAGAGAGGAAGGCACCAGCTCAGACCTGCAAACCTCCGTTGTGCTCAGAGCCCCCCCCACCTCCCACCCTGGGCTCCCTCTGCAGCGAGGGGAGTTGTCGGTCGGGGGGGCCACACAGGGGTCCAAGGCGCAGCTGGAAATCCGTCCCCTCCCCAGAGGGCTGGGGCCCTCACAAGCTACCCAGGGCAGGAAAACCCTGGGGGTTTCTACCTAATATGATCTTCTTTCCAGACAAGCAGTTTCCTTTGGTGACGGATTCCTGCAGCCTCCCTGCTGCCCGCCCCCCCACCCCCCGCCCCCGACGCCGGCCCAGGAGACGCTCATATAATAGAGGTGCGTCTTCTGGAACACGGGTAATGGAACAGTGCCCGGGGTGGCCTTCGGCGGAAGAGCAGAGCCACAGATGCTGCCTCTTCGGCGACACGCCTCATAAATTGGCGCGAGACCCTGGGTGACACGGGCGCGGCCGGCGCTCAGTCACCAGGGACCCCGTCGCCAGGGGATAAGGTCGTGGAAGCTCATCTGTTTCATCCCACTGGAGACGTCACCGGACGCTCGGCCCTACGGCAAGAGAAGGAAACCGCGGAGACGGGGATGGGCCTGGGAAGGGCTGACACGACCCGTCAGCTCACCTGTGGACAAAGTGCCGGGGAGAAGCGGCATCGATTTTTCTCACAAGCCAGTGCGCAGATTTGTCAGACAAAAGAATAGAGATGTCAACCCCGGACCCTCGGTCGCCGGCGATCGCAAAGCCGAGGCCGGAATGCCTGCCAAGCGCAGCCAGGGGCAGAGGCGGCCTTCGGGCACATGCTCCGCACAGGGCCAGCTTCCCTGAAGAAGGAGATGAGATCAAGGCCCGAGCGGGCGCAGCCAGGAAGCAAAGCGGGGCGTGGGGTAGGAGAGACGCCCCCAGCCGGGGGAGGGACTGCGCGGTCCCAGCCGCCATCACCTGTCACCTGGGAAGCCGCGGGAGACGTCTCCGCTGCTGGGGTCGCGGGAAGGTCGCAGATATTGACTCAAACGCTTTGCTCAGTTGGAAGGAGCACAAAACTAATGGACAATTTAGATTCCGGAGAGAATCCGCTGGAACGTATTTTCATCTCTCATCCACACAGAAGGGAGTGTGAACCACTTACTAAGGTTTACCGTTTTGTCCGATGGTGGGAGTCACTCCGGCACCCCAGGCCTCAAGTGCCAAATGTCTAATTGACGGATGCATCCCCTTAACGCACCTGCCAAGGAAGCATCTGAACACGGAGAGAGAGCCTGGGTCTGGCGGGGAAGGGGCAAATCTTCTGCTCTATTTTCGGACAGCTAACCAGGCATAGCGCTCCCTTCATGCTCCACCTGCCTTCGTCCCACATAAATCCGTCTGTCACCCTGGCAGAGCCCGCTCCGCCCGCCTCGCTCACTCGGCGACGTCTGGGAATCACGGGGCGTCGAACAGGGGCCCACGTTCAGAGCAAGAGTGTCATCGTCGTGGCAGCCCCAGGGACGGCTTGGAAGGATGCTACGGAGACCTGGGGGAGAGTCTCCTTGTGTCTTGTGTTTCGTGTTTCACTCCTTTAAAAGTTGAGTCACATGGGGCGCCTGAGTGGCTCAGTCGGTTGAGCCTCCGACTTCGGCTCAGGTCATGATCTCACGGTCTGTGAGTTCGAGCCCCGCGTCGGGCTCTGGGCTGACAGCTTGGAGCCTGGAGCCTGTTTCGGATTCTGTGTCTCCCTCTCTCTCTGCCCCTTCCATGCTCGTGCTCTGTCTCTCTCTTGTCTCTCAATAATAAACAAACATTAAAAATAAATAGATAGATAGATAGATAGATAGATAGATAGATAGATAAAAGTTGAGGTCACAGAACTTGACTTTCCCGTTGACGGTTTCCAGTCAGGAAAGAGTTACAAATGGGGGGGGCGGGGGGGTTGGGTACCACGAAACATGAGTGGTCAGTGCTTCGACTCCCAAAATAAAAGCTCCTGAACATCTGAGGGGTGCGGGGGCTTTCTCTGGCCACGGCTAGATGGTCACACTTGCCACGTGCCCCAGGTGGGTCTCTCATGTCCGCGTCTGAAACGCTCACGAGCGCACTGAGTGCGTCTCCCCAAATCCGTATGCTGGAATCCTGAGCCCACTGTGGTGGTGTTGGGGCACGGTGAGCTCGTGAGACGGACCCCATAAGCGGAAGCAAGCCCTGCTTCTGCCCTCCACTCTCTCCGACACACGGGGACTCAAAGAGACGTCGGTCTGCAACCTGGAAGCGGGTCCACGCCACACGCCCAATCTGCCCGCCCCACGACCTTGGACTTCCCAGCCTCCGGGGCCGTGAGGCACAACTCTCCATCACTTAAGCCAGCAAGACTGTGGAATTTTGTTACGGAAGCGTGAACTGAGCCAACCGTGCACTTACAACCATTGCTTCCTTCAGAGAAAGTGCTCTCCTCAGGCGCCAATATCCCGCAGAACGCGGGATTGCCTGAAGTTGAGGGACAGTGACCCTCGGACCCCGCAGGCTGCCCTGCCCCCAGCGGCAGCCTGCTGGAAAACTGAATCCCAGCTGGCGGACAGGCAGGAGCTGCGGGCCAAGCCGGGGCTCTGGGAGGGATGTCCCCCCCCCCCCGCGGGCCCCGTCCCCGCCGCTGGCGACTGGGCCACGGTGTGCTGGGACTCAAAGTCCTATAGTTCACTCCCCATACCTGTGCTCTGGAAAGCATACTGAGGCAGGTGTTTATAGCACATAGAGCATCTGTGTGGCCCCAAGCAAGGACGTCCCCCTCCCCACCGATGACCTCCTCCTTGGGGCCCTTCTGGGTTCTGTCGGCAGTGGGGGCTCCTTAAAACAGCGGAAAACGTTTGGGGATGACAGTGGAAACAAGTACAATTTTATCGCACAGAAATGAGCTCACACCCAAGTTTGCAGTGAGGAATAAGCTAAAGTCAAACCATGTGCTGAATATGTCAAGGAAGGGCTATTGACTGTTGAGGGGACCAGGCGCCACGAGACACACACACACAACAGTGACCCGGAGACAGACCCGCACAGACGTGTGTCACCACGGGGCCACAGGGCGCAGCCACAGCTCTGCCCCGGCCACGTCCGCACGCACGTCCGCACGTCCGGCCACGTCCGCACACAAGCCTCTCCTCCTAGACGGAGCCTCCCCTTGCGGCTCTTCACCCTCTGTCCCTGCAGGGGCCTCCTCCCGCTCGCTCGCAAAGGCCTGGCGGAGGCCGCACAGCGTCACCGTGGCCCCGGCACCCGCCGCCCCAGGCGCCTGCCTCACAGGAGCGCTGAGGGGGCGCCTTGGTCCGCCAGGCTGCAGGAGCGCCTCTAGCTCATTCCCATCGAGGCACCGTTGAAGCTTCCGTTTCCTCGGAATTTTACTAAAACCCGGCCCACATGTGTCCAGAGATCACACTCGCGTTAGCTTTGGGACTGGTATAGGAGTCAGACTCACTCGTTTGAAAAATGGATCCTCTCAAGTTTACAATCTACCTCGTTCCCTTAAAACCAGCGGATCTGTCACACTAATCACCCTGCGCACGTCCTCGAAGGTTTCAGTTTCCCTGTTGAATCCCACCCTCCTGCTCCTGCCCCCCCACCCTCAGACAGCCACCAGTCTGCTCTCTGTCCCTACAGACACACTTGCATTTTCTATAGTTCTCTCAGTGGCTGCATAGTTTACATACTCGGTGTATATATATATGCTGGGTGTATAAACTTCTTAATTTTTTTTCTTAACGTTTATTTACTTTTGAGACACGGAGAGACAGAGCATGAGTGGGGGGAGGGTGACAGAGAGAGGGGGACACAGAATCCGAAGCGGGCTCCAGGCTCCCAGCTGTCAGCACAGAGCCCGACGCAGGGCTCGAACCCACGGACCGCGAGATCATGACCCGAGCCGAAGTCGGACGCTTCATCGACTGAGCCACCCAGGCGCCCCTATAAACTGTTCTTTAAGTAGGACTGTTAAACTGTTGAGTAGGACTGTTAAACTGTTCTTTAAGTAGGACACTACAGGACGTAGGAATCTTTGTCTGGCTTCTCCCACGGGCATTAGAGTGTTGGGATTCATCCATATTTCTGTGCATCTCAATAGTTATTTGTTCTTTTTTTTTTAAGTTTTTATTTAAATTCTAGTATAGTTAACATACAGTGTAATGTTAGTTGCAGGCGTACAATTTAGTGATTCCACATTTCCATACAACACCTGGTGCTTGTCACAAGTGAGCTCCTTAATAGTTGGGTTTTCCCCCTTAATATCACTAAGTAACGGTTTGTTAAAAAGACATCCCAAGGTGTATCCATCCACATGTTGATGGCAGTTGGGATCCGGTCTCATTATTAGCTGTAACAAATCAATTGTCATGATGTGTCCACACCCTTGTGATCACATACCTTGTCTTTTCTCCGGGGTGGGTCCATAGGCACGGACCGGCTGAATCAGAGAGTGGGTGCGGGTAACTTCTTGAAAGAACGATTTGCACAGTAATGTGAGCGCATTTAACACTAGTGAACTGCACAGTTTGAAACGGTCAAGATGGTAAATTTTATGTTATGTGTCTTTTTGCACAATTAGAGAAACAAAAAATAAAGTCGACAGGTTCAGGTGAAAAACTGTTAAGATCCCACCACGCCATTTTCTTAGACTCTCACTGTACCTGGCACCTGTTGCCGATGGGATCCATAAATGCTCTTAGATCAATAAATTCAGTTTCCTTTTTTTTTTTTTAATCACAGCATGACCAAGCATTGAAATCAATAAGAAAACGTTCTTCCTCTGGTTATTTCATTAATTTATAATTGTACATAAATAAGAAGAAGAGGAAACCTATCATATCAGACCTTTAAGGAAATTTCACTTGGCTAATAGAAAACCAAAGATAATCCAAATACAATTCTGGCAAAAACCCAAAATACAAGATTGTGACCAATAACGTCAAAGCGCTATGTTAAGGGGTTCGTTATCGGAGCTGACACGGACTGGCGTCTCTAACATCCGCCCCCGCAAGACACATCTGAGCACTTGAACACCTGCTCAAAGGTGTTCCTCTTTCCCTCGCCTTTTCTGATGCAGCGTTGCCACGTGTTTCCCTCAAGGACAGAATGGGGCCGCTGGCTTGAAAAAGCGTGCTTTGGACAGGAGTGTCCAGGGACACGGTTGCCCGCTGGCCCTTGGTGTTGAGGCAGGGCTTGTGTTAAAGTCAGACACACGAGCCGCCGGTGGAGCCGGTCGGTGGGAAAAGAGGGAAGCTGTAAACGACATCGGTGTGGAGGGTGCCACAGATGGAGGCAGAACGGAGCCGCCCTGGAGAGCCCGCAAGTAGGACCCTTACTCACCTGCACTTGAACGACACTGTCTTGTTTCTGTCCATTATTGTGCTACCTGAACCTCTTGGCATTTTGTCTGAAAATGTGTTCATCTCTTTGCAGTAGCCCTTTATCACCAATAAGCTCGGAAGACACATCGAGGGATGTCGAACGCAAAACAAACACGGAACTCAAAAAATTTCCCGGAGGGTACCCGTGGCGCAGATACAAACCGGCGTGCCTTCCGACCACACTGGGCGTGGCGCCACTTTCTCACCTTGGACACCGGACGGCTGCCTGGTGGTACCTCGACGCACCTCCTCACTACCCGTGGGGCGCCATCTTTTCATGGGCGTACTTGCCGTTCATTCGTCTTCTGTGGTGGATCATCTGTTCGAATTTTGTCCACTCTTAATTGCTCATTTTCATCTCAGAGTTTTGAGAGTTATTCATATGCTCTGGCTACAAGTCCTTTGTCAATGTAAGATTAGCAATTTTTTCCCCACTCAACGGCTTGTCTCTTCATTATCCTATCAGTATCTTTCAAAGAACAGAAGTTTTCATTTTTATGAAGTCAAATTTATCAAATTTTTACTTTTATGGACCATGCTTTTGATGTCATATTTAGGGAATCTGCCTAACTCAAAGTCACAAAGATTTTCTCCTATGATTCCTTCCGAAATTTTTCATAGTCTTAGGCTTTATATTTCAGCCCATAATCCATTTCTGTCTGATGTATGGATCAAAGTTCATGTTTTTCATGTGGATATCCAATCGTTCCAGCACCATTTCTTAAGAAGATTCTTCTTTCTCTGCTAACTTCACTGTGTGTTGAAAGCCAGCTCTTCGTACATGTGGTTGCCATTTTCTGGACCCTCTATTCTATTGATCTGGTCTGATTTGCAGCCAATCATGCTGTCTTGATGACGGTCGCTCTAAGTCTTAAAATAAGATAATGCTAGTCCCCCAACTTTGTTTTCCACTTTTAAAGTTGTTTTGGCAATTCGAAGTCTTTTTGCAATTGCAAATTAATTTTAAAATAAGTTTGTCAGTGTGTACAAAAATGAAAGACTGCTGGTGTTCCTTGGGATGGCATTGAAGAGATCAAATTGGGAAGAGATGACATCTTACTAATATTGGATCCTTGGATCTGTAAACATATATATCTACCCATTTGTTAAGGTGTTCCTTAATTTCTCTTAGAAACAGGTTAATGTGAGGGACACATGGGTGGCTCAGTTGGTGGAGCATCTGACTTCGGTTCAGGGCAAATTCCCACAGTTCGTGAGTTCAAGCCCCACATCAGACTCTTCATTCAGCACAGAGCCCACTTGGGATCCTCTGTCTCCCACTGTCTCTGCACCTCCCTTGCTCTCTCTCTCTCTCTCTCTCTCAAAAACAAATAAATAAACATTTTTAAAATCTACAACAAAAAAAAGATATGTTTTCATTTTTAGTATATAAGCCTTGCACATTTTGGTCAGACACTATTGTAAATTAATTTCAATTTTCAATAGTTTTTGTAAGTATACGGAAAAGTGATTCATATTTGTATACAGACTTTGTATCCTGCAATCTGATAACCTCATGATAACCTATATATAGCCTTTTTATACAGTCTATAGGGTTTCTTACACAACTATGTCACCTGACTATAAAAAGAGTTTTACTTCATCACTTCCAACACTTCCAAATGGGGTAACTTTTACCTGTTTTTGTTTTGGTATTTTTTTGGTTTTAGAGTTTTGTTTTGTTTTCTTCACTCACTACAGTGGTTAAGCAATGCAGTAAAGTGTTAATGAGAAGAGGCAAAAGAGAGCATTCTTGTCTTACTACTAATCTTAGGCAGAAAAGATTTATTATTCTACCACTAGATACAAGTATAATTTTTTGTTTGGTGGAGCTTTTTTCCATACATCAGTTTTTCTTTGTCAGTTTGAAGAGGTGCCCTCTCATTCCTAGTGTGTTGAGACCTTCATCAATTGTTTTTGTCATAATGAAAAAAAAGTTTGAGGACTGTATTGAGGTGACCATATTTTTTTCCTTTATACTGTATGAATATGATGAATTACATCTATTAACTTTTTAAAACATTAAGCCCACTTTGAACTCCTGGAATAAGTACTACTTTGCTGCGATGTATCATACTTTTTATACATTGCTAGATTCGATTGGCTAAAATTCCGTTTACAGTGTTTGCATCTGTTCATGAAGGTAATGGGTCTGCAGTGCCATTTATATTTGGCCCTTAAACTATGTGGGTTTGAACTACCCGGGTCCATGTATATGTGATTTTTTTTTATAAATACAGTACAAGGCTGTAAATGTATTTTCCTTATGATTTTCTTAATAACATTTCCTTTTCTCTAGCTTGCTTTACTGTAAGAATACAGTATATAATGCATATGACATACAAAACATGTGATTTCTGGTCAACAGCAGTCTATTAGTAGTTAAGTTTTGGGGGAGTCAAAGTTATACGTGGGTTTTCGAATGCACGGGGTCAGAGCCCCTAACACCTGTGCTGTTCAGGGGCCACCTGTATGTACATCTTTGCCAGGTTTTGTTGTCAAAACAATACAATATATATTATTACATATATATTATATATTACATATATGTAATAATAACTGGCCTCATAGAACAATTTCAAACATATTTCCTCCTCTTCGATTTCCTGTGAGAATTATTATAGAACTGGTATTGATTCTTCCTTGAACCTTGGGTGGAATTTGAATATGAAGCCATATGGATGAGGAATTTACTTTTTTTACGGTTCTTCAGTTTATATTCTTAAATGAGATTTGGTAGTTTTGACTTTCAAGATCTTTCTCCACTTCATTCAAATGGTAAAATTGGAAAAAATTGTTTTATAATATTCCCTTCTTGGTCTGTTAATATCTGTAGGATCTGTAGTGATGTAATCCTTCTCATTTCTGATATTAAACATGTCTGTCTTCTCTCTTTTTTTCCTAAACAGTCTGGCCACAATTCATCAGTTTTATTGATTTTTTTGGTTTTATTTAAATTGTTCTATTGTTTTTCGGGGTTTTTTTTTTAATACATTGATTTTTCTCTACTTGTTACTTCCTTTTTCTACTTACTTTTTATTTAAGGTTTATTTATTTTGAGATAAGTGGGGTAGGGGTAGAGAGAGAGAATCCCAAGCAGGGTCCACGCTTAGCATGCAGCCCAATATGGGGCTCGATCTCAGGACCATGATGACCTGAGCCACAATCAACAGTCAGACTCTTAACTGGCTGACCCACCCAGGCCTCTGACTAGAAACATTTTTAAATTATTGAGACTTGTTTTATGGCGTGGTTCATGGTCTACCTTAGTAAAATTTTGGTGTGCTTGAGAAGAATGTGTATCCTGCTATTGTTTTGTGGAGTCTTCTACAAGTATAAATTAAGTAAATTAAATGAAAGTATTTTTCTTTTTTTTTTTTTTTCAACGTTTTTTTTTTTTTTTAGTTTTTTTTGGGGGACAGAGAGAGACAGAGCATGAACGGGGGAGGGGCAGAGAGAGAGAGAGACACAGAATCGGAAACAGGCTCCAGGCTCCGAGCCATCAGCCCAGAGCCTGACGCGGGGCTCGAAATCACGGACCGTGAGATCGTGACCTGGCTGAAGTCGGACGCTTAACCGACTGCGCCACCCAGGCGCCCCTGAAAGTATTTTTCAAGTCTTCTATATACTCACAGATAATCTATCTACTGTTATTATCAACTATTTAAACAAAGGCATTGAAATCATTGTCAGTATTTGTGAATATTTCTACTCATTCTTTCAGTTCTATTAGCTTTTGCTTCATCTATTTTGAAGCACTGTTATTATATGCCCACAGGTTTAGGATTATTATATCCCTTTGATGAACTGATACCTCTCATCTTTATGAAGTAGTAACGTTCTTTGCTCTGAAATCTACTTTGTCTGATGTACTATAGACATGACAGCATTGTTGATTTTTAAAATGATTGTTTTGGAATGTATTTTACATACTTTCAACTTTTAACCTATATGTGTTTTGATATTTAAAATGGTTTCTTCTAGGGAGCACAGACTTGAGTGTTTCTTTTTTATCCACTCATACAAATAGTGCATTTTAATTGGATGGTTTAGACTATGATTATTCATATAACTAAATTAAATCTATCCTCTTTAACTTGGTTTCTATTTGTCCCGTCTGTATTCCTTTTTGTCTCTTTTTATACCTTCTTTTGGATGAATCAAAAACACTTATGATATATTTTACCTCCTCCACTTGCTTATTAGCTATATCTTTTAGTATTTAGTTTTGGTTTTGGTTTTGGTCGTTGGGTTTTCAGTACACAGTTTAGTAAAGTCTACCTGCAGGTTAAATCACATCATTTAGTGGATAAGACTCTTACGGTAACGTAATTTCATTTCTTGCCTTTCAAATTTTGCTCTATTTCATGTATTCTACTCATATATATTAATCCACATACATTGCCATTATTTCGTTTTACATAAAAAATTATTTTTGTCAAGAGATTTATATGATAAGAAAAGCTCTTACATGTCTAACAGTACAGTTACCACGTCCCTTCACCCCCGTCCATCTCTCTGTGTGGGCACATATTGCCAGCTAGTATTGTTTTCTACCGTTGAAAGGACTTCCTTTAGCTTTTCTTTCTTTTCATTTCAGGTCTGCTGATAATAAAATTTGTTCAATTTTTATATCCAAAACTGTATTTCACCTTTATTTGGAAAGATATTTTTTCTTGGTATAGAATTCTAGATTGATTTATTTTTCCTTTGAGAACTTTAAAGGTATTGTTTCATTGTCTTCCTGATTGCTTTGTTGCCAACGAGAAATCTGCAGCCCCTCTTATTATGACTCCTTCATGCATGAAGTGTCTTTTTTGTGGACCACTTTTAAGATTTCATTTTTATCATTGCTATTGAGCACTTTTATTTTGATACGTCTTTGTACAGTTATTTTCATGCTTCTTGTAATAATTATCTGCTGATCTTAATACTGTATGCTTATAATTTTCTTTAAATTTAGAAAAATTTGGTAGGAATCTCTTAACATACTTTTTCTGCCCACCCATTTTTTTCCTCCCTCATGTCTTCACAGGCTTGTATATTAGGCTAATATTTATCTATATTAGGCTGCTTGAGTTTGTTCTAGAGTTCACTACTGCTCTGCTACTCTCACTCTTTTTAAATTTTTGTTTTATTTTCTTTTATTCCAGATAGTTTCAATTGCTATATTCAAGTTTACTAATCTTTTCTTCTGAAATGTCTAATCTGATGTTGATTCCACCCTAATATATTTTTCAACTTAGACATTGTATTTTTCATATTTAGATGATTCTTCTGAATCTTTTAATACTAACCACATCTCTACTTGACTTTCGAACAATCAGGATACAGTTTTAACTGCTTACTATCCTTGTCTGCTAATTCTAACATCTGTGTCTGCCCTGTATTGATTCAAATGACTAATTTCTCTCCTCATTATGGGTTGTATTCTTCTTTGCATCTTGGTAATTTCTTGTATTGGATGCCAGATATTGTAAATTTCGGTTTGTTGGGTGCTGAATATTTCTGTATTTTTAAAAATCCTCTTGCACTTTGTTCTGGGATCGTATTAAGTTCGTCTGAGAGTTTCATCTTTGTATACCTTCTTTTAAGGTTTGTTAAGCAGGACTGGAGCACTCTAGGTGTAAGTACTCCTCACTGGGGGGAGCACACCATGATGAGTCTTCTACTCCACGTCCTGTGAAATTAGTTTTGCTCTCTGCCTGGTGGGAACATCCCATATCTCAAGGACCATTGTCCCCTCTAACTTTCTGGACATTTTTCAACCAGTATTCAGTAACATCCTTACACACATCCATATACATTATCATTATTCTGTTCACTCTCATTTCTCAAGAGTGCACAGTTCTCTCTCCCTCTCCCTTCCTTTCCCATCTTTCCCTGCTTCTCTCCCCGCCTCCCTCTCTATCTCTCATTATCATCAATTTGAAGAATAAAATCCTAATCACTATTTAAAGAGAAAATGAAGACTCCAATCACAGGGCTCCCTCGTTGTTTCCCGTATCTCAGTAGTCATTGTTTTTCACTGTGCTTTGAAAACTTCTATTTCCTATATTTTGTCTGCTTTTTCCCCCAACATAAGGGTAGATCTAGTCTATGTCATTCTCACTTGGCAGGAACTGGGAGCCCCTTCCTTTTTTAAAAAGAAATTTTTGGGGCGCCTGGGTGGCGCAGTCGGTTAAGCGTCCGACTTCAGCCAGGTCACGATCTCGCAGTCCGTGAGTTCGAGCCCCGCGTCAGGCTCTGGGCTGACGGCTCAGAGCCTGGAGCCTGTTTCCGCTTCTGTGCCTCCCTCTCTCTCTGCCCCTCCCCCGTTCATGCTCTGTCTCTCTCTGTCCCAAAAATAAATAAAAACACGTTGAAAAAAAAAATTTAAAAAAAAAAAGAAATTTTTATTTTAAAACAATTTTAGGTGAGCAGAAAATTACGAAGATAACACAGAGCTCTCATGTACCTCCCGCCAAGGTTCTCATACAAATAGCAGCATCACTAACATGGTACATTTGCCTTCACTAATGAACCAATATCGACACATCGTTACTAACTAAACTCCGCGCTTTAGCTAGATTTCCTGAGGTTTTCAGCTGTGACTTTGTACTGTTCCAAGACCCTCTTTAGGACCGTATTCCTTCAGTTGTCATCCCTCCTCAGGCTCTTCCTGCTCCTGTGATGGTTTCTGCAACTTTCCTTGCTCTTGATGACCTTGATGCTTCTGAGGAGTGCTTGGCATGTACTTTATGGATGGTCCTTCTGTTGGGATCTGTTTGGGATTTTGGTGTTTCATAATTAAACCGGGCTTATGTGTTCCGGGAGGAAGGTGGCTGCTTCCACCAACTGTATCCAGCAAATGTTATTCTGAATTCTTCTGCATGGAGACCTGTCTTTTCTCCCATTGTTTAATTATTGATGCAAGCATTTACTTATATGGGTATAGACTCATGGATATTTATTTTGTACTTTGACTTATAATGCAGTGCTGTTTTACTTTATTGTTCAAAATGTTCCAGTATGTCCATTGGAAGCTCATCCAGTTGGTTCCTATGTCTCCGTGACATGCTCCCATCATTGTAGGGTTTGGGGGTCTGGGGAGTGTGTGTGTGTGTTAGCACTTCCTTACTTTCTGGGGCCACAAGGTGCTCCGGGCTCCTTTTGTATATTTTGTGCCACAGTTCGTGACTCGACCCCTTCTCCAAGAAGCCCGGTTCCTTTTACCGGAGAACGGTGTTGTAAACAGGTCTGAGCTTCCGTTGTGCCATTGCTCCTGGATTGTCCTTGCTTCTGGGCCCTCTCAACGGACAGAAGGCTGACCCATTTACACACACAAATCTGTAAATGCCTCCACGAGTAACCGTATGCATCTGTACGAAACTAACCACAAGTTCATACTCTATCTCCACCTAACCGATTGCCACACGGATCACCCTCGCCTCCTGCATCCGTAAACTCCCACTCCAGAAGGAACGTAGCTCCCACCATCTGCCAACATCTAACTAGTTGTTAAACTCCGGCAGGCACGTCCCACCCTGTAGTGACAACCTTATCGGCTAGAGGAGCGTGCGGCACGGACAGCTCGTTGCCCAGGTTGCTCAGGTCTGCGCCTTCTTTCCTCCCTCTCTCATGAGGTCCCTTCACGCATTTGCAACACATCTCTTCCATTTTTGGAATAAGCTTTGCGAGTTGACAGTTTGTTCTTCTTTGAGCACGTGGAGGACGGCGTTCCATGTGTTCCGGCTAATGCGTTTCCTCCATTGTTCTTCTGCACGCAGGGCATGTCTGGCCTCTGGCCGCTTCGAAGACGGTCTCCTACCAGTCGAGCAGTAATTCGACTTTGACAAAAATTTTTGTCAAATTTGGAAAATTTGTGGCCATAATTTTTTAGACACTTTGTGAGCCCCCCCCCATCATCATCGTGTATGCATTTTAAGCCATGTGATATCTTTTGCAGCTTAGCGATGCTTTTTTTCTGTAAAACTACTTTCTGTTGCCTCTTCTGCATTCACTAAACTTTCCTTCCACTCGCTCTTGTCACCGTCGGGCTGTTAGCACCATATGATGCCCTTTCTACCCGAGGTGCTGTGCTGGTTACGTCTGGACTTCTGCCCGAGACTTCCATTTCGTAACAGACATCTCGCCAAGCGAGGAGAGCGGGCTGCCCCTCCTCCTGCAGCTTCCCGAACATTCGGGCAGGCTTGAAATTGCTGTAAGTGTGGCTTCCGGCCACTCTGTTTCCTCCGGGGATTGCTTTTTCTCGAGCGTCAGGTAGTTGTGGAGGGGACACAGCCAAGGACTCAGGGGACGCTCTGTGCTCCTCCGGAGCACACCCCACTTTTCTCCATCACCCGGCACACAAGCTGCAGCCACCTGAGGTCCAGGCAGCCACACTTGAGGTACCTCATTCTGCAGAACAGCACTCCCGATGCCAGGCCGACAACCCGCGTTCCACCCTCAGGGGGCCTCCACAGCGGACTTCGGTTTCAGTCGCATTGATTGGGGTGGAGTAACAAATGCAAATAAATAAGCGGTTTAATTGTATCACTTTCATATCAGCTAGAAGGTAAAATCGATGAGCCACAATCTCTAGGCGGGCGTTAAAAATTGCCAGAAACTAAAGAGCTTTTACACAGCCCCTTGGCATGGCGATAGGGCGGAACACGGGACAAGCAGATATTTTTAACGCGCTTGGTTGTTGCCAAGGCAGTTGTCATTGAACGAAATGAAAGTCATCACATCATTAAGATGATGGTGTTATCACCAGTCTATGTGTACACGATGTTAACAAAGATTTTCTCATTTCTTTGGCTGTAAACGTGGTCCGCTCTAACAGGGAGCCCACCACTGTGATGGGGCTCTGTCTTTCTGTCAGTAACAGCTTCAGATTCCTGTGGTCTGGGGTGGCCCAAGGTACAGGGTCTCAGGCATCCCAGGGCACTGACACGACAGCCCCAACCTACTTTGCTCATTATTAGCATTTGTGGTCAAAATCATCTAAAACCCAAAGTGGATGTAATTGTTATAACCTAGGTTCGCGTTTGGAAAGTCATTCAGAATTTTTAATGCTTTTATCCTATTTAATGGACACAAAAAGTGTCATCAAAACTGATTCAACAGACCTTATAGAAACCCACCAACTTCATTTTGATGCCCATTGTCTCAGTTATGCGTGTAACACACACCATGGAGCCTAGTGCTCGAAGCAAAACACACTTACCCCTTACGGTTCAGTGATCTGGCTGGACCGTTCTCCTGCTGGGCTCGCCTGGGCTGCCACGGGGGGCTTCTTCCAGCTGGGAGGGTCAGGTGCAGCCCTGGGCATGGCTGGGCCCTCTCCTAGTGGCCTGCCATCCCCCAGAGGCTGACCAGGGTCATGGTCATGCTGTCTCAGGGCCACACTGAAGGCAGGCAAGCCCGTGCATGGGGCTCACCAGCACCTGCCCCCTTGGGGTTTGCTGATGGCCTTCTGCCCAAAACAAGCAAGTGCCATGCCCAGAGTCCCCAGGGGAGAGGACTCACAGGGCCCGGATCCCCAGGCGCAGTTCACTGGGGACTACAATGCAACCTTCCCCTGCCCAGTGGGAACACCCAGAGCCCCAGACCTGAAAGTTTCATCTATCTGGCCTCAGGCTGGCAGTCCACGATTTTGTGGGCCACATCACATCTACACACGTGGCCTTTCCAGTGTGGTTCCTTTGCATCCAGAGAAACCAGACGGGTGTTCCGTGCCCCGAGTGCAGGAGAGACAGCCAAAGGCTCTGAGACTTACTGGCCCCAGTAATCACGTTAGAAAGTAATTGCTGAAAGCCAATCCAGCAAAGTTCCACTTTTAAGGAGCATATTTTTAACAGGAAAAGGTATATATTGCTTTTTAAACACTTATGAATTTTGAAAACTAGAATTTATTTAAAAATTAGCCATGTTTCTCTGAAAACCTATGAAGGTGGTATTCGAAAACCCGTATATCATCTTGGGGCACCTGGGTGGCTCAGTTGGTTAAGAATCTGACTTCAGCTCAGGTCATGATCTCATGATTTGTGGGTTCAAGCCCCACGTCGGGCTCTGTGCTGACAGCTCAGAGCCTGGAGCCTGCTTTGGATTCTGTGTCTCCCTCTCTCTCTACCCCTCGCCTCCTCATGCTCGCTCTCTCTCTCTCTCTCTCTCTCTCTCTCTCAAAAATAAATAAACATTAAAAAAACTGAAAAAAGAAAACCCGTATGTCAACTTAAGTTACTTCATCCTGAGGAGAAGAGAACATTCTTGTAGTTAACACACTGTTTCTCTGAGAGTTTAGAATTTGCAGAAATCATCCATATTCCTGTTTGACACAGATAATCAGTAGGACGTTGTTAAAATGTATCTTCTAGAGACTTAACTTAGGCTTAGGATGTTAGCCACCAGAAATTACGTGCAACGGTATTTTACGAAATATGACATCGTTTTATGTACTTGAAACTAAGAATACACTGGGTGTTGTATGGAAACCAATTTGACAATACATTTCATATTAAAAAAAGAACAAAATTAAGAATAAATTGTGGAATTTTGTGAATTGTGAAGTCATTGTAAAGAACGTGCCTATGTGCCCCTCACTAGAAGGAACTAGCAAACGCAGAGCTGAGCTACAGCGGTGAAGGTTAGCAGGCACGGCCCACGGCAGACCCCGGGCACGACAGCAGGTGGGGAAGCTGGGACCCGGCAGCTGGATGGCACAGGCCGGGCCTTGGAGGCCCAGCATGGACACACGCGGACCAAGGCAGCAGGCCATCCGTGGATACCAGTGGAAGGGAGCAGAGGCAGGGAGTGTAGGAAGAGGGTACCTCTGTGGAGAAGGGCTCAGGATGGGGCAAAAGGGGCCGCGGGCGGGGGTGCGGGCGCTGGGCGCCTCCATCTGGGCTGTGCCCCGGCCCCCCAGGTGGGCAGGGACCCCTGACGACCTGATGGTCTATCTTCCCAGAGGCTGGAAGAAGGAGTCGGGGCTTGAGGGACAACGTCCTTATTACAGCCACAGCCTTGGGGGCAAAAGGGAACAATCTAAGCCTGAGGCCATTTAGATAGAGGAGGTCATGACCTCAGACCCTCGGAGGCCAGAAGACCCCGCCCAAGGGGATGCATCTGAGGCCCAGAAATTTCCAGTTAGCGAGGTGGTCCTGTGCTTCCTCTGTTCCGTCCCTTCCGTCTGTGGCCCTCCCCCAGGCCCAGGCTGCACGTCCGGGCCCCCACCCCCAACACCGCAGCCAGCGCCGCACCCTGGAGAAGCCGTCTAGGGGAAGATCAAGGATCAGCCAGAAACAAGACAAACCTGTGGGCAAACTCCCCCCCCCACCCCCCCGCAAGCCTCCCCTCTGCCCCGCCTCCGTTGCCCGCATGGACGCAGCCCGGCAATGGGGGAGCAGAGAGGCGAGTTCTGATCCCCGCGTTGCCTTCACCGGCCAGCGGCCTTCTCCACTGCCTCTCCAGCCCTCGATCCCCTTTTCTCGAGGAGACGCTGAGGCAGCGACAGGGAGCCTTCCTCTGACAGGCACACGTCCAGCTGGACGGCCACACGTGGCCAAGGAGCGTGGCCCGAGTGGAATTCACTCGTGCTTTGGTTCACCGAGAGTCCCAAACCACGAGTGTGTTTGTGTGGATTCCGATTTAACCGGGGGGACCCACGAAAGTGTGCCGCAGGTGGGTGGTGTCTGTTCCCAGCATGTGCGGGAAAGTCACGGGGGACTCAGGCCATCCTCACGGCCACGCTGAGCTGGATCACATCTCGGTCCCTCTTCTACAGCCTGAAGAGTGGGGGCAGAGAGGTTGGAAATGTGGCCGGAGGGCAGCCAAGACCCGGCGGTGACCTCTGCTGCCTCACTGAAACCAGTGAGCACGTCTCACGCTGAACCGCAAGCCCCTCCCTGTTTCTGGAAGGCAGTGGGCGCCCAGACTTCAGGAAGACGTGGTGACAAGTCCACACACCACGGGGACGAGCCTCAGTGTCTCGTACCTGCCGATGGCTGGGCCCAGGGTCCAGTGAGCAGAGCAGGAAGAGGCGATGCCCTCAGCTCCCAACCTTCTCTGGATTTGCCTGTTAGAGCCTGTTTTCTGGAACGTTCCAGAACATACATGTTTGAGAAAACCAACTTCCTCTCAGGCTAGTGGCTGACATGTGAGTTCCATGTAAGGGGGGGGGGGCGGGAAGCAAGGGAGCAGCCATGGTCAGGCCCCCACGGAGGGGAACCGGTGCCACAGAGCTCAGGGACCAGCGGTGATAGTGGCTTACCCTGGGGTCGTTACTGATACAAGGATGCGGTGGGGGCACGTACCGCTCTCTCCGGAAACACCAGAAGGGTTGATTCCCGTCAAAGAGTGGACCAACAAAAAAGGGGGGGCTCTCACGTCACTGTAAGCAAAAATATCCAACTGGAAGCCATCAATGCTTATTTATTCAGCAGATATTATTGGCTGAGTGACAGGTTAGGAACTTTGAGGAGAGGGAATGGGCAAGAGCCTGGAGTAGACGTTCAGAAGCAGGGGTGAGGGGCAGAGGGGACCCACGAGTGCGTCCGGCAAGCAGACGTGGCGTGGAGTGTCCTCACCCCCGTCCTTCCATGCTACAGGCTGCGTGGGCGCTCGAAGCCACGGCTGCTGCGTGACAGGCCGGGTCCTGGGAGATAAATGGGGTGGTTGTGTCTGCTGACCTCAAGACAGCTCCCTTCTCTGCGGTGCGGCCGCTCCGGATTTGGGGCCTAACAAGATGACCCCAGGGCATCCAGACGGAGGCCATCAATCATGGGCAAGTAACAGCCAGGAGGCAGCCTCCGGGACTCCCCAAAGTACGCATGTAGAGGGGGCCAGGCGGCTACGGCTGATGCTGAGCGCGGACTTGGGCGAGGTGTGCAGTCTGCCCGTATCCGACTCAGGCTTTCTTCTTGGGCCGCAGCATTTCGTGGGCACCAGAGAGCGGTGTCGACCCCCCGCTGGAGGGGCTGGCTCTGTACCGTCACCCACGAGATCTGAGACGATAATATCACCTGCCCGGGGAAGTGTGCTCACGGGCTCCCACCGGCCTTCCCAGGGGGCACCACCTGGCCACACCGGCCTGGAGTCCAGGGGCCGCACGACTCTGTTCTGGGGGTTCCCCACAGCTGGAAACGTTCACAAAAGCCGTGCCGCGGCAGGGGTGACAACGATGCCTACGGAAACGTTCTAGAAAATAAAGATGGTCTATTGTTGAGACGGACGGTCACGGCATCACTTTTCCGAGAGGGTTTCTTAAGTTGTTGGAACACAGAAACGTTAATGAGCCGAGATCTCAAGGAGAAAAAGAAACCCTTCGTCAGAATGGGCTTCCGGGGACTTGGTCCAGCCCCTTCGGTGAGTTTCTGTTCCTCCCCCAGGACGGAGCCGCCGCCAGGAGCCCCTCGCGGGGGGCTGGGCAGGGAGCAGACCTGGTCGCTGGGGATGCGGAGGGCTGGGGGAGCTGGGGGTGCCCGAGGGGCAGACGGAAGAGCTCAGGGCAACGTTTCCAGCCTTCGCCACATCCAGACCCAGGTTTGACACCTTTATTGACAGAAGTACAAATTCTCCCTGCAGTTGGAAGAAACAAGGGAGAGAGGCTGGGTCCACCGTGCCCGGGTTAGCCAGCTGGGAAATTCCAAGTACACTGTCATTGTTTGGGACTCCCCCAAGGTCTGTTACAGGGTGAGTCCTCACATCCAAAACCATCCATGGCACGGAGCAGCAGCCCCTGAACCCGCCGCAGGCTCGGCACCCCCAGGAGGACTGAGGCAAACCCACCGAGTCAGACCCCTGGGAACGTGGCCGCCACCTGCGTTGGGTGTGGCAGTGACACACTGGCAGGGGCCAGGCAGGTACGTCAGGCACCACCTTGTCAGCAACGCTGAGCCAGGTCCCACAGCAGGCTCGACACCCCGCGTCCTGAGCCACTTGCCCGCGTCCTGGGAGTCGGTCTCATGTGGGGCCCGGCCACACTTCCTCACGTCCCGTGTCAGGGCAGGGGTGAGCCCACGGCACCCACCTGCCACGGAAAGCCTGAACTCAGGTCCGCTCTCCATAAATGGACCCCTCGTTCCAAAAAGCGAGACCCTTAGCGCTTGGCATCCAGGGTCTGGGCCACTGCATCCTGAAGATGACAGTGACAACAACAGAAAGAAATAGAAGCATGAGATGGTCCCGGGCCCTGTCCCTTCTGCCGTGTGCTTGGAGAAAGTCTGCAGCCTTGGCAATTATTAGCGCTCCTAACGGGAATACCTTCCTCAGTCAGGGGTCCCCCCGCTCAGGGCTTCAGAACCGAGGAAGGGTCACTCACTCACAGAGAAGTGAGAACAAGGTGGTCGGTGGCTTTTGATTACTTGATGTGTCTTGGAAGGAAAATAGAAAGAAACGTGTTGCAGATTCTTTTGTGGCCTCTTCAAGTTCCGAGGTATAGAGAGAACAGCACGAAAACAATCCCTTCCCCACAATGAGCGCTAAAGGAGGTCTCCGACCCGGTGCCGCTGAAGCTGGGTCACCCCCACCCCGCACCACTGGGGCGAAGGACCACCAGAGCCCGTGTTCTCGTTACTAATTCAAACTGTACCGGAGTTACAATTTTTGGAGGCATAGTTTGCATACGACAAATGTCCCCGATTTTAGGTGTGACACTTGTGCACCCACTACGTGGCAGGGACACAACCCTCCCCCCACCCCGAACTTCCCTTGAGCCCCTCGCATCCTGCTCCCCTCCCCCAGCCCAAGGAAGCCGCCACTGATCACGGTCCACACACAACGCTGCGTTTTCTGGACTTGCGTACGTGACCTTCTGTGGCCGGCTTCACTCGACGTAACGATTTTGAGATCAGTCCACTCCCCTGCCTGTATTACAGTCCATTCCTAGTTATTGCTAAGTAGCATTTCACTGCACGTCTCCACCGCATTGTGTTCATTTCTCTCCCGCACATTGGACTTGTTTCCGGGTTTTGATTATCACAACTAAAGTTTTTAGGAAGATTCACGCATCAGGCTCTGTGAGCACCTGCGTTTTGGTCGCCTTTAGGGACGTCTGTACGATAGAATTACTACACCGTCTGGTGAGAGTACGCTTAGCCACGGACGGAGCCACTAATCCATTCTGACAGCAGTTGGATCACCTCTGGCCACACCAGCGACACGTGGATGGTGGCCGTTCTGGGCCCTCACGGCCATGTGTGTTCCAGGGACTTTCACGTTGGACACTTTAGTGGATGTCCGGTGGCATCTCATTACTGCTTCAATTTACATTCCTCAAAGACTGATGATCTTATCCTGTGTGCACAGTTGGCCATTCACACATCTTTTGTAAAATGCTCTGGCAAATATGTGTCCATTTTCCCGGGTCCTGTTTTCGTCATCTTCTTGAGTTGTAAGAATCTCTAGTTGACGTCCATCGTGTCAGAGCACACGTTCTGCGCGGCTTAATCCTCCCGCACTTGCTGAGACCCGTTTCGTGGCCCAGCGTGTGGTCTCTCGTGGCGAACGCCCCGCCACAACACATATCCCACGGGGGCCAGGAGGAAGGTCCCGTGTGTCAGGTGGGTGGGGCCTGCTAATACTCCTATTCAGGTGGTCCACGTCCCTATTGATTTCCTGTCCATGTGGTCCACTAATCGCTGAGAAAAGAAGGTCAGAATTCCCACGAGTAAATGTGGGCTTGTCTGTTTCTCCCTCAAGGCCATCATCTTGGAGCTTCTGTATTGGCGGACCTCTGTCCTGGAGTGTGCACACGCTTAGGGCTGTCCTGTCCTCTTAGTGGGCCGACCCCTTTATTACTATGTGGCGCCCTCTCCTCGTCCTTACCTTGTTCTGGAGTTTAATTTGTTGCGTTACTATCGCCACATGACCTGCCTTAAAATTCATATTTCCAGGGGCACCTGGGGGCTCAGTCTTAAGCGTCATGATCTCGCGGTCTGTGAGTTCGAGCCCCGCGTCCCGCTCCGTGCCGACGGCTCGGAGCCTGGAGCGATTCTGTGTCTCCCTCTCTCTGCCCCTCCCTGCTCGTGCTGTGTCTCACTCTCTCTCAAAAATAAACATTTAAAAAAATTAAATGAAACAAACTTTTTTAAGTTAATGCTTTCATGCTTTGTGTATCCTTTTATGGGTGTGTTTGCAACTTATCAGTGCCTTTATATTTAAAACAATGTGCTTCCAGCAGACACAATAGTTAAATCTTGCTTTGTATCTGGGGCAATAATCTTTCCTGGGAAGGGGCACTGGGGGGGGGGGCCCCTGCTGGGGGACTGAGTTCAGGAGGGAGGATCCCCTCCCAGGGGCCAGCCCAGGGTCGCGGGAGCCTCATTCTGCTGCCCGTGTCCCCACGCCAGGGTATCAGCACAGCCGTCACCAAAGGCACGGTGCAGAAGCCTCTCTTGTGCTTTTACTTTTTCTTTCCCCTGAATTATTCTGTTGTGCTTTTGTAGGAAGAGGGGGCGGAAAAAGTAGAAGAAAGAAGAAATGAGCCCTCTCTGGACACCCTTTGAAAACTCGTCTGGAAAGAGCCAACCTGTGTTCATCTCCAAAGTCTACCGAACCTGGATGTGTGTGAGGTAACTGGGCTGCCAGACCAAAGAGGGAGAACAGACCTGCTCCCGACAGAAGCCTAGTGGACGCCACGGAGAGAACGCGAGGCCGACGTGTGCAGCCACCTGCGTGCAGAGACTCTCCCCCGCTGCCCCGGCAAGGAGTCCCAGCCTTGGCTGAGCCACGTCATCCAGAGCAGGGCCGGCCAGCAAGGGCCATCCCCCCCCCAACCCTTGCCCCTGAGCAGGGCCCTGGAATCTCTTACAGACCTGGCAGTCTAGGAGGTCTCTGGGCTTAGCTGCAGACGGGCCGGGAGTCCGACAATCCTTCTCCGGCCGCCTCGGTGAGGACCCCGCGCTGGGCGGCAGGCGTCGGCCCGTCTCCCCCAGCCGCTTGGCATAAGCAGAAAAATTCATTAAACTGCAAATACCAGACAACAGATTTTCCTTTTGAAAAAGGAGAACGCGATAATTAAAAATAACCTGTCCGAGTGGAAAAGATTTCCACCTGGATAAAAAAAGAAAGTAGTCCTCCTTAAGTCATGATTATGTTCACAGTTGGCTTTCTCTGCCTGGACACGTCCTCTGGTGCTGATGTTGTCAGCTTGCCCGTTAAAACCTTGTCCAGACAGGCAAGACACGTGCTCCGCGGCGCACAAAGCAGAGTCCTGCCCCACGTGCTAGAGAAGACAGACCAAAGACACCGGCGCCGAACGCAGCGGTGGCAGCCATTCGGAGGCCACACAAGGCTCCCCAGAGGCCGGGTCCGTGTGCGCGCCCCTACCCGGAGTGCCCCAGACGGGACTGGGAAGGATGCCCCCGGCTGAGTGGGGGAGAGCTCACGCCTGCCCAGGGGCCACTCACAGTACTGCTGCTCCGCTCCCGGATGAGGCCGGTGCGGTACCCACGTCGATGGACGGACAACCAGAGCGGACAGACGGACGCCCCGCTGCCCCCGCTCCCGGCCCCAGGACGAGCGGACAGGCGGCTTCTCCTCCTTTCCAGAAAGGCTCCCTCCAGAGCGCTCAGAGTATCTGGAGGAGTACGGACAGTCCGACAGCCAAGCGTGTGACAGAGGAACGGCATTAAAGTCAGTAACGGTCAGAGACAAGAAACGCTTCTCTCTGCGAGACCCCAGAACGCATATGGGGAGACGGGAGTCTACACGTTTTCTTACACGTGCTTTTAGTTTTCTTTTGTTTTTAATTCACGATGTGTTCTAACCAGAGTTTTCAACGCCAACTTGTTACACTTTGCCAGGCACCAAAACAAAGCTGAGCGGGGGGAACGAAGGGCTGTGAGTGGCATCCAGACGAATCCACATGCATCCTTCCAACTGTTCGACTGCTTTATGTTCAGATTAGAGCTTCCGTCCTGTTGTCACAGACTGAATTATAGTAGAGAGAGATCACCGTAAAGACATTATGGTAGGGGCGCCTGGGTGGCGCAGTCGGTTAAGCGTCCGACTTCGGCTCAGGTCACGATCTCACAGTCTGTGAGTTCGAGCCCTGCGTCAGGCTCTGGGCTGATGGCTCGGAGCCTGGAGCCTGTTTCCGATTCTGTGTCTCCCTCTCTCTCTGCCCCTCCCCCGTTCATGCTCTGTCTCTCTCTGTCCCAAAAATAAATAAAAAACATTGAAAAAAAAAAAAAAGACATTATGGTAGAGAGGTTACAGCAGAGAGATCACAGTAGAGACACCACGGTAGAGATTTGCTTCCAAGTCTGACTGGCTTTGATTCCTCCTAGAAGTGGGATCATGCGGTATTTGCTTTTCTGTGTCTGGCTCGTTTCGCTCCACATCGTGTCCTCCCGGTTCATCCATGTTGTCACAAATACTATTAATATTACTAACTTTTCCTTCTTTTTGGTGAGGCAGGCGCAGTTGGTTGGTTCCATCGACGGCTCTTCCCTCTGCCTTCCCTGCCCCATTAAAGAGAAAACTTCGAAGACCCAACACTTCTTTGCAGCTACACTTTTCCGTGATCCTAGTTCTAGCTCAGCCATGGCGGAGGAATGCCGCTGGGGCTTTCCAGATGCCCCACTGCTTCTTAGAAAAGGGACAGGCCCCCGCTCCCGGGCCCTTCCCTTCCCCCGGCCTTCCCCTTGAGCATGGAGATGAGTCCGATGGCTTCGGCCACCGTCTACTGGCCGTGAGTCCGCCAGCCTAAGAATGAAACCCAAGGAAGTGTTTGTATAACTTGGGAACAAATCACCTTGAACCCCAGGGGGCACATAATTGCTGTCTTATCTAAGACCCCAAATAAGAACCTTCCAACCTAGCCAGTGACCCACAGAATGTGGGACATAATAACAGTTGACATTTTAGGCAACTAAGTTTTAGGGTGATTTGTCACAAAGTAATGCATGAGAGGAGGAGGCCTTGTCATTTGGGGACCATTTCGTACTTTCTGGAAAACAAGGTGCCCTGGGCTTTCCTGGCCTCTGCCTGGGTCAGTCTGTTCTTCAAGCTCCCTGTTTCTTTTCGGGGCAGAAACATGATCGAAAATGGAGACCTGGCACCTGGTGGCAGGAGCGTTCGTGCCACACGTGGGTCACCACCTTCACACCCTCTGAGCAGACCAAGCCAGGAAACAAACAAGACGGACACAGGAACAGGTACATCAATACATATCTATCTCCATTTCTCCAACAGTACAAACAAAATCATGAGTCGACTGATGATGCCTCTAATTCCTGTCTGAAAACATAAGAAACGTTCCAGCGTTTTCCTTCTTGTTAATTGTGGCTCTTTTCCCCAACAGAGAAACACTGGCCTCTGTGATCCTCAAGATGGCTGTTCATTTGCTGGGGCCTGGAATTCTCACAAAAAATAGTTTCAGGTATGTGAACCCATAAAAGTGATAAAAGCAAGGCTGTGCCCAGAGTTCAATATTTGCAGGCTTTCTTTGTTTTCACTTACAATTTACATACAGGGAAATGCACAAACCCTAAGTGTATAGCCTGATGGAGTCTGACAGCTGCACGCACCCATGAAGCCATAACAATATCGACCATTCCCGGCATCTCCGAAAATTCCCTTCTGTGCCCCACAGTCACCCCTCCTCCTCCACAAAGCCAACTCCTCTGATCTTTGTGTAATGGACTTGTGGCTGTGCCCTCGGTGTCTGTCAGCTTCGCCCAAGCCACCGCTAGAGGAACAGCTTGTCCCCTCGCTGACGATTTGTGATTCTGCGGCACGGATGCACACAATCGGGGTCTGTCCCCCGTTCTCCTTGTGAACATCTGGGTTGTTTCCAGCCGGAGGCTGTGATGAATCGAGCTGTTGCGAACTCTGTGTGAGTCCTTTGCCCAAATAAATGTTTCCTTCTTGTGGGCGCATATACCTAGTGGTTGTTGCTGAATCGCAGGTGGTGGTTTGGTGAGTTTTAGTAGAAATGACCCAGCCGCCTCCAGAAGCTGCAAGTTTGATGCCCCCTCATAAACTGTCATGATGAACATTGCTGTGCGGGGCCGTCGGCCAGCGGATGGTCCTCAAGTGTCATTTCGAGCAGTTTATTTTATTAGGTTGTTTGCTTTCTATTGTCATGCTGTGGAACTTCCTTACATGTTAGATACTGGCCTCTTATCAGATGTACATCCTGCAGGAATTTTCTCCAGTTTCTGCCTTACCGATTGATTCTGTTCACGATGTGTTTTGATGAGCTAGGTTTTTTTTTATTTTGATGTACTGTAACTTTGCATAATTTCTGACTGTTTATCATTTTGGTGTCTTTTCTATTAAATTTTTGTGTACATTCATGTCATGAAGATAGTCTCTTAAGATTACTTCTGGAAATTATATAGCTTCTAAGTTTAGATCTATGCTCAATCTCAATTAATATTGAGTACGATGAGAAGTAGAATTCAAGTTTCATTTTTTTGTCGTTGTTTGCTTTGAGAGAGAGAGAGAGAGCGCGCGCGCGCATATGAGTGGGGGAGGGGCAGAGAGGGAAAGAGAGAATCCCAAGCAGGCTCCGTGCTGTCAGTGCAGAGCCCAAAGTGGAGCTCAGACCCATGAACCGTGAGATCATGACCTGAGCCGAAACCAAGAGTCAGACACTCGCCCCACTGAGCCTCCCTGGTGCCCCTCAAGTTTCATGTTTACCCAAGCAGATATCCCTTTAGCTCGACGCCACTGACTTCCTTCAGCATCTTTGTCAAGAAATAAGCCGGCTCTGAATGTGTCTCCTCTGGCCTCACTATTCTGTTGACTGCTTCGTTTTTCCATCCTTGTGCTAAGGCCACGCGTGCCGATGGCTGTGTCCTTGCACACTTAGAATCAAGTAGTAAAAGCCGTGCTGGGGGCAGACGCTGCCGCCTTGTTCCAGCTCAAGAGTGGCTTGATTATGATGAGTGATTATGTTCTAGATGCCCCTCGTCAGACCTAGGAAGTTCCTTCTCTTCCTAGCTTGCTGGCTGTTTTTAATTTTTTTCTAATGTTTATTTATTCGCATGAGAGAAAGACAGAGCACAAGCAGGGGAGGGGCAGAGAGAGAGGGAGACACAGAATCCGAAGCAGGCTCCAGGCTCTGAGTTGTCAGCACAGAGCCCGACGCGGGGCTCCAACTCGTGAACTGCGAGATCATGACCTGGGCCAAAGTCGGATGCTTAGCCGACTGAGCCCCCCAGGCTCCCTGCTTGCTGGCTGTTTATAATGGAAATAGGGGCTGAACTTCTGCATCCATCGAGAAGATCATATTTCCCATGCCCTTTATTCTGTTAAGAAGGTGAATTATATGAATTGGTTTTCAACTGAAAACCAACCTCGCGTTATTGGGTTAAACCTCACTGGTCGTGTTACATCATGTTTTCCATAAATTGCTCAAGAGAACTCTCTTTGAAAAATTGAACTGAATAAAAACAAAAACGCAAATGACCAAACTTCACAGAGGACACTTGCAGCCGAGAGGGCAATCTGCGGCGATAACGCGTCTACCGGGAGAGGAGAAACGTCTCAGATCAGCACGTGAGCTCTCACTTCAACAGTCTGGGGGCAGGAGTGTGGAACAAGCCCAAAGGAAAAAGCAGGAAGGAAGTCACTAACAGTAGAAACCAACGAAAGTGAAAACAGAACAACAGAGAAAACTCAAGAAGCAACGCATTGAAGGTCACACAGCCTTTCCTTCATGAAGACAGCAGGAACAGAAAGCCAACCTCGTGTACAAAACGATGCTGGTCCACTGTCTCCTGAGCCCCTTTTCTGGATCTGAATTCAGTGTTCATTGACCCCATCATTCTCCTGAGGGTCCCGTATTATAGCACCTGCCCCAAAGATGTCCATGTACCCGGACTTTGGGTGTTATGCTACATGGCACGTGGGACTGAAGTCCGCAGGTGAATTTAGGTTGCTACTCAGCTCACCTTAAAATCGTGCAAATACCCTGTGCCTTCTAGGTCAGCTTCATCTAACCCCGCCACGTGAGTCTCCAAGAGCAGAGAGGCAGTCAGAGCTGACAGGGAAGGAGGAAGTCCCGGTAGGAAAGCGTCTAAAGTTGCGGACCAGTGTCCTGAGCCACGGAAGGCGGGCGGGCCTCTGGGGGTTGCAACAGTCCCCATTTGACAGCCAGCAAGGACAGGGGGGACCCAGTCCTGCCCCCGCCCCAGGGACTAGATTCTGCCAATACCTCAAATGAGCAGGAACTCAGATGCCCCCAGAGCCCCAGAGAGGAACACAGGTGGCTTCATAAGCCTTGGTGAAACTGAAACGTGAGCAAACATGCACGGCATCAGAGCCTCGACTTTCCCTAAGGGAAGTGGGCTCTCGCAGGGAGGAGACGGGTGTCAGCAGGACGCCCAAGGAGTGGGGAGCACAGGTGAGGACCAGTGGACTGTGTCCCGACAGGTTGAGGGGCAGCAGATTCTGCACAGCACGGCCCTTCCCACGGTGGCACACATCAGGGAGGGTTGTGCCCAGACCGGCACGCTGGGTCCTTCCATCTCGGCTTAAAATAAGGGGGAGACAGAGGAGATTGGGAAAGACAGAAGAAAAACCGGGTGCAGAAGAAACCTTCTCTAATTGATCACCCGTGAATGATAAGAGGAAAGAAACGCAGCTATTAAAACGCGAATGTTCTCTACTAGGAACTTTAATGTTTTTGATGTTTATTTATTTTTGAGAGAGGGCATGAGCGGGAGAAGGCCAGAAAGAGGGAGACAAGGATCCGAAGCAGGCTCCACGCAGTGAGTGCAGAGTCCAAAATGGGGCTCAAACCCAGGAACCGTGAGATCACAATCTGAGCTGAAATCAAGAGTCAGCCGATCAACAAACTGAGTCACCCAGGCGCCCCTCTGCTGGGTTTATTTAAAGTAGAATTTCACCGGACACATGTTTGGAAGGATAAACCTTTGTCCTGACCCCACCACGCCCTTTGCTCGTTCATTCATCTTAGGCCGCTGGGCCATTGGCACTTAATTCCCAGGGGACGCACATGAGCTAGAAAAGACGACCATTCGGGTCACATTTCTGTCCAACCTCTTCCTTCTAACCTCCTACTGGATGGTGAAGTACCTCGTCCTGGACGCCAGAAAAGCTGTTCCACCCCTTCTCCCGCCCACCGCCCCCAATCTGCTGGAATGTGTGGCTGATAAAGTCAGGAGCCCACTGACACTCACGCCCTCCCCAGGGGCCGGCAGCCCAGGGCCCACAGAGCCCACCAAGTGCCACCGAGCCCCGCTGGTCTACTGTCTTCTGCGACACACATCCTGCTCCCCGACATGTGCGTCAGCTCTGTCCTCACAGCGTCCCAAGCTGGGGGACAAATTGCACAGCCCACGCACGTAAACAGGGCGTCTTTCCTTTCCAAAGACAGCCGAGCACGTAGAACACCATTTGACGGACAGGCCAGCAGGGGAGACGGGGAAGGCGACCCGAAAGCCATCTCCGTGGAGGCAAATTATTTTGACGTGTGAAATGTTTCGTGAAACCTAAAGCGAATTAGAGGAATTCGTGAAAATGTTTTTCAAACTTAAACTACATATGGGTAGAAAGGGAGAAGTCGGTGTCCCCACTGTGGTTCCCTACCCGCCCTCGTCACAAGGAACCGCGGTCACCGTCAGGCCGGGGCTTGTGAGCACGTGTCAGACACGGCAGAGACAGCGAGCAGGCGGCTGCAGGACCGGCCACGTCCTTCCCAGAGCCACCCCCGTGCATTTGTCACCGCGGCCCGGAAGCATGTCTCGGCCTCTTGTGCAGGGCTGCGCACAGATACGTCGCCACTGGAGGGTGGCTTCTGTGCAGAGAACATGGGTACACTTACGTGGCTTAAAGGAATATTTAATACCTGAACACGCAACCAGGAAAGTTACAACTTAAGTTCCTGAGTTTCCCTGTGGATTCAGGTCCCCTGCGGCCATCGCTACTCCACGTGTGTGTCTCGTGAAGTCAGAGTCGTCCTGTTGTCCTTCCATAAGTTGATGTCCTTCCATAAGTCGGCCATCTGATTTTCTCAGACTCCAGTGCCACTTATAAAAGAGCTAATGAGTTGAAAACAAACAAACAAAGAAACAAAAACCGTTTCAGGTTTTCAGGACGTCTGAAGAGCCAGGGTGTCTGGGGCTCTTTTACACAAGCTCTGAATCTGGGAGGATTCACCTTCCCGACAAGAAAACGTACCTCAATATTTGGGCAGTCTGCGGCAAAAGCCTTTGAAATCACTTGAAAGCATCATGCCTTCAACTTCTTTTGACATAAAGCTGTTCGAACAACCTGAAAATTTAAGCAGTTTCAGATCACCAGCCCATACTTCTCATTCGGGGTCTATGCTTCTGGCTGTGGGTTGGGATCAGTCGGCTCTGTGGGATTGTAACATCCCGTGTCCAGAGTTCACCATGGGGGTGGGGGGGGGGGGTCTCCGCTGACCCTGCGGGAGCCGCAGCAGGGGGCGCTGGCGAGCACGGCAGGAACAAGTCATAGCAGGGAGGGCGTGGACGGTCAGGGGCAGTGGTCCAGTCTCCGCACGTGGATATCAACAATAACAGCCACCAGAGCCAGACGCAGGACCAAAAAGCATCCAATAATTAGAGTCTTTTTTTTTTTTAATGTTTGTTTATTTACTTTGAGAGATAGACAGAGTGTGAGCAGAGGAGGCACAGAGAAAGAGACACAGAATCCGAAGCAGGCTCCAGGCTCTGAGCTGTCAGAGCCCGACGCGGGGCTCAAACCCATGAACCGTGAGATCATGACCTGAGCCGAAGTCGGACGCTTAACCGACTGAGCCACCCGGTGCCCCAAGACGTTGTTTTAAGCTGAGAAGCTCTGTGGTGCTCCCTGAAGAAACCATTGTCATACATCTTAGTTAGCTAGATGTTATAGTAAGGAAATTGTTAGAAATACAAGGAGAGATTTAAGTGTCCATCAAGAGTTATCAGAGGTGAACACATCTCTCAGCCTCAGACAGATCAAGTGGAGGAAAACAACAGGGTCTGTGAAATGTAATAAATAAATCGTAAATTATTAGCTATAGAGCAGACTGCTTCTGGAAGACAAACACTTCCCTGTCGCTCAGAGTAATAATCAAACATTTGTAGAAAATAATCCTATGCAAGTTTTCAAAGGAATCATTAATGATTTTATTGGCTGATGCATTCATACCACAGTTTAAAGACAATAAAAGAAAATTAAAAACAAATAACAGGGGTTTAAAATAAAACCAAGTATGCAATTTGAAGAATAAAATCCTAATCACTATTCAAAGAGAAAATAAAGACTCCAATTAAAGACTGATTTAAAAAGTAAAATGAGCCTGACACAAGAAAACAAACAGGATATGGCAAGAGCTGAATTCAGAGAAAACATAAGTATTTAAGTGCTTTTATTATTTAAAAAAAAAAAAGAAATAAAGAATTGTTGTCGGGTTTTCCCTGCTGTATTATTTCAAGCTTTTAAGGAACACAGAATTTCCAGGGCGCCTGGGTGGCTCAGTCGGTTAAGCGTCCGACTCTGGCTCAGGTCATGATCTCACGGTTCGTGACTTCAAGCCCCTGCATCGGGCTCTGTGCTGACAGCTCAGAGCCTGGAGCCTGCTTCAGAGTCTGTGTCTCCCTCTGTCTCTGCCCCTCCTCTGCTCACGCTCTGTCTCTCTCTCTCTCTCTCAAAATAAAGAAATAAAAACATTTAAAAAAAAAAAAAAAAGAAAAGGAACACAGAATTTCCATGCTTGGCCGAATCGGGGAAGAAGGAAATCTCGAATTATTTCATGACACCTCCATCAATGGCCTTGATGCTGAAATCTTACTGAGATCAGAAGAACACAAGCACTTAACATTTCTTAAGAGCATCTTGGTTTCAGTAAGTTGGTGTTTTCTCAATCTTCTATGATAGGCATGTATTCCTTGCATTAAAAAAAGCAAATGATTCTTCTCAACAGTAACACGATGAAAAGAAAGCCTTTTCCGGGACAGGCTGGGAGTCCCAGACAGGGCCAGGAGGGGGTTCCTTTATTTCCTGGCCCGTTTGCATGTCATCTGCACGAGTCAGAGGTGGCTTATGACTAGATGCTCCAAGTCCCCTTCCTGCCATCCCAGTGGTTGGGGAGTGCGAGTTGGCGGCTGATGCAGCCTGCCCTGCCCTCGCCGCCATGGCGGGAAGGGACCAAGGACGGGTCCAGCTCTAGTCCTCCCGGACTCAGCTCTGGGACAGCCTGACCTGTCCTCGACTGTGGGGCCTCGTGTGCACATTACCCACTCTGCAGCGAGTCTAGACGCTGGGGTGGTTCTCAACAGGGCACCTAGTGAGACCTTGTCATCCAAGGTGCCGTGTCTGCTCCAGCCCGCCCGTGGCTGTGCTCAGCTTGCCCTGGGGCGGCCGTGGTCCGGGCAAATGTTCGGGCAATCGCATGGCACTCTCACTCCATTTACGCTTGCACCAAAGTCTCCCATGTTCAACTGCCACTTCTGGAGCTCCTGTGAAGGGCAGGGCCCATAGAGGTGTCTTCCAGAATCACCTAATGCCACCCTCACAGCTTTGCTGTGAGCTCAGGCTCCTGGGTGACATTCACAGAGGGACACCCACCCGAGCCGAGTGCCCATCAGCGGTGGGTCTGTCTGGCTTCCGGCTCTGTGGATGTCACAACTCCTGTGCTGCCTCTCCAAAAAATGCATTCTCTGACCTTGTAAAGTATCCCACTTTCTATTCCCCATTTTTATACAAAATGCCATATTGCAGAGGGGGAAAAAATCCCTTGTTCCTGGCATTTACAGTGGTTATACAGCTACTCAGCTACTTGGAACAACACTGCTGAAAGCATAAACTGCTTACGGCTGGTCTGAGTCCCTAACAGCACAATCTGTAAACAAATAATAAAGTTCCAAGCAGCTGCAGTGACATAATGCAAGCAACTTCATCTACGGTCATGGGGACGGGTCAGAAGTCCAATGGACTTAACTCTGTGACCCCTGATGTCTCATTCGGAAACTGGGGTGGGAGCCTAGGGGAACCCAAAGTTATTACCAGCACCTATTCTGTGATGTTCCAAATCAGTGGTGAAAAATGGTTGTTTCCACCCAATTAATTACCTCGGAGGGTGCGCTAACTCCAGTTACAAAGTTATGCAGGTGCTAGCGGGCGTCGTCCAGCTCCACTCCACAAAATGAAAAAGCACATGGCTTTTCTCAATTACCTTTTCTCGTCTCTACTTTTGGATTGATTCATGCCTGTGCCTTTTATTTGCCTATTTCTGCAGTATGGGAAAAGTGCCTCATTCGTAAAAGCCAAATATAGCACAGGACCTCCTTGTTACAACAGGATCCCAGGAACCGAGTAGCTTAGAAGTTATCAGGAGATGGGCTATAATGAGGCTAATTCTGGTCAGGTTTAATTATGTAAAGTTGGGCTGCGGAAAGGCATGGTCCACACGGCAGGCAGGCTCCAGGATGGGGGGCTTTCAGTGACAGCAGATGGGGCAGGACTTGTCACCAACCACTCCATGAGCCACGTACTCCCCTTTCAGATGCCTTCTTGTCATTGAAAAGCAGGTGTCAGAGGGGAAATGTCATTGTGAAAGAGTTCTGTATCGGGAATTAGTTATCCCGTCATGATGCTGTGCCATTCACTTGTACAGCAGTTATTTTAAGCTCCCTGTCCCTTTACAGAGCCAGTTCTCAATTATCCATCACAAGAGAAGGTCAGTGGCAGGAGGGAACCCGATTGACAGGCAATTATAAACAATGTACATTTACCTTTAAAATGAGCTGCATAGTGAAAACAGGAAAAAGATACCTTGTGGGTTATTAAATTACCAAATTCTGTGAATTATTATAAAAACAACATTAAAATATGTTGACTTTTAAATCAAATTGTAAAACAGCAACACATCTCCCTCTGCACAGCTCAACCACACATCCCCTAAAAAGGTCACTTCTAATTATTTCTATTATTAGTTCCTCTATTTTTACCTCCATATATCTTAATAACATGTTTATAGCATATTTGTTGCAATATCCATTTTTGGTATTATTTATTGACTTCCCACTCTGGGAGATAGAATTTTAGCTCCTCACCCTGCCTCTCCCTCTCTGCATCTGACTATATTCAGCTCCCGTGTTAATTACTTTTGTCACATGAGATCACATCATTAGAATTCTACTTCTTGTTCCATTAAATATGGAGAAAATATTTCCTTACCTCGAATACAAGACTGTAACAGCTTCACGTTTCCATGTATCCATCATCCCTCCTTCCCACCTCCAAAATCCTCTTTATATTTTACTTTTATATGGTCAACCTTGATGCCATTGGCATTTTATTCCATAATATCATAATTAAATATTTTCTGATTTCTGTTTGATTGATTCCAAAGCCTGGGAGGTCACTGAACCATGTTTACATTATGGACTTTGTACATTATTAACTGCAAAGTGGAATCGTATGTTTTAATTGTATTCCCTTCCTTTTATAGCTTTTTGGTTTCTCTGGAGTTTCTAATTGCCTTGTTTTTCTGAATCAATTGATTTTGCTTTGTCCTTAAAAAATAATATTTTAAGGGCATATGAAATCAATGAACTCTCCCACCATCATGATTTTTTTTCTCCCCCAGGGACTTCCCTCCTAGAGACCTCTGTTCTCTGGGGCTTATTTTTCTCTAAGCCTGTCATCCCGGGACTTAAATTTCTCAGTGTCCTGAGTGGTACCCACTGTTCTCCCCAGTCCATGTCTTTTTGATTGTCTTTTTGATTTCCACATTCTTGTTTTGGAGTACCTCCTCGAGTAATATCCTTACAAAAGATTGGTGCGGGGGATATAAGCAATGAATGCTTACACATTTACACTTTATTTATACTATTCTCATAGTTAGTTTGATTTATATCTAAGATTTGGGAGCCTGAGACAAGGCATTAGATGCAAGCACTTTTTTGGGGAAGTACTCCCAGGAAGTTCTGGTAGGAAGGTAGGAAAGTGAGGAAAAGAAGAAAAAACAAACCAGCATCCTCTGCCTTCGTGTGTAGGTTACCACTGTGAGCAAGTGAGCACCTCTGGGAGACTGTTTGATAGGTATGTCCTCCAAGCTATCTCAATCAGAGTAATTAACAACAACAACAACCATCAGGCACTATAAGAGGGCTTCTCCCAAGAGTGTTAACTGCCTAGAACTTCCAACCTGAAGGTTGGCTTCTTCAACCAGAGAAAGCCCTTTGGCAAAGATTTGCCAAGTGTCATACCAGGAAGCATCAATCTGCTCAGGGAAGTTCATGGCAAAGGGGTATATGAGGGCACAAGGGTGTCTGCCTCTGCAGGTATATAATTCTAGATGGAAAACAACATTCTCTTAGAAGTAAGTTCATGCTCACTGTATTCTAGCATAAGTTCCTTGCTTCTTGATTATTTTAAAAATGCAATATCTCCTATCATTTCCTCTGAGACTATTAGAGCTATTGTCAATGTGTTCTTGTGTTCCCTAAATTGTTCCTCTTCCCCAGAGCCAGGCTGTCCTACTGCCTGGATTATGATGCACACAGGTGGGGCTCACCAACCAACAGACTTCACATTAGGCTGAGTTAGTTGTGAACCAGTCATTACATTAGGAAAGTCCAAAGTGCCAGAGTTAAGATAGCTATTCTATGAGGCACCAACTCCCACACATTTGAGTTCTGGCTCTAATTATCTTCCTGATACTTGTCTTAATTATTTTTGAAAGAGTGGTTTTGGGGAAGAAATCTACTGAGAGCTGGTCATGTTCCTTGAGATGTTTATAAGAACTCCAAGCAAGAGAAAAAAACAAACAAACAAACAAACAAACAAACCTCCAAGCAAGGGTGCCAAATAGGCAGTTCGTTTGATACAAGTCTTGTTTCAGAGTGAGGTCTGACCTGGAGGCATGACTGTCTGGGTTGTTGGTCTCTAGATGTTGTTTAAGTCACAAGACCAAATGAGATCTTTGAGAGCGGAAGAATACAGACAAAGAGAAGAGGTCCAGGAATTGAGCCTAGAGGACTGAAGAAGAACCAGTGAAAGCGGGCAGCTGAAAAGGACAGAAATATATTCCCTCCCAGTCCTGGAGCAGAAGTCTTATGTGGGAACATCTGCAGGGATGGGTCCTTCTGAGGCCATGAGGGAGAGTCCGTTCCAGGTCTCTCCCAGCCTCTGGTTGTCTGCTGACAATCTGTGGCATGTCTGGTGTTCCAAGTGCACCTGGCCTCTCCAACTTTCCACCCTCACAAGGCATTCTACCTGTGTCTCTTCACATTGTCCCTTGTGTGTGTGTGTGTGTGTGTGTGTGTGTGTGTGTGTCTGCATGTCGAAATGTCCCCTTCTTATAAGAACATCACTCGTATTGGATTATGGCTCACCCTAGTGACTTCATCTTAACTTGAGTACCTCTGTGAAGACCCTATTTTCAAAGAAGGTCACATTCTGAGTCACTAGGGATTAAAACTTCAACATACATTTGGGGAAAACACAATTCAGCCATAATGCCCTCTTGGCTCATTTCCTCATCCCTGGATCTCAGATCCAGCCACACATCCTCTGCAACCCCACGCAGGACTGTGTCTCAGTTGAAACGTTGTTTGTCATGTACATGTCTGTGTCTGCCACCACGTTCCTTGGACACTTTCCAAAAGGTATATTTAGTTTTTCTAAAATTTGTTCATGCCAATCCTATTTCTATCATAAATATGTAAAGTAATTAACTGCTATGCAATCTGGTGAATGTGAAAAACAATTTAAAATTTTTTTTAATGTTTATTTATTTTTGACAGAGAGAGAGAGAGAGAGAGAGACAGAGCATGAGCAGGGGAGGGGCAGAGAGAGAAGGAGACATAGAATCCAAAGAAGGCTCCAGGCTCCAAGCCGTCAGCACAGAGCCCGACGTGGGGCTCGAACTCACAGACCGCGAGATCATGACCTGAGCCGAAGTCGGACGCTCAACCGACTGAGCCACCCAGGCGCCCCTGTGAAAGCCAATTTAAACGCAGGGCAATATTTGCTAGCAAGAAGAGTGACTTCCAACAATTACTATGAAATTAATATTGGATAAAGTAGCCCTAAAAGATTGGAACAATGGCTTAGGTATCCAGAAGGATACTTCACTCAAGTTGTTGTGCAAGTGTCTTTATGTTCTTGACCCAGTTGGAGGAAACCCAGCCTCTAAACTGAAATCGTATACTATGCAGATGTATAAAAGAGGGGAGAAAAATCTGCTCCACTCCAGTCAGTAAAGTTGTGCTCAGAGAAAAAGCCTGAACTGCACACTGGAACATTGGCAGGTCAGTGCCAAACATTGGTTTAAAATGGAAATGAAATGTTTAAGGTGTTTGTTATTATAATTCTGCCCCTCAGCTGCATTCCATTAACTCCAGATACCAGCCCACATGTCTCAGAAGGACGTTCCTACCTTAACATCATGTTTCCCGGTTGAGGCTCAGAGCCATTAAATACCGCATGTCTCTACGTAGCTGAAGCAGGCCTGAGCCTGGGCGGTGCAGTCTTGTTTATTATTTGTTTTAATTTTGATTATTTTTATTTGATTTTTTAATTTTTATTATAATTGTATATTATATTATTATTTTATTTATTTTTACTTTATCATTTTATTTTATTATTATTTTACTTTAATTTTATTTTAATATTTTTTATTTAATTTTTATTTATTTCGAGAGACAGAGAGAGTGCAGAGGAGGGGATGAGAGAAGGAGAGAGAGAGAATCCCAAGCAGGCTCCACACTGCCAGCAAGGAGCCCGATGCAGGGCTCGAACCCGTGAACCTCGAGATTACGACCAGAGCCGAAGTCAAGAGTCGGACGTTTAACTGACTGAGCTCCCCAGGTGCCCCTGGGCAGTGTCGTTTCAGAGCATGGCTGCTGATCCCTCCGGTGGGAAGCAGGTTGACTCATGGAAAGACCCAGAACTGACCCAGGGAAGTCTGATGAGTCACTATCTAGTGAACAAGAGACATGGTTAAATGTTAACACACACATCTCAATCTTTCTTTCACTGTGTCTCAATTCTCCTTCCAAGCCCCACGCTTGGTTTTCATGTTTCAGTTTCCTGTAGAATCTTGGGGGGAAAGCCAGCAGTTGTTGCCCAGGAAGACAGACTCATCCATTGGTGTACTCATATGTGGAGCTTGCAGCAGACAGAAGGGGGTCTCTGCCTGTGCCTGGGATGGTTCCAGACACCTGCAGACTCAGTAAATCCCAGAGCAAGTCAGACAGATCGGACCCCTTCTCTCCCAGGGTCATCGGCAAATAGGAGTCCCTGGTGATAGTCAGACAGGACGTGAACGCTGCCGTCCTGGAGCTTATAGGCCACCAGGGAGACTGGAATGTGAGGCGATGACAACAGACTAGGGCCCAGGGGATGGGGGGAGCGTGGGGTGTGCCCAGGACCTGGAGGAGGGCCCAGGCTCTGGGCTCCATCCTTGTGAACTTTCTCCCGTTCGATCCCCACAGGGCAGCTCAAGGCACAGACGCCATCCCCAAGTCCCAGGTGCAACAGCACAGGCGATGGCGATGTGGATGGGCGTCAGCAAAGACCCAGCTGGGTCAGCCCTCCTGCCGCCACCTTCCCTTCCTTCTCCACAGGCAGAAGCCCCTGAATGGAGACGGACGCGGTCAGGGGTTCCTCAGCCGGGGGGGGGGGGGGGGGGGGGGAGGGTGGAGGAAGGACCGTACGTCTCTGGCTGCCGCTTTTCCTTCAGGGCTCAGAAGCCTCGGTGCGCGGTCTGCATTTGCACACCCGTGCAGGAGATCCCCACCAGGCAGACGTACGCCCCCCGACGTGTGTTAAAACAGGGCTGCTCTGGCAAGTCGGCTGAAAACATTCACGTGTCTTCTTCCCTCCAAAGGTGACCCCTCGGCCGACACTTCAACACAGGCGGGCAAGCTGTGGCCGGCCCCCAGCCCCCGCTCCCGTGTCCCCCCTCCTGAAGTCGGCACTCTCCGAAATGTTGCAAGGGACGGCGGCTCTGTGATCGATCCGGCCGGTTTCCGGGTGCTCCTGGGCTGGTAGCGGTCCGCTCTGAACCGTGTCAGCTGGCGGGGACCTTCGCGTCACGGCCCGAGTGCGCCCGGGAAAGGTGGCCGTCTGGACAGGAGCCCTTCGGGGGCCTTGGGCGGTGCCGGGAGAGCTGCGTCAGGGAGAAGGGGAAGGCGCGCGCCACGTAGGACGCTTCATCTGCGGCAAGGACAAACACGCCGTTTGCTACGAACGCCGTCAGGGCAGGTGGGCAGTGGGCAGACTGCTCTTCGGTGAGACACTTGGATTATATTTTGTCATCACGAAAGCAAAACGGATCTTGAGCAACTTGGGAACACGTCAAATAATAAACCTTTCTAAACGGACCGTTAAGCCTCCTCACCAAGGTATTCCTACCCCTGCACTTACTGTGTGGTCTTAGTTTCCTCCTCAGCCTTCGAAATGTGGATAGATGGATTTAACATAGACAAGGAGCACGTAAGTTTACAAAAACCATATGTAAATGTGGGTTATATGTAAATAAATACACATGTGTGTGTATATATGGTTTTCGTGGAGTTTTTCAGTGTCCTGTTTATACGATTTACTATCTTGCTTTTCTCACTTAACATCAAAACAATGGATTATCTCTGCGTCTTTGAACAGCTGCTAAAATGCGGCTTCCATGCGCCGGGGTGCCCCATCATCTGGCACACTGGCCTGAGCTGACTGAGCATCGCCCGGACCTCACGGGGGTGGGTCTTTTCTAGTATTTCCCCTTGCTTTCTAGGAGGTCCCCTGAGGTTAGACTTACATCAATGTTTTTCTGACTTTCTGGCGTCCTTGGGATTTTTGTTTTTCTTTTTCCATCAGGGGAATCACAAGGTCAGAGCAATGAAACAAAATGGGAGCTCTGGATAAGAGCTCCCAAAAGGCTCTCTGGTGGGGCTCAGCCGACTTCTGCAACCCCCACCCACCCAGCCACGGGACCAGTTTCCCGGCACCGTCACCAACACTGGCCACTAGCACGAAGCTCAGTGTCAACGCAAAGGGTGAAAAATGGTCTTTTTAATTTTTTTAAATTTTATTAATCTGTATGCCTTTTCTCCCCATGAGGCTGGACATTTTTTTTTTTCCAACATTTTTTATTTATTTTTGGGACAGAGAGAGACAGAGCATGAACGGGGGAGGGGCAGAGAGAGAGGGAGACACAGAATCGGAAACAGGCTCCAGGCTCCGAGCCATCGGCCCAGAGCCTGACGCGGGGCTCAAACTCACAGACCGCGAGATCGTGACCTGGCTGAAGTTGGACGCTTAACCGACTGCGCCACCCAGGCGCCCCGAGGCTGGACATTTTTCAAAAGTATACTGGGCATTCTGGATTTCCTTTCCCGATTAGACTGTTTCTATCTCTTCCACTTGGTTTTCATGTTTTTCTTACCCACCTCTAGGAAAATAATTGGAATTAATGTTCTGGTCCTTGCATAACATTTTTGAAATGGTCTCAATTAAAGAGGGAAAAGACTGGACTCGGTGCTTTCCCCAGGCCTCATACATTGCATTTTCCGGAGACGTTTAAAAGGTCAATGCTACTTCAAAGTCAGACTTCAGCCTGAATGGACCGCCACCAGAAGGCAATACGGTTTTAGATATGTTCCACCGGTTTTGACTTCTTAAAATGTCAAGCTCATAAATTCACCCCCTCAGACAAACCCAGGTGCCGATCACCCCTCACCAGATACTCAGCCATGAGGACATTTGGAGCCTTGAGCCACGGTCCCACAAAAAACACATTTCGTCCTTGTCTGTAAAAAGCCTGGGGTTTAGATGCAGTGATGACATTCAAATTCCCTGTCTCTACCCTCTTTAAATTCTACTCACTCATTTTTTCTTCTCCAAATCCAGTAATCTGGGGTTAAAACATAAAAAACACCTACGGTTTTGGTGCAGACAGAATCAAGGATAACTTTTTAGTCTCCGAAGGTTTAATAGATGCCCAGAATAGATCTTTCACCCTAAAGTGACGACCTCTGCCTCTGCCTTGGCGTCTGGGGCCGTGAGCCCTGTACTCCCCTCAGAGCAGCCCCCCTCCCGGACCTGGGCCCAGACCCCGGTCGGGCTTGGAAGTCAGTGAGATGGGGCGGACGGGGAACCTAGGGTGGCCCTGGGGAGTCACTGCCAGGCGAGTCCACTGGAAATGACAGGAGCTCATTTCTGACTACAGGACGGAACTGAAGCGCCCTGGGTCCCATGCCCCCAGCATGAGGCTAATGAGGGCTCACCCCTCCTTTCTTCGCCCGGGAGGATATGCGGCCTGCTGATGTGCCCGGGATGTGCCGTGACTGTGCCCACACTGCAGCTCCGCTCAGCTGCAGATAAACCAATGAGTCACTCGCTGGAAGCCTCCATTTCCTCATCGGTGGCGGCAAGAGAAGCATCGGTGAGCCCCGAAGGACTGGACGATGCACGTGGCCTGGTAGCTCAGGGCCAGGGCCCAAGGGGACCCTCCGTGAAGGCGGGCTCTGCGTCTCCACCTCCCTCCGGGGCATGACACCTCGGTGGTACCAAGGGACAAATCTGTTCCTGACTGTAAGAGCCAGCAAATGAACCGGGTCTGCATTTAGGTCCTGCTCTGTCACCACAGGACCAGCTAGAACCTGCCGGGCGGGGGGGTGGGGGGCGTGACTCCGGGGCATCTGAAGGGCCGGAGGACGCCCCCCGCAACGCCAGGCTCTGAGGCCCGGGCAGAGGAGGGGACGCCGAGAACCGCCCTCCGCACAGGACGCGCTGCTAACGGTGATAAAGACGGGGAGCCGGGGCCGACCGCGGGCTGCCTGGTGTGGCGGAAACAAACCTGTCACTCCAGCCGCCCGTCTGCCTGGAGGACCCGAGGGAGGCTGTAACCCCTTCACACCTTATTGCCGGGAAGTGACTTTGTGATTTGACACATTAAAAACAGGTTCAAGCGAGGCTCCTCTCCAGTGAGTTGGAACCTCTGAAGTGACAGGCCTGCCTTCCCTCCTGCACACGCTGGCACAGACAGGAGGCTTCCAGAAAGAAGGGCTGGGGAGGGGCAGGCGGGGGGGCTTTCCTGGAACACTGTGTTCTCAGTGCTCCCTGTACTACCAGCAGAGACCGGGCCAGTGGTTGAACTGAGTCCTGGAATAATTAGTAACAAGAACAAAGAGGAGCCTCTAATTCCGGACCCCTGGTCGGTGGCGGGGCTCCCACGGGGAATTCCTGGGGCACGGCGCCCGCCCAGACCTACAGAGCGACTGTCCAGACCAACACCAGTCGGCGATCGACCCTTCCCACCCGCGGCCTGACCCTGCCCAGCCCCGCACCTGCCCGGCCCCAGCCCCCGCTCGGCCCAAAGCAGGGAGCGGCGCCCACGGAGTCCGGCGAGTCCGCGGGTGGCCAGCAGAGGGCGTGCCTCCCGGAGCCGCGCTGGGCCGCTGCGGCCCGCCCCCCCCCCTCCCCCCGCCCCGTCCCCGGATCCAGCCCCGGACCCCCACCCCGGACTCGGACCCCGACCCGGACCCCTCCAGAGTCAAAGGGAGTGTGCCCGCCCGGCCGGAAGTCCGGGGGGCGGAGGGCCCGGGGTTCCGGACCGGCCGGGCGAGGAGCGGCGCGCGGCGCGAGCCAAATGCGTTTGTGCCACCTGTTGGCGCCGCGCCCGCACTGCACGCGCCGGGCGAGGAGGGGGCTGGCCCGGGGAGCCGGGGGCTGGGTGGGCGCTGGCCCGGGAGGGGGGCGCCCAAGCTGGCAGGGGCGCAGCTCCAGGGAGGGGGGTGCACCGGGCGGGCGGGGCCGGGGCCGCGCTGCTCTGGGAGCGGAACGCGGGGTACGTCCCCTGTTTTTAATATCGCAATTCTTCTAAACTTAGCCTCGCTGTAATTTAATGTTTCGATTAGATTCGCCGGTGTTTTCTTCACGTTCAGGTTGACCAGCGTGCGTTATCGTCACGGGGAGGAAAGAACTTACAAATGGCAACCCGTGTGCCTCCGTCTTCCCTGTGCACGTGGATTTTCAATCTTTTTAACGAATGTATCTTTTTGCAAACTTGCCAGCTGCGACGTGCTTGTGTAAACTACTCAGGTCGGTCACGGAGACCACGAACTGCTTGGAGTTCGGACTGACAAACAACGGTGTTTGTAACTAATTTTGTCAGCTGTAACCCTTTCTTCAGGTACTGGGTTTGTGTCCCACAAGACACCCGTTTGAAGGCACGGGGCATTTGGTGTCCCCTGTGTCTCCTGGTCTTAACCTGGCATCCTGAACACCTAGAAGGGTGACGGGAGGCGTGGCTCTGCTCCCAGGTCAGCGCCCCCCACCCCGCCCGTTCCTGTTACGAGGAGAGGGGGACCCACCCAAAGCTCGGAGCAACGTGGGTGTTTGCCGTCTCCACCTCAGGCCGGGGGCGTGGAGGCAAGGTGGGGTTTCCCAGCGCCCAGTTGTGCCCAGTTCGTATTTTATCATGAAACGTGTGCACCACAAAAGCATGAAAGGAGCCCCCAGTTCCAGCTAGTGACATCCTATTAATAGAAGTAGAAGGTGGACGTTTTAAATGTACACATCCGGAATGCCAAGGCACACCTTTCAGTCTGAGGGCAAATGCTGGGTCCTTCTCACTTCCCCTTGCCCTCCGTGTGACACGTGTCTTTCCCTTCCTGTCACTGAATAGAGCAGGGATCTTATCGCTCACCGTGGTCAGCAAATCTTCTCCAGCGGTTCATGTTTATTGGTATATTTTTGGTGTATACAACTTTGTGTGCATGAGCTAAAGACATCTAGCTCTTTAATGTGAAAATGCACCTCATTTATGACTCACAAAAATGTACCCGGAGATACCTTGGCTGTATAAATGTGAGGAGTGCAGAAAAGCGGGAGAAATTCCACTGTTGTCAGTATATATATTATATATATAATACTATATTAGTATAATATTAATTATGTTAATATATAATTTCACGTATAATTTTATATATGCTACTTATAGATACATAGGTTAAAAAAAGTAGGGATTGTCTATATTCCAGATTATATATACAATAAGTAGGGCTGTTAGCAGAATATTTATATTCTATATTGTATGTAAATAAAAGCATAATATATAATATACATTATATGTCAACTATTAGGATACAAAATTAGGTTATGAGAAAGCTAGCCTAAGTTCAGGGCTGGAATGAGGTAGGGTAGGGTAGGGAAGAGGGAGCGTTATTTCTTACTAATAGAACCTCCATATGGGGTCCAAGTTCAGTGACTTAACTGGGACCTACAGGTGACAGCAGGTTTTAAGTGTCACCAATAATTAATGTGCATCGTAGCATTCTTAACAGCACCTCCCCCACCCTCCAAACAAGTGAAGGGGACAGCGCTGTCCTGCCCTTCTGACCAAGCAATGGGTCAAAATCTGGAAACGGAAGACGTGGCACAAGTCTCTGTGAAACAGCCCAGCAGCAGGTGACATTGAAATTGCGTGTTTCCTAGGACAGGGTGGGGAGAACGGACACAAATTTCAGTCGATAGCCCAAGGTCTTTAATATGAGGAGTAAAGAAATCTCCTATAGGTTAGTGGGAACCTTAGTAAAAGTGACTATGCAAAGATAACATTCTTGTGCCAAGAAAAAGAAGTCACTCCAACAAGAGAAGTAATCACAATAGAGTATTTTAAGAGACTGCTAACTGAGATTCAATAATGGGAGTTCAAAGTGGAAATTTTCAAACGCTGGGACCCTCAGTGCAGCAACATGGTGCTGTACCCAGTAAGCGGATACAGAAATGGAGACAGACTAGGAGCCCTTGGGTGGCTCAGTTGAGCGTCCAACTTCGGCTCAGGTCATGATCTCATGGTTTGTGAGTTCAACCCCCACACGGGACTCACTGCTATTAGAGCAAAGCCCACTTGGGATCCTCTGTCCCCCCCCCTTCTGCCCCTCCCTTGTTTGTGCCCTCTCAAAAATAAATAAACATTTTAAAAAACGTAGACAGTAGAACAGCAGGTCTACTCTGGACTCTGTGGACATGTGTGTTAGGCACATGACAGGTGAGTAGGGAGCAGGCTGCACACGAATAGTGGACTCTTTGGACACTGTGACTTGGGGCCTTTGTACCCCCAGAAAAGATGAGTGAAGATTTTAATTTACCCCAAGGCAAAGAGGGAAACCAAGCACAAGTAGTAGGAAGAAAGACCACTGTTTTTTAGAGAATGCTCTACAAATTAAACCGTGTACGGAGGTATAACATTATGCAGCCACTTTTTAAAGTATCTGTCCAGCCAGCGTCTGTTGAAGGTTTTAGGCACAGCGCTGGGCACCAGAAGGGCAGAGATGGCTGAGACGTGGGTCAGCGATCACTCAAAACAGAAAGTGATTACAGAGACAGGGGTCAAGAATAGTGGGACGGAAGGAACGTTTTCAGACTTTTCCTACATATTTCCAAGCATATCTATCCATTCTTCAACAAATGCTTCTTACATGTCTAACGTTTGCTGAGCACCATGCTGGGAGCTGAGGCCACAAATGTTAGGCGAAAGTGAAGGTTGTGGCCCTCAAGAAGTTGGTCTAGTGGGAACACAGACGGAGTCGTCAATCACACAAATGCATGTAAAGTTAGACCTGTGCTCATCCGTGGCTCAGGAGTGCACAGGGCTCTGGGACATCACGGTAGATTCCACCTTCCCGGGGAGGTCAGACACAACTTGCCAAGGAAGGGACAGCGGAGCTGAGCCGTGCTAGGACAGATGGATTAAGGATGGCCATAAACTCTGTCAAGAGCCCCGATCTCCTCCTTCTCCTCTCCACGTAGGGCTGGCCCCAGGCTCTCACCACGACAAGGAGGTAACGGCCACGTGACCCCCAGGGCCAGGTGAGGAAAGGCTGCGGCTGTGGCCGCGGTGTCTAGACTCACTCACTCGTTCCTGCCTCCGCTCTTGGAACTCAGCCGCCGTGCTGAGAGCAGCCCAAGGCACCTGCAGCAGCCGTCACCGAGGGGTCCCGGACAGCAGGCGGTATCGCCGGCCACCTTGGAGACCCAGCCCGGCTGAGCTTTCAGACGCCTGCAGCCCAGCCTGCACCTGCCCACAGCACGTGAGCAGCCCAGAGCGAGAATCACCAAGATGAGCCCTTCCAGAACTCCTGGCCCAACAGACCCTGTGGCCATAACGACCGGTTGTCGCTCTGTATGCACTAAATGCTGGCGTTTTGCTGCACAGTATTAGAGACCCGGGACAGAATGTGGCCCTAGGAGGTGAGATGAGAACCAAACCTGACAACATGGCATTGGTTTTGAGACGAGGTGCGGACAGAAGTTGAACGGCCCTGATGAGACTGTCGGAAGGCCTCGAGGACAGAGAGGAGGGTGGGGCCAGAAGCCAGAGAAAAGGAGCCCCTGTTATGTGGGGCACAGGCTTGTAGAAAACGTACCTGGCAGTCACTAAAGACATCTTGAGGGCCAATACTGGAAGTACCTCCCACCTCCTTGCTGCCTGTGAAGACGGGGCTGGAGGAGAGATGGAGTGGAGACAGTGGACTTAGCTTTTTGGCAGAATGAGCATGAAACGTAAAGGGGCCAGGATAGTCTTTGCAGCCAGCAAATGGCTCGCAATGCAGAGCTGGCCTTGGGGCAAAGGTCAAAGTGCCAGGAAAATAGAGCCTCAGGGAATTCAAGGCATAGCTCTGAGACCCTTCAAACGTGTATCAGAATGATTCAAGGTAAGATATCCCACACCCTCTCCATCAAACAAACAAAAATAGCCCTAGGGACAGTAGTGCTTCAAAGACCCGGCAGGACAGTACTCTGTGCCGCCTCACAGGCAGCCAAGGCAGAGGAGGGTTTATCTTGAATAGATTAGTGAATGTGCCTTGGTCTAATGGAATGGATTATAAATTGATACATAAAACCCCACGGAGTTTTTAAATGAATTAACACACTTGACTGACAAGGGCCTGGGCGGGACTGGGAACTCACGGCAGAAGTGACGACAAGTGCCTGGAAGGATTCAGAGAAAGTGTCTCCAGTGGCTCCCCGCACCTCCTTCTCCCCTTTCAGAGCGGGGGGCGGGGGGGGTCCATCACGACATCCCTCACTCAGTGTCACTGCTCTGTGCTGGGTGTGTGGCAGGAAATCTGTTTAAATTAGGGTACTCGGGAGCAAGAGAAAGTGCACTTGAAACATAGGGTTTGACCTGTGGGTTTTGTGGAAAAAGAGGAAACCAATCACAAAATAAATTTTCACAGAGAGGTAGAACAAGAGGGACATTCTGGAAAACAAGATTGTAAACATGCTAAGAAGGGCCATTAAAACAAAGTCAGCAACTGGAAGAATTCACTCCCGAGGAAATAGAAATCATAAAACACTCTAAAGAGAACTTTAGGATTAGTATGTTTAACATTTAAAAAAAAAAAAAAAAAGAGCAAACAGGAAATGTATAAAGGGCCACCATAAATCAAGGACAACTGAATGCTAAGAACTAATTTAAAATGCTAAAAGTGAAAAACATGTAGCTCGTTGGAGAAGTAAATGTGAAATAAGTACATGGAAGGACACACATGCTTATCTTTTAGAAACTGTCTGTGAAAGCGAGGGCGACGGGATAGGAAAACAGTGTGGTCCGAGGAGGGGCCCTCAACACCACCACCATGGGAAAAGCCTGATCATAATTGCAAAGATACCAAGGATGGTGACAGGAGGCATGTTCGAGAGCCAAAGGGTATAATCCACAGGGCAAGTCTCATGAATTAGAGAGAGTGGGACCTGAAACCAGGTGGAAAGAATACTTCTGTGGGGAAACGTACAGCTTCTCTACAGGAACAAACACCAAACGGAGGGTGGCACTTGATCTCTGGCGGTCTCTGTTATCTCCAACATCGGGAGATGAGACCAAAGCTGGGCGCTGTTGGGAGGAGGCTCTGAGAACAGGAGGTTGGGAGTAGCAGAGTCGAGGGTGGGCGACAAGCGGTCATGAGCACAGAGGGGGACGCTGGGGATGAGGAGGCCTATTTGCAGCCAGGGCTCCTTGGATGTGTAAGCAGGCCCAGCCATCCTGCCGTGGGACTCTTCCCGAGCACCGGCTTCTGACCTAGATCCCTTTTCTAGGGGGCTTAGCTTAAAGGAGCAGCGCCATGACTAAATGCTCCCTGAGCATCTCCAATGTCACTACCAGCCTGGAGAGACACCGGAGTAAGCCTCTGGCACTGGGAGAACACCTCCAGGTACAGCGTTTCTCCTGTTGAACTCTTGAAGTTATTCTAATTATCCCAGTCTCAACTCATTCCATTGCCAATAGAACTCATTATCTCCTATTTCCTATATTACCTCCTTGAATCCTTTTTTTTTTTTTCAGAGCACTTTACAATCTGCTTTTTCTCAGTGCGCACCGTAACTTTTGGAACCTTCCTCCGGAAGTGCTGATCTCGGCGGGCTGTATGAGAAGGACAGCACTAAGTGGTCAGTGATCAAAGAAATTCCAATTCCAAATTAAAAAAAAAAAAAAAAAGTAGTAGGGTCTGGCCAGTGCCAGGCTTTGTCAGGGTTGGGATGAAAACGGACCACACGTGGGAATGTGACACCGGAGCAGGACGTTGCTGGCCCCTGGAACATGGAGTCTCAGCCGGATAAGAAACAGGGAAGCGGGTTGGGGAATGGGCGTGTCCGCCAAGATCAAGGGCCGTCTTCGAGTGGTGAGACAGTAACTCTCGGATGTACAGTTCGGCGAGGCCAGGCCATGTGGATGCTGACCTGGTCCAGGACAGAGGACAGTGTGGTGGAGGAGAACCCTGAGCCAGACGCAAATGATGGTCACCCGAGGGAAAGATGTGACAGAGCCACTGTGGGAGCCCTGAGGGAGGGATGGCTTGCTTTTGGAGCATGTGAGTGAAGACCCCGATATCTAAGAGGAGCAGAGGCAACCAACCTGCAGCCAAGGCGGAGGGGAGCACGACGTCCCACACTCGGCGGCTCCACCGAACCCAGTCCAGCTCGCGCTAGTGATGGACTCGGGCAGAACCCTGTGCAAAACGGAGGTGACAACTTGGGACTGCGGGAGGACTAGACGGTCTGCTGGTCTCCCAGCGTGGGCCTACACGTCTGATACGGTAACGTGTGCCACGATAATGTGTGCCATTGCAGCTCGCGGCCATAAGAGAACAGCAGGGTCTCACCACGTGCCACACGCTGTGCTGGAAGCTGGGAACAAGAAGCTAACGGAGTCACGAGTGTGCAAGGGAGGCAGGACGGCCGGCCGACAGGAGGGATGACCCTGTGCGGAAAACCGGAAGGTCCCAGGCACGTTGGGAGAAAAGGTCCCCAGGAAACCGCACGTTCATAGAGGCACGTGTGGCCCGGCCATTGTTTGGGAGACAGTTTCCACAGAGTAAAAGGCATTTCCGATGACGTGATGCAAGCCAAGTGGGAGAGAGACTAGGGAGGGTACCGCACACTTCTGCTGTGTAAGCGCGTGCGTTCTTCCTAGCACTTCCAGGGACCGAAAACCTCCCATGGCCTCATCTCCTTTCCCCTCCCAGAGGTAAGAAAGTGAGCCTGGGACCGTCTGTCGAGACACGCAGACCACCCTCAGCAGTCGGCAGATGGGAGGAGAAACAAGCTGTATCTTAGCAACAGGACAAACATTTCCTGCTTCTTTTTTATTAACATCTTAGGCTCCGATTCAAGAATCCTGTAGGAGTTAGTTTCTGTCACCACACAACTTCTAAGTAGTATCTTTGGAAAATCCTCATGGCAGATAAAATCCAAGATGTTTGCTAAGGGACAGGGCAAAACTTTTTTTTCCGTTTGAGCGAACAGTGAGAGAACCCAGGTAGATCTTCGGTGGTCACTTAACATCGGCGCCTGGTAACTCCTGAGGGCAAATCATAGCACGGTCATTCGCTATTACCTGGACAGACATCGGGGATGAGGTAGAGTCCACAGCCGGTTTGCCAAGAGTCGTTCCTAGAGATCGGTAATTCCATTTCCCTTGTTGTCGCGTGGCAAAGAGTGTCGATCCCCAAAGCTAGAGCTGCGGAGGAGACACGACTCCCACGAGGACGGCTGGCCACAGGGAAGCAGCAGAAAACGCACACACGAGTTGTCAACGTGTTTGCTCATTTGGAAAGTTGTAAAATCACCAGCGAACGTGGCCTGTGTCCAAGAGTCTGTGTCCACGCGAGAATGAGGACGGAACGTAGGGCTCAAGGAGCACGGTGCCTGACGGACACCTGCCTCTTCTGGAAAAGGGGATGAGCCTCAGAGAGGCGAGGCGGCTCCCCTGGGGCCACCCGGCAGCCACCTGCCCAGCAAGGCTGCTGTCCCACGCCATGACTCCGGGTCTGCACGTGTCACACACTGCACCCTGTCACACCACTCGCCAGTCCTCCCCAGGCTGTGCAGTGAGAGCTGAACGTCCCCGGCACTTGAGGCCCTGGGCAGGGAGATTCCGAAGCAGCCAGCCTCCGAAGAGAGGCCAGCGGGATGGTCGTACGGCACACAGACCCTGGAAACCAGACGGAGCGTGTGTGCTCAGTCTCCCGTCCGCCTACCCCCGACGTCGTATATAACAACAGTTTTCTGAACATATGTCTATGACCTTTTCCTAAAACTTGCCCTAAGCTTCTGACCTGTTGGCGAAACTTTATTTCATCCTTCATGACACAAGACACGGTCCGTACGTATGCTCTGGAATGCTGGATGGGTTTCTGGAGCGGCAAAGGGAGGTGATGTAAAAACTAAGGAAATCTGAATGAAATATGGACTGTAGTTAATAATAATGTGTCAGTGTTAGTTCACCACACGCAACAGAATAAACATTCTAATAGAAAACGTTAGTAATAGGAGAAGCTGAGTGCAAGATACATGGGGGCTGTCTGTGCCAACTTCACAATTTTCCCGTGAATCCAAAATGTTTTTGAGAAGTAGAGTTTATTTTAAAGCTAGAGAGTTAACCACACTGCTACAAACTAACAGATAGCAGATGGGGGGCAGCCTCTCAAGAAGGCAACAGACAACGCCCATCGGAATCATCGATTTTACTGTCTTTCCACCCAGAAACTCCCCACTTCGGGTGTCGAGTCTCAAACATGTTCAAAAGTCCCCAAAAGTGTTATGGACCAAAGTGTTATTGAGATAGAACAGATAGTAAACAAAACAGACAAGCAAGAGGAGATTGTGATGGAGTCTTAGGAGAGAACATAACGTTGTAAATCAAGTTCCAGACAAATCCGAATGACAGAAGAAATGCTTTGACCGCCACGTCATAGTGCCTTACAGAAAGTCACTGACGCATTCCCAGGAAGTACCTCTGGGAGTGATGCTAGCGTTGATTTTAAGTTTCGTCTTTGCTCATTTATAATTTCAGAATTTTCTATACTGAGGAAATGTTTCTGGAATAAGGAAAACATAAAAATAGAGTAAGAGGATTAAAGTGAAATGAAAACATTAGCACTTGTTTTCTATTTCTAAGTATTGAACTATGTATAAACTCTGTAAGTATAAACTATGCATTGCTGAGTATTAACCATGCCAAAGTTGATTTTCCACAATCTTTGAATTCAGACGTAAAATCAGCAAGGGGAATCACACTTTATAAAGCTTCTGTTTTAAAATTTTTTTAATATTGGGGCCCCTGGGTGACTCAGTCGGTTGAGCGTCCGACTTCAGCTCAGGTCATGATCAAAAATTTTTAATGTTTATTTATTTTTTGAGAGAGAGAGAGAGAGAGAGAGAGAGAGAGCTTGCACGCACATGAGTGGGGGAGGGGCAGAGAGAGAGGGAGACACAGAATCCAAAGCAGGCTCCAGGCTGTGAGCTGTCAGCACAGAGCCCCATGCGGGGCTCAAACTCGGGAACAGTGAGATCATGACCCGAGCCAAAGTCAGACACTTAACCGACAGAGCCACCCAGGTGCCCTGACAAAGCTCCTGTTTTAAAATAGCTTTTTCTGGGCGTCTGGATGGCTCAGCCAGTCGAGCATCTGACTCTTGATTTTGGCTCAGGTCATGATCCCAGGTTCCTAAGATGGACCCCCACATCCGGCTCCTCTCTGAACATGGAATCTGCTTGAGATTCTCTTTCTCTCCCTCTGCCCTCTCCCCTGTTTGCACTCTCTCTCCCTCTCTAAAATGAAATTTAAAAATAAATTAATTAATTAATTTAATTAAATAGCTTTTTCTCACAACTCTCTGTGTCAGTGGACAGAGGGCCAGGGCCTGACTGCTGAGTTAGCTGAGCTGGAAGGTTCTCCTGAGAAATCTAAGGACTTCAGCTCGTACCTTGATGAAATAAACAATCGATTCAGCTCTTTCCACCCTCCACCTGTAGGTCTGAAGAATGCATTTGTACCTAACTTTGAACGTGGCAATGAATTCTGCATCAGCATGCGGATGATTAAATGACACAAGTGTATTACCTGTGGGCAAACGCAGCTGTCACATAACACACGGGAGCAGCTCTTCTAGCTGGGAACAGCCTGGGCAACACTGAGGTCATCCCGATTTGAAATAATGCCGTGGAATTCTTAGCACACGTCTTGAGAATGCTGAAGATAGGTGATAGGAACTTCTGCCTGATGTCTTGTTTCCAGGGCAACACTTCTAATAATAATGCCACCTTCTGCAAGAAACAACGGTGACACCTGAGGACTTCCGAACTGTGCCTCTTCTACGTCCTGGTACTTTAAAACATGACACTGCATTTCCAGAATTAGTCTTGGATAAAACTGGAATTCTTATAGAAATAATATCGAGAAGTCATAAGATGGCTCGGAACAAGCAATAATGCAATATTTCTCCCCAGTGCTCTGCTGTGGTGCTGATATCAACCAGGAAATACTAACACATATTTTTTATCTTAAATTTTATCCTAGATGGATGCGGAGTGGAGTGAGACACTACTCAAATCTCCTCCAAAAGCAATGACACAGTGGACAATGTTGTCCAGGGCAATATTCTCTGGGACTCTAGAAATCAAATAAAAGCATACCGGAAATGAGAAACATGTATTCAGGAAACAGTGCTGAACATCAAATGCCACTGGGGTGTATGGTGTTTGTCTAGGGCTTCCTCAACCCCGCATACCCCCAGTTTCCAGGGGCTGGTGGCTCACGGTTTTCCCCACGCTGGGTGGGCTGTGGAAACCAGCACCTCGGCCGTGGAGGAGCTGGCTTCATTTGGAGTGATGTGCAGTGTTGAACAGAAAAGCCATCTCTGCAGCAAAACCAAGCAAGCCACCCAAACAACAACAACAACAACAACAGAAACAGAGGACGAACATCGTAGCAAGTCCTCTAATTGCCCAGCGTTGAAATGCACAACCCAACCCACACACAGATTCACTGGGGAAGGATGGAAACTTCATTAGCTCAAGGTATTTGGGAACAACTTCTTATCAATCCTTGTCTGACTGCGAGGCTACGGCAGCCAGAAGTGACCCCTGTGAAACCAGGCTTAAATACAAAAACAAGAGCTTTTAAAAACGGAACAAAGATATAAGAAGTAACAAACTTCAGGGATAACATAACTTGCAGAATTAGTCTAAGTCACTAAACAAACAGAACCAGCAAAAACAACAAACCCCAGAGAGGGGGAATCATAACCCAGAGTTGCCACAATATGTCACCTAAAATAATCAAGTTTTACTACCCACTACAAGACATGGAAGAAAACTGGAGCATGTGATCCACACATGGGGTGAGAGGGAACTCTCTGAGAGGACCCAAACGTTGAAACTGGCAGACAAAGACCTCGAAGCAGCTTTTGTAAATATGCTCAAAGAATTGAGGAAATCATACTGAAAGAATTAAAAACAAATATAATGATAATGAGTCACCAACAAAGAGAGATTCTTGGGGCGCCTGGGTGGCTCAGTCGGTTAAGCGGTCGACTTCGGCTCAGGTCACGATCTCGCGGTCCGTGAGTTCGAGCCCCGCGTCAGGCTCTGTGCTGACAGCTCAGAGCCTGGAGCCTGTTTCGGATTCTGTGTCTCCCTCTCTCTCTGACCCTCCCCCATTCATGCTCTGTCTCTCTCTGTCTCAAAAATAAATAAACATTTTTAAAAATTTTTTTTAAAAAAGGGAAAATATGAATAAACATATTACAAATAAAGATATTGATTAGTAATTTAATAGTAATTTTCTCTTAAGCCTTAAAATAGTCGACACAATATTGACAGAGAAAAACAAAGCTGGAGGACGGCACTATCCTACTGTGAGGACTCACTATAAATCTATGGCAGTCGAGACAATACAGTATTGATGAAAGGAGACAAGCGGATCCCTGGAACAGCATAGAGAGACCCAAATAGACCCACTCAAATAGAGTCGACTGATCCTTGACAAAGAGCAAAGACAATGCAGTGGAGCAAAACTCGTGTTTTCAACACACGCTGGAAAACCGGGATGTCCACGAGCAAAAAAACGAACATAGACATTGACGTTATACCCTCACAAAGCTTAACTCAACATGGATCATAAACCTTGGAAGTGGAGATGACTCTTTAGATAAAACACCAAAGATACGATCCACGAAAGAAAGAACGGATAAGCTGGACCTCACTGAAATAAAAACCTTCTGCTCTCTGAAAGATAATGGCAGAGAGTCATAGAAGTCAGCCTGGGAGAAAATATTGGCAAAAGACACATTGGATAAAGGACCGTCATCCAAAATACACAAAGAACTCGTAAAACTCAACAACAAGAAAACAAACAACTTGATTTAGAAACGGGCTGAAGACACTAAGAGACACCTAAGCAAGGAAGATATATACAGGTGGCTAAGTAGCGTACGAAAAGTCGCTCCACGTTTAATATCATCTGGGAGACATGACTTAAAGCAACTAAGATGCCATACACACCCATTAAATGACCAAAATCTGAAACACTGACAACACCAATGGCGGTGAGGATGTGGAACGACAGAAACTCTTTCACGGCTGGTGGGACTGCAACCCTGAGAGTGTGGCGGTTTCTCACAAAACTAAACATATTCCTGCCATAGGATCCAACAACCGCATGGGCAAACCTTGGATGCATATTACTCAGTGAAAGAATCAACCCGAAAACATCACCTACTATATGATTCCAAGTTGAAGAGGCAAAACTCGGGAGAGAAAAAAAAAAACCTGGTGGTTGCCAGGGGATGGGAAGTGGATGAATGTGTAGCCCACAGAGGATGTTTAGGGCAGTGAACACGTATGGTGTATGGGAGAGTATGCACTGTTATGGTGAAAACATGTCATTTTGCATTCATTCAAACAGCATCAAGGTTAAGGTACAGCATCACGGCTGAAGGTAAACTATGGACTTGGGATGCCAGTGATGTGTCTGTGCAGGCTCATTGACTGTAACAAATCAACCACTCTGGATGGGGACGTGGATAGTGGAGGAGGCTGTGTGTGAGTGGGGTCAGAGGGTACGTGAGACATCTCTAACTTTTTCTTAATTTTGCTATAAACCTAAAACTGCCCTTAAAAGAAGTCTTCACATGAAGGAAGTCCCCCACTTAGATGGCTTACTCAGTAATCGTCTCCAACCACTAATGAAGAAATAATACCAATCTTTACACATTCTTCCAGAAAATAGAAGATGGGGGAAAAACTCTCAGCCCATCCTAGGAGACAGGCATCATCCTACAACCAAAGCCAGACAAAGACATTACAAGGAAAGAAAGCTACAGACCAGTATCTCCCAAGAATATAGACTCAGCGATTCCCAATAAAATATTAGCACACTGAACTCATCAATATAGAAAGGATTACACACTAGGAGCAGGTGGAATTTACCCAGAAATACCAAGTGGTTTCATATTCAAAGTAAATTAATTTAACAAACTCTATTAACAGCATGAAGAAGGGGAGAATGTATCATCATCTTAAGAGATGCAGAAACACATTTCACAAAATTCAACACCTATTCATGATAAAAGTAATCAACATATTAGACATGAAAGGAAATTCACTCAACCTAAAAAAGGACTCCCGCAAAAAATTTATGGGCCACTAACCTGAATTCAATGGCGAAAGACTGGATACTTTTCTCTGTATGATGGGAAGCAACCCAAGGATGTCCACTCCCACCATTTCCATTCAGTATTGTATCAGACGTCCTAGCCAATGAAATCGGGCAAGAAAAGGAAATAAAGACATTCATACAGGAAAGGAAAAAGAAAACATGCCTTTATTCACAGATGACATAATGCCATTTGTGTGAAATTCTCAGAGGTTCACCAAAAAGTTCTGTAGAACTAATAAATGGGATCAGAATGGCGGCAGGATCCTCAATCAAGACAGAAAATCAATGGTATTTCCATACGCCCATCATGAACCCACCAATAATAAATGTAAGAAAATAGCTCCTTTCGTGAGCCCGTCAAAAAGAATAAATACTCGGGAGAAATTCAACAAAAGGAGTGGCAGGTTTGCATAGAGAAAATAACAAAATATTGCTGAGAGAACCTGACGAGCTTTAAAACGTGGGGAAGCACTCCATGGCCGTGGATTAGACAACTCAGCCCTGCTAGGAAGGCATTTCTCCCCACACCGACCTGGAGGTCTGCAGTTCCCATAAAACCCCAGCTGACTGTTTACGCAGAAATGGACACGCTGATCCCGAATTTTATATGGAAATGCAAAGGATCCAGAATGGCCAAAGCAAAGTCAGAAGACTTCTATGCCTCAATTTCTAAACTTACTGTAAATCGAAAGTCATCAAAATACTGTGGGACTTGCATAGAGGTGACTGTGCAGATCAATGGAATAGAAGCAGGAGTCCAGAAGCAAACCCTTACGTTCACGGTTAATTTATTGTCACCAATGGCGCTGAGACAATCAATGGAGTGGAAGCAGTCTTAACAGATGGTTTGAGACTGCCGGTCGTCCACAAGCAACAAGACGAACTTAAACCCCTACCTCGTACACATATAAGAATTGACTCCCAACGGGTCATAGACCTACATATAAGACGTGAAACTGTGAAACGTTTGGGAGGAAACATAGGGTATTAGGCGGAGTTCTTAGATCTGACACCAGAATCGTGATCCATAAAAGAAAATATCGATACGCCGGACTCAGGGAAATGAAACCCAGTGAAAGATGCTATCGGGGGAATGAAAAGTCATCCCACGGCTGAGGGGAGCCGTGTGTCCAATGAGGGACTTGTATCAGGGTATATGGAGAACCGTTACGATGGAATAACGAGACAAAAAGTCAATCAAATAGAGATTTCACCAAAGCAAAGATACATGAATGGTTCGTGAAGCTCACAGAGAAGGTGAGCAACACCATTAGTCACCAGGGAAACGCAAGTCAACACCACGGTGAGACACCACCTCGCACTCCGTAGAACGGCTACAACCAGGAGGGTGGACGGTGACGAGCATCTCCGGCGGCACGGGAAGATGGGACACCCGCACCGCCAGCTTCTTGAAAAGTGGAGGGTCAAATTTACCAGGGGACCCGGCGACTCCACCGCTGGGTATTCACTCAAGGGACGTGAGGACAAATGACCACACGAGGCCGCTGCTCCGAAGGTCCGGAACACCGTTCCCAAAAACCAAAGGGTGGAAACAAGCCACGTGCCCATCACTGGTGAGCGGACCAAGTGAGAGCCTCTGCCTTGAATGCACAGATGTCACGGTTGCCCTTTCCTGTCGCTCAGGTTGGTGCCCAGCATTCTCTTTTAGGGGCACCTGGGGGCTCGGTCGGTTAAGTGTCCGACTTCGGCTCAGGTCACGGGTTCGCCCCCTGCAGTTCCTGTGTGGAGCTCAGCAGCGTCTGACGCCCCCGGAGTCCAGGAGTGTGTCCCAGAGAGGCGTCCAGCGGCTACGGAAGTGCCAACAGGCACCCGGCCCGCGAGTGTGGTCGCCAGGACTCGATTTCCCCTGGCCCCACCTGACGAGCGCCCTCGCTGGGAAACGAGCCCTCGGCAGCAGGCGCAGGGCGCTTCTGGGAAGGATGCAGAGTCCAGGGCCTGAGTGAGAAGCATCGTTTCCGGGTGAAGGGGAGGGAGGGCAGGCAGGCGCCGCAGGTAGGGACCAGCAGTCTGCAGGCCGGGCAGCAGGACACAGCCCAGGCCGGACGGGGCTCCCGGCCCTGGGCTGCACTGGTAAGGCGTTCTGCCACCTTTCGTGCAGCTTGTGGTCTGTTTGCTCCATTTTCTCTCTATTTACAGGCTGAGTGTCCTCCGTGACCCAGGTCCCAGGACAACGGCCCCCCCTCCCCATTCCCCGGCTTCCTCTTTCCTCCGGCAGGCTGCTGTGGGGTCTCCCTGCGTACCCTCCCCGTCCCTGCTCTCACTGCCCAACCCGACGCCCCCGGAGGAATTCCAGCCCAGTGGTCGGCTTGCAGCCCAATGACCCTGCCTCGCCCCAGATGCAATCCCGCCCGGACGTCCTCTTACGCTGCCGGGGCAGTCGGTCTGACAGGCTCAGGGGCCCCTTCTGCTGTGGGCAGGCAGTTTCTTGCGGAGGCGGGAACACAGGGGGGGGTCCCCACGACCCCGCGTCCCCTCTCAGGGCAAAGCAGGAGCTGCCTGGACCTGGCCCACCCCGTCCCGGCTCTGTGGGCCCTGCTTGGCGGGCGGGAGCCTGTCCACCCTGCGGCCCAGGAATGGGGGGGCAGCTCCCCGCCCCCTGGGGAAAGCTCCCCACCCCCCACCAGTTTGCCCTGCAGGGCTCCACACACTTCATGCTCAACATGGGACCACAGAACCCTTGCTGCCCTGGGAGGACGGCCTGCCGAGCGCCCCTGAGCGTTCCCAGGCGGCCTCCCTGCAGAGCAACCGAGCCTCCGAGATGAGCCAGTCCAAATCAGCGACGGGAACAAGGCCCGTCGGGGGAGTGTCATCGGGGACGCTGTGAACACGTGCTTGTTCTCGAGATAAAGGAAAACCCCCCAAAGTGCGCGCCTCCAACACTGTTACAGGCTCTGTTTTCCACTCAATCAAACCATCTCTGGGAAAAGGGCTTCTCTGCGCTTCTCGCTGCACTTGGCAGAGGCCCGTACGCGGGTTATATGTGTAACAATCTTGTGATTATCCGCAAGCTGAAGGCGAGCATCTTCTGATTATCCGCAAGCTGAAGGCGAGCATCTTCTGATTATCCGCAAGCTGAAGGCGAGCATCTTCTGATTATCCGCAAGCTGAAGGCGAGCATCTTCTGATTATCCGCAAGCTGAAGGCGAGCATCTTCTGATTATCCGCAAGCTGAAGGCGAGCATCTTCTGATTATCCGCAAGCTGAAGGCGAGCATCTTCTGATTATCCGCAAGCTGAAGGCGAGCATCTTCTGATTATCCGCAAGCTGAAGGCGAGCATCTTCTGATTATCCGCAAGCTGAAGGCAACGGACCTGTAACACAAGGGAAGGAAAGAAAGCAAAACAAAACACGAAGCTGCACAACTTATAACTCCACTCAGACTGAATCAACCCGAAGGAGACAGACTGTCTTGGTGACAGAAAAAAGAACCGTTGAGCTGAATTGCTCTCAGGAGGAAATGGTTCCGGCTCCCCTGACACGTGGACTGGGGGACGGTTGAGGCCAGGCCTCCCGCTGACCGGGCCTCGAGCAGCACAGAAGGAGCCACAGCCCACAGACGTGACCCACACGCACGGGGGCAGGAGGGCTTTGCCACATCTTTCAGGGATTACTGGTCTTCAGATAGCGTGTGAACGGCAGCCAGGCCTGGGCCCCATGTGCCGTCAGAAGCTGGGGTCATGGCTGGGCCAGCCTCCGGAGGGGCCAGCGTCCCTGTGAGGGCTTGTCCCGGGGTGACAGAAACCCTGCAACGGCTCCGGGGTCAGGGACCCACGCGCTTCTGGACAGAGAATCCCACACCGGCTTCCTATGTGGAGGCTGCCAGCAGAAAGCAAGCAAAATGATCTACTAGGAAAGGGTCCTAGAAAATCGGCACCAGAAGCTCCCCCCCACCAACCCCACCAAAAGCTCTTCTCGCTGTGCTCTCCGTGGCCCGTGGGGGCCCCTGTGAGACTCTCCACGTGCACTCTCGGCGGACCCAGTGGGGTGCTCCTCATGCACTCTGTGGACCCCCGTGGGACTCTCCGTGTATCCTCTGGGGGCCCCCCCGAATGTGGCGCTCCGCGTGCGCTCTGGGGCCCTGAACTTGCCGGCCCCGCGCCCTGCCCCTGCGCCCCAGCCAGCACCAGCCACGCTGCCCTCTTCCTCTGGCACCGATTTATCAAGTTCAGCTGGATTCCGCTGCCACCTGTCTTAAACGTCAATAGCTCACCGCGTGTCCAACCCCGAGAAAGCGATTACACGATCGATTTCCGATGCGGCCGTGGGCTCCAGGGCACCTCTGCCGACAGACGTGTTATTAATGCAAGGTCCAACTTAGAGTCGGTTTTTAAAACTCTTATTTTTTATGAAAAGTGCCTATAAAGAAGTATGTGGGGGTTGAACTAACTCAGAAATGTCGTGTTTTAAACATACATATTTCACGAGTACGATGTCATCTATCTGTCCTGAGTAATTCTGTTTCTGAACAGTTTCAGGGTCAGAAGTGCCCTCTGAGCAGTTGAGGGCAGAGCGTTGGAAACCTTTCCGTAATAAAAATCACTGTGGAAAGTATAAAAATACACTCTGAAAGCTACTGTATTTGCTTCTTTTGAGGTGGATAATCACACCCAAAATTAGTGTATTTTATCTTCATGTTTCAGTGTAATTACACAGAGGAAAAAACAAAATCAAGATTAAAAGCCCCAGAGCGTGTAACTCTACAACCATTAATCCAACCCCACTTTTAATTTCCATATGCTTGCAAGAGTTTTTTATGAAATTACTAGAATTCTCCGTTGAGGTCTATTTTTATGTAGATTTAAGCAGTTCCTCTACACAATGGCCTTAAAATAATTAATAATTTCCCCGTCTTCTATTGCACTGTTTGCAAAGTAAACTTCTAAGTTTTCTCACTTTATAAAACAGGAACATTTTATAAAATACGATGCATTTGCGGCCCTCCATCACACGATTAGCGTGCTCTAGTGGGCTCTCATAAAAACGGCTCAAAAAGAGGAAAACACTCCATAAACGTGAAGCACGAATACTACAGTTACCATGAACCATGGCGTGTAGCACGCTACCATTCAATTGCCTTGTTAGAAAGAAAATTCCAGGGGTCATGCTGTCCGGGGGAGGTGGACAACTGTGCTTTCTGCTGGCTCTGCAATCCCAGGCTGTTTGGGTTTCCTCTGGGAAGTGGGTGGCTCTCGTCCGTCCCAGCCAGACCACGGTGCCGTGTCCTTACCTGAAGACAGGGGAGGCTGACCGCTCACTGCGCAGTCGAGCCCGTCCTTTCTGTGCGTTAGAATCTGCAAGCTCCTCAGGAAGACATTTCAGTCCTTTTGTTTCGTTAATTTAAATTCTCCTTAGTTGACCTACTGGGCGGTATGTTTCAGGAGTAGGTTTCAGTGATTCATCGCTTCCGTTCGACACCCAGTGCCCATCCCCCATCGAGCCCACCCCCCACCCACCTCCCTCCAGCCACCCTCAGTCTGTTCTCCCTTCCAGTCAAAGTTTAGTCCGTTTTAGAAACGCACACAAGTTGCTTTCCATTAGCCAGGAATGTTTCTTTTCTGTAGCCAACGTTTACGTCCCGCCCCTGGGGGACAATTTCCCGCCCTGGACGTGTTCAGATGAGTCTGAGAACTTCCAGGCAGGGAGAGAAAGTGCTGAACACGGTAGGAAGTCCAGCCATGTTTTTTGCAGCGGGAGCACCAGCTGGTCTGGAAGTTCAGGGCCAAGCACACCTGCTCTCTGGACGGAAGTGCACCGGCAAGGGCAGCAAGGAGCCCGCAGCAGGCCCCCCAGCGATGGGGCTGGCGCCCCCCAGCGTCCTCACAACCTCTGATGCTGGGGCAACACTGGGCGGGGGCCCGGGACGCGCGGGCCCCCCACCCCGAGGCGAGCCCACTCAGACCTTCCGTTCCGGCAGGTGGAAACCCAGCTGGAGCTCACGCGGACGTAACTGGTGCCCAAAGGGGTGCCTTTGCTCCCACACCAACACGGGGGCGGAGCAGCGCCCAGGCCCCCCCATCTGCCCGGCGGCCGCCGCCCCTGGCCGAGCCCTCTTCTCCCTCTCGGGCCCAGTCACAGGCCCCCTGTGTGCCTCGGTCCCCTGAGCCAGCACCAGGGAGCTTTCTCCGCATAGCGGACAACAGGCCGCTCTTGTCCGGACTTATGCCGTCTCACCGTGTAACCCAGAAGGACCACTTAAGTAGGCAAGAGAAAAATGTGCGGACCTCGCATCACTGTGGAAAAACCCAAGTAAAAGACAACCTGATCGACCGGCTGGGCGCGTGACCCTGAGGCCAACCCACCAGGTTCCTAGGGACGAAACACAAGGGCCAGTGGGAGTAGCCCTCCTATCGCCGAGAGGGGAGATTCTCCAAGGAAGCGAGTCAGCTTTGGCCAGTAGACGGGAGGCGATGGAGGACTAAGAAGTCACGGCAAATATGCCAAGTGCCGCTTAGAGGCGTGTCCCCACCACGGGCGCCGGGCTCGGGCGGGACTGGGTGTCGCCCCACGACGGCACGTACAACGCCCGAAACACAACTCAGCCGCCTGTGCACAGGGACACCCTTGGGTGACAATTTGTTGTCGTCACCCGTATTGGTGACGTCTGAACGGTAAGAGACTCGGATTAGGAGAAACAACTGTGTAGACACAGTGCAGACAAACTGTGTAGACAAACTGTGTAGACAAACCAGCGCTTAGAATTATGCCTTCAAAAACCTGATTTCTTTCAAGGAGGTCTCTGGGGACATGTGTTCTCTGCAGCTGCCAACGACCGCAGGAAGATGGGGAAGCACCGAGCGGGAGGGGGAAAGGAAGACGCTAGCCTGGCGGGTGCAGGCACGTGTCACCAACAACTCAGGTGTGTCCCCAGGAACTGAATTCAGTAACGTATTAGCAAAAGGCTTTCTGGGGGGAGGGGGGTGAACCCAAGAGTGCCTCAGCCATGCAGACGTTCTGGTAGGTTCTTTCATAACTGCTTGAACTAGAGAGAGCCTGCCCCGAGTACCTGCCCGCCCCGTCAGGGTGTGGGAACCAGGGAGGAACTGTCCTTTTCTCTTCTTCTTCACAGAGCACACACGTAGGAGCCCTTCAGCCTACGTGCCCAATGCCAGTGTTGGTTTGGGTCGCACTTTGTGATACAAACCGACAGCCTACACACAACCAAGCTCTTCGGATGGGAGATGCAGAAAATTCCAGGATTAACCAAACAATGTCTCCCACACGTTGCTGGCCGAGCTGTGTCTGCTCTTGGCATGGCTGGTTGCCTCTGGAAAGCTTGAGCAGCACGGCTCAGCCTCCCTGCCCTCACCCCCGAGGCGGCTTTGGCCAGACTGACCGCGGCCCTGAGTCAAGTGGGGGCTCCCCGCGAGTGCCCAGCGTGCACCCCGGGGGAGAGGGTCCTGTCTGGGGTGGGCCCAGGAGAGGGAGCCTCCTGCTGACCCCCAAAATGGCCAGAGGCACCGAGCTCCAGGCTCCCTGGGCTCCCTTAAGTACCCGGAGCCTCCTCAACAGTGAGTGCAAAGCCCGTGCACAGGGGCCTGGGCTGGTCCCTAATCGCCCCACAGTGGGCTGCAGGAGTGTGGGAAGAGCCAGTGCGGGAGGGAGAGTGGGGCTGGCCCGGTTCCGGAGTCACAGAGGAGGTCGACTGGGTCCGTGTCAGAGAAGTGAAGACCAGAGAGTGTGAGTCTGAGAACATAACATGCAAGAGTCGAGTCCATGCCACCCAAGGGTCCCCATTCTCCGATGCCAGCCCGGCCACATCCTCCGAGAGCCAGACCCCCGGAAGGGCCGGTCGCGGGGCCCCAGAACCCCTCTCCCGTCCTCCACTAACCTCTGGAGGCCCGGGTCCCGGCCGGAGACGGACAGACCGAGTGACCGGTGTTCCGCAACTCGGCAGTGAGATGCCACCGCCCGTGACTTCAGTAACCGTCAGACCAGTTATACCGAGAAACGCACCACTTACCTCCTCCCGTCTCCGTCCCACATTTGGCCATCAGTTTCCACGAGAGTCCTGACCTTCAGCCTCCGTCACCCGGAAAACTGGCCGCAGACGCGCTCTCCGTGGCTCCTGCCTCAAAAAGCAGACTCTATTCGTGTCTCCAGACAGAAGGCAGACTCGTGTCTGCACTGATGGAGGGGCACCTCGGGTCAGTCTGTCATCCGCCCTCTGTGCCCTCCCGGGAGGCATCCCGACACACGGGCCGGCTCGGTGCAGAGGCTGTGCGCCCGCAGGGTCCCTCCACTGGGAAGACTAGCACTCGGCCCCAAAGCGGAGGGAAGGGAGCGGCCACAGATGTGCAGCAGGTGTCCACGGTCCCGGTGGCCCAGATCCAGCTCCTTCCCTGCACAGGGATATCCAGGCAACAGTCAGAAGGCAGAACGTTCACTAAGAGAATTACGTCTTGATGTTTCATAACCGTTTCTAGAGACGGTTCTTTCCAAATGCCGGTGCTCGTGGCGGGGGGCCCTGGTTTGCCCCCGGTTCTGCGGATGTGGGACCGTGTTTCCAAGATTCCTCCGGAAAGGCTTCCTTTGAGGCTTACAAAAGCAGAAGAACCTCATGGCCCCTGGCTGGGACTCAAGATGCATTCGGACAAATCGGCCTCTTATGAAACAGCCCATTAAGTTGACTGGCACGAAACAGCCTGCCATACTCTGCTCGGTACCTGCCCTGTAAGGCCAAAGTCCTGAATTCAGATGTTATCCTGGCTCGGGGGGGCCCAGCGACGGGGCTGGGACTGAGGCCATCAATACCCCCGTTACACAGGAGGGAAAACGGAGGCACTCAAAATGTGGGAGCAAATAGGTCCGTCTCAGCAGCCAGCAGAATTGGAACTGAGATTTAAAGCTGTAAAGCCGTAGCGCTCACGACGCCCGGCCGGTGACATCTCTCCTCCTGATCCGCTGGAGCACGCCCGCTGGCCGTCCGCACGGGAGTGCGGGCAGCTCATCCCCGCCAGGGGAGGCAGCCGTGAAACGCATTTTTAAATGACTCAAATACAGGCACGTGTGAGAAGGCTTCCGGTCTGTTCACAAATCAGCCAGCCCCGGGGAGTGCCATCGACTGGGTGCCGAGCCATTGATTTGTTTTGGGGGGCATTAAGGGAGCTGAAAAAAACACAGACGAAGATTGACTCTTAATAAGATTATTTTTTAAAGGAATTCCTTTGTTTACAGACTTCACCTCTAACCTTACCTCCATGCTTCCGGCTGTTGGATGAAAGACTGTTCCTCTACCGTTTCACTGTAGTGTTTTACTACTAACAGGGGTCTTCTGGGATCACTGTATATACCGGTTGCCATTTCATGTGTCTGACGAGTTTCTGCTATCCATTTTCATTTCCTACATTTTGTTGGGTTTTTCATGCTATTTGACACACGTGACATCGAAGCAAACATCGCGTGGACATTGCAATTTCCGTGGACCTTCCTTTAGAAGGTCGGATGTCATAGGTTGGATGGTTTTTTTCCATTTCCACAAAAGGAAAAACCTGTAAGCTCATTAACATTTTGGAAGACAGAAGCAAAAATAACCTCACAGTCTTGCAATGGTAAATTTTGTGTGTCAACCTGACCGGGTCACGAGGCGCCCAGACACCCAGCTGAATAGTACTGTGGGCGTGCCCAGGTGAGATTCAGACTTGAACCCCGGGGCTCAGGGAGTACACATCTCCCCATCCTCGAGGACCGGGACAGAGTAAAGGAGGAATCCCCCCGTCGCTTCTGCCTGCGAGTTGGGACGGGGGGCCCCTGTCCTCAGACTTGACCTGGACCCGCACAGTGGGCTCCCTGGGCTTCCGGCCCTCGGAAAGCAGATCGTGGGGACTTCAGCCTCCTGAGTTATGCGAGCAGAGTCCTCAAAATAAATCTCTTTATACTGATTGATCCTCCTGGAGAACCCCAACCAGCACACTTACTCCAACAGGAGCACTGGCAAATTTGACGTTGTTTCCACCCAGACTTCTTTTCCTTCTCCTTTTGTGTTTGGTAAACCCTTGTGTGGGCATCCCCTCCTCACAGCCCCCAAGAAGTAGGCTGCTGTCAGCCCCACATTACAGAGAGGGAGACCGAGGCACCGTCCAGGTCCACTCTGGGACCCGCACCCCCAGACCACGGCTGCCCAAGTCCCTTTAGGACAAAGGACGTTTAGCCATCACGTAATACCTACTGTTAGCTGGGGGGCAACGCTCCCATTTACCCACATCAAGCCTGTCTCAGGTTACGTCTGTTAAAAATGGCCCCCACTCCTTGCAACCGGTTGCACGGAGACTTGCCAAGTCCTAGACGGAATGTTTTGGGGGCTGCAGGTTTGGCCTGTGGGCAGCCATCTTCTCGAAATACCATTCGTGTCTAGAATCACTTTCTCAGGAAAGACCGGCAGGAGTGGCTGGCGGATCAATGGAACCTCACTCAGAGCTCCAGCACACATCTCCCCGAAAGGCCATCCTGAGAACCTTCACGGCCCATGCCCCCCTTGCCGTGGACCGAGTGGGGTGTCCCCCCAAATTCCCACCTGGGAATCCCAACCCCCAATCGGATGGCATTAGGGGGTGGGGCTTTGCTAGGCACTTAGGTCCTGGAGGTGGAGCCCCCAGGGGTCAGTGCCCTGGCGAAGAGACAAGCAGGATCCGGCTTCCTCCTTCTGTGTCCCCACCATGTGAGGGTCCGCTGAGGGCGCAGTGTCCGCAACCCGGAGCAGCGGCGTCTGGATCCCCACGTGCAGCCTCCAGAACGATGGGGAGCAAGCGTCTGTGCGCCAAGCCCCCGTCTGAGGCGTCCCGCCAGGAGCCCGACACGAGGCGCCCTCCCGCCAGGGTCCATCACGCTCTGAGCCTTATTGCTTCCCTTACACTTTCCTGGGAGGAAATTGTTTCACTTCCACCCTCGTACTGGGGAAGCACTGCGCGTTTTGCGGTGTGGGCCCTTTCTCTCTCTCGTGCGGGCGCAAGGCCGGCTTTTCGGCAGAAGGCTGCATCCCCGAGTCGATTCATGCACTTTAGGGACAGTAAACCTTCGTCTTCCACGAGCGTTGCACATAGCTTTGTGCTTGTCATTTGCACACAAGAAATGTGGCGTTACTATCAAGATGATGCATGGACAATGTGAATGTTCTAGAAAGTAAAGCAAAGAGAAAAGAAAGATCAACCCCAGTCTTATCACGAGCAAGAACATCGCAGTTAACATTGGAGTATGTTTCCCAAACTTTCTTTTTCTGTGAACAGAACTATGCATTTTGTTTTTCAAAAATAAGATCGTATAGTATCTGCTGTTTGCACTCTGATTTATTTTTTTAATTTTCTGTGGCACAAGCGTTTTTCTGTCATCAAGTGTTTCTCTCAGGGCGTTACGTTTTCAGGGATGACTATAGTCGGTGCTGAAAGTGTCCCGACTCCTGCCTGGTCCCGGGGCTGACGTGGGACCGCATGGCACACTGGGCGGCTTAGGACACAGAAATTGATTCTCTCACGTTCTGGAGGCCAGGAGCCTGGTCCACCGGCCACAGGACTGTGCTCCCCTGAGACTCTGGGCGTCCCAGGGCTGCAGGGCTGCGGACAATGGTCCCACTGTCCCACCTGGCTGCCTTGCGCCCTCCTCGGTGCCTGTGTCTCTGTGCCCTTACACAGTCACCGTTATCTCAGATAAAAGCCTCAACGAATTATGTCTGCAATGACCTTGTTTTCAGGTGAGGTCATATGCCGAGGTCCTGGGGGTTAGGATTCAACACGCCTTTTGGGAGACCGTTCAACCCATAACAATTTCTGGAAACTACCTGCTCTTGTCTCACATTAAAAGTGTGCCTGGTCCTTTTGGGATGAGCACCGGGTGTTGTATGGAAACCAATTTGACAATAAATTTCATATATTGAAAAAAAAAAAAAAAACTGTGCCTGGTTTGTCCTGTCCTGTTTCAATCAGGGTTCCAGGGGCGCATCATCTGGGCACGTCTGTGGCAGGTCAGTGGCAGCATGGGGCGGCTCTGGTGCGGGTTCCGCCCTCTGTCCTTGCCGGCCGGTGCACGGGGCACCACGCTGGGCACTGTTGACAGGCTTCCCCTTCAGCCGCAGCCCCGTCGCCGGCCCGGCTTGCAAAGCCCCGCGGGAAGAAGCCTGATCAGGCTGTGCTGATGCAGAAGCCAGTGAACACAACGCAAATCGCGAGCGTTCCGGAGCAGAGCCAGAGAGACCGGCATCAATCTGGTTTCTTCTCGACTCTCCTCCTCGCTGCCACAGGGCTTGCCGGGCTGAGACGCGTCAGGAGTCACCTCCTCTGAGTGGGTCAGCATGGCCGATGGCACTGCCAGCTCCTGTGCCCTCCCAGAGCCCCAGGGCACTTGCTGAGGGCACCCGGCCCAGCTCGAGCCTGAAGAAGACGGGACGGCAGGCCCGGGGGGAGGCTGCGCGGTGCTGCTGAGTTTCCCCACCACCCAGCTCGGCCGCCCACGGCCACCTACAACACAGATGACATGGTATCTGCCTTTCTCTGTCTGACTTAGGTCACTTAGCGTAATGCTCGAGGTCCGTCCATGTTGTCACAAATGGCAGGCTTTCATTCTTATTTATGGCTGAGATATGTATAATATCCCAAATTTTAATCCATTCGTCCATCAAGAGACACTGAAGTTGTTTCCATTTCTTGGCTATAATAAACAATGCTGCAATAAACATAAGGGTGCATATATCTCTTAGAATTAGTGTTTTTGGGGAGGGAAAATGCCCTTTAATAATAATCGTCGAATCATAGGGTAGGTCTATTTTTCACCTTTTGAGGACCCTCCGTACTATTTCCCAGAGTGGCCGCACCAGTTTGCATTCCCAGCAACAGTGCAAGAGGGCTCCCCTTTCTCCCCACCCTCACCAACATCTGTTGTTTCCTGAGTTGTTAATTTTAGCCATTCTGACAGGTGAGAGGTGGTATCTCATCGTGGCTTTGATTTGCATTTCCCTGATGATGAGTGATGTTGAGCATGTTTTCATGTGTCTACTGTCCATCTGGATGTCTTCTTTGGAGAAATGTCTGTTCATGTCTTCTGCCCAGTTTTGATTGGATTTTTTTTTTTTTGCTATTAAGTTGTATCTGTTCTTTATGTATTTTAGATACTAGTCCTGAACAGATATGATTTGCAATTACTTTCTCCCATTTAGTAAGCTGTATTTTCATTTTGTTGGTGGTTTCCTTCGCTGCGCAGGAACTCTGTAGTCCCGATAGTTTATTTTTGCTTGTGTTTCTTTCACTTTTGGTGTCAGATTGTTGAAAACCAGCATCAAGACCTATGTCAGGGAGCTTACCACCTGTGTTTTCTTCTAGGACTTGTATGGATCCAGGTCTCACACTCAACTCTTTTATCTACTTTGAGTTAGTTTTGTGTGCGGTGTGAGACAGTGGCCCAGGTTCATTCTTTTGCACGTGGCTGTCTGGTTTTTCCAGCAGCATTCATGGGAGGGACCATCCTTTCTCCATTGCGTATTCTTGGCTCCTTGGTGGTAAATGAACTGATTTGCGAAAATATGTGGATTTATTTCTGGGCTCTCTATTCTGTTCCCAGAACAATGTTTGACCCAAAGCTGGGCCCATGGCCCAGCCAAGTGCACATAAAATGGATCACTGATGGATGATGTCGTTGTCACCAGGACCTGGTCCCAGAGCCCATCGTTCCCACCCCTCCTCTCCAGAGATGCTAAAGCAGACCCTGAACAGGAGTCCCAGTGGCAACAGCAGTGGGAACCTGCAGACTGGACAATCAGAGTGCAGAATGACCATTGACATGATGGCTGAGACACACGGCCGCCCGTGAGCGTGCGTGCCCAGCCTCACTGAGGTGTGCACATGCTCCTTGCAGCCTCTTCCTGATGACCTGCCGCCATCTTCCTCCAGGCAGACTGTTAGTTCTGGAAGCATGCGGATCTCCGCATCCCCGGCACCTGGCCAAGAAGCTGCTCAGAGCAGGCACTTGACAACAATCTGTCGAGCTGGATAAGGCTGCCTGTCCCAACCACCCCCCCCCCCGCACCAGATCCACCACCCAAGTCACCAGATCCAATGTCGAGAATTTGTCTTAGGAACTGGAGATAACGTTGAATGTCCTGGAGCTGACCATCGTTAAGCAGTACCAGGATGGCCTCAAGAAGTGAAAACATCACTTCCGTTGCAATTTTAACATTAGAAATATAACTCATCCTGGTTTTCTTGAAATAATCTATGCACACAAAAAGGGCCCTAAATAAACTCTTCGACGAGAGGGGCACCTTCCAGGTATTAATGTATTCATACACTCCTACGCCCATAGAGCTGGAGGAGGTTTTCAAAGGAATTACAGAATAGTGGGGCACTTGGGTGGCCCAGTCAGTTGAGTGCCCAACTTTGGCTCAGGCCACCAGCTCACAGTTTGTGAACTCAAGCCCCACACTGGGCTCACTGCTGTCAGCACAGAGCCTGCTTCAGATCCTCTGCCCCCCTCTCTCCCTGCCCCTCCCCAACTCACGCTCTCTCTCTCAGAAATAAAACATTTAAAAAATAAAATAAAATTACAGAATATGTACACAATGGAAGGCTTACTGGCTTTCATTTTTTCCTACGACAACAGCCTGAGTCACAAACCAAACTGAAGACGAAACTCGCATCCTTCCAAAGAAGCCTGGAGCTGGCAGGTGAGCTAGTGGCCAAGCCACTAGTCTAAGCTGATGCCACCTTTATGTAAATTAGCTTCCACGGGAACAAGGAAGATGGTTATTGAACCACAGAAAGGGCCCTTGGCAAGTGCATCTGTCTTACAAGCCATGCTCGCAGCAGCCCCAGGCACCCCCGGTGGGGGTGGGGGGGTCGTTTCCTTCGCTGCACCCTGTGGCTGCTGAAGACACAACAAAGCATTTCCCTCCCACCCACACGCAAACTTCCGCCATCATTCCCTGCCACTCAGCAACACAGCTTTAAGACCATGCATTTTCCCAGGGCACCCGCATGGCTCAGTTGGTTAAACGTCCGACTTCGGCTCAGGTCATGATCTGGCATCACAGTTCATGAGTTCAAGCCCCGCGTCAGGCTCTGTGCTGACCGCTCAGAGCCTGGAGCCTGCTGCAGATTCTGTCTCCCTCTCTCTCTTTTTATGTCCCTCCCCCACTCATGCTCTGTCTCTCTCTCTCTCAAAAATAAATAAACATCGAAAAAAATTTTAAAAACATGCATTTCCCAAATAATAAACATTCTGCACCAGAAAGTTCTCTCAAGAGGTTCATACGGCCCATCAGGCTTGGGTTTTCATCATTTGCCTGATGCTTGGAAGGTGGTCAATACGCCCCCTGCCCAGGGCAGTGGAGGGCGGGGGGGGGGGGTCTCCTGGGTCCCTGAGGGCTGCTGGAAGCAGGCACAAAGCAGAGCCAAGTGCAGGATCTTGTGAAAGCAGGTCAACGGGGCAGGCAGTCGCATGCAAAGGAGACGGGCCCTCAGGACTGACAGTGGCTGCGGTCCTCAGTCCATTGTGCGCCCAACTCCCTCTGCCCTCCAAAAAAAGAGAAATTCAGGAAGACACAGTGGTGGCCTATTGGGCAAGTTCTCTGCTTGCTGTGGAGGAAGATCATTTGCTACATAAATAATGAATTAGATGTGTGTTAACGTGGAATTAGTTCTCGGAACGGTTTGTAGAGCATTCATGGGACTCCCGGTCACCACGGGCTGTCGACTCCCAAGGAGGCAGGGACGCATGAGTTTGAGGGCCTAGGACTGCCCGCCCTAGCTGGCATTTCTCCACAGGGGTCTCCTAATTCTGTGCTGGCGTGGCTGGCAGTCAAGAAACAGTCAGGACGCGAAAATACGCTTTTTAAACGGTAAAGGAAGGGGCGCCTGGGTGGCTCTGTCGGTTGAGCGTCCGACTTCGCTCAGGTCACGATCTCGCGGTCCGTGAGTTCGAGCCCCGCGTCAGGCTCTGTGCTGACCACTCAGAGCCTGGAGCTGCTTCAGATTCTGTGTCTCCCTCTTTCTGACCCTCCCCCATTCATGCTCTGTCTCTCTGTCTCAAAAATAAATAAAAATTTAAAAAATTAAAAAAAATAATAAACGGTAAAGGAATACCGAGGGTCTAGGCCATGCTTTGTCTCTGGTGGCTCTACAGAGTTTTGTGTGACTTTTTCCACAGGACTTTTCCATCCATGCGGAGAAGATCCCATGCTCCTCCTTCTCCTTCCCGGAAGCTCGCATTCTGTGACTGTGTGTGCTCCTCACGCAGCCGGGAGACGCCAGCCTGAGACGCAGACCCCGGGGCGGGACAGAGCCCGGCCATTCGTGGTGACGCGGAGTCCAGAGGGCAGCCCATCCACGCGGGGAGATGGGAAATCATGACACTGTCTCGTCCTCACCCAACTCACAGTCCAGCAGTGACAGCTGTCCGGAAGCCGAGGGGCCGAGCGGGGGCTGTGCGTCCCGTCCCCGGTCCTGGCCCTGAGACATCCCAGGCCTGGCTCCAGGAGAGGGGCTGTCCTCGCGGGAAGCCGTCACTGGATGGCTGGAGGCATATGGAAAGAATCCTAACTTACTGTCACGCTCCGATTTTAGATTTCTCTCCCGTGTTTGGGAAAACTGCTCTGTGAGTGTCTCCCACTCCGCCCGCCGCGCCCCCGCCTGCCTCCTCTGAAGCCTGTATGCCATCTGTCCCCTGCCGCCCGGCCCCGGGGTACCCAAGGTGCCCACACTTCTCAGCTCCTAGGAGGGCGATCCTACAGCTGGAAGGATCTCCTGCGCTCCAGGCACCTGGTGGTTCGGCAACGGAGTCTGCGAGAGTCACTGAGGTTCTGGGAAACAGGTCCCTCCCAGAACCAAAGGGACCTGCTCCGCCGAAACCAGACCGGGGCCGGCCGGCTCCCCTGGAGTCCCCGTGCCACCTCCCACCGGCACCCCCTCGGAACGGGCACAGACCCTTCCAGCCCTCCAAGCGCCAGGCTCCTGGTGGAGAGGACACGCTCGGTCATCACACCAGGAGGAGAGCTTGGGGCAAATCCAGCCGATTCCGAACCTGCCTCTGGTCCATATGCATATATTTTACTGGGGTGAAAACGCTTCCCAGAGACCGAGCATCTGAACAGACTCTAAGGGCATGAGCAGTATCGCGAAGCACAGACACAGCCTTGAATGGCCGGTGTCTCGAACGGAATCTCCTTGAGTAACAGGAACGCAGGCCCCAACTGGCAGCTGCCCCACCCCCACCCCTATCCTGCCCTGCCAATCACCGCTCTGTGGCTTTGACTATTTTAGGAACCTCGTGTAGGCGGGCACGTGTCTGTCCTTCCGTGACTGTCCCCGGTCAGGATCCCGAAGAGCGATGTGCACCAATTATTTCAAAGTCCACACGCTCCACCCCGGGCGCCCCTCCCCCACTTCCTCCCGGCTGGTGCCTGTTCCCCGGGGGATGCCCTCATGACCTTGGAGGGTGGCTCCAGTCCACACAGCTCTCTGGGGCCACACTGGTCTCCACTGAGTGGGAGTAATTATGACCTCGTCCTGTGTGCCCCACGTCAGCCCAGCCCATGTGGCGGGCTTGTTCTGTCATCTGCCCACGTTGTTCTGTGGCCTCCCCGCCCCAGCTCACCCAGGACCCTGTGACTCCTTCTTTCCTGCCGGAGCCTTGCCTCCCCTCCAGAGCCCCTGATAGGGCCCCCAGGACCCAGGGTGCTCAGGACACCCATGCCCTCGGTCCTCGCCCCCATATCCATACAGAAACACACACACACACACACACACACACACTTGCACGGGCACACACTCACACACATGCCTGCATGTGCACTCACACACAAGCACACACCTGCGTGCACACACTCACACACACACACTGACAGAGGCTAACGGTCGAGGTGGGCAGTGTTTGTCACCAGCATCGGCCCTATCCGGCGTCCTGGCCTCTGTCACCTCTTCCCGTGGCGGATGATCCCTGGGACCGAGCGAGGCCCGCCTGTCTGTTCTCCCCTGTGAGGACGGGCGTCTGGAATTTGGGAAAAGCCCTCTTTATTTGTGGTAACCCCTGTTTCCTGAGGTGTTTGTCTTGCCGTAGAATCCAACGTGCTATTACTATCTTGGAAGTAAAAAGCTGAAAATTGACTTTTCCTTGCATTATTGCCTTAAAGATTTTTGCAACAATAACAAATACCTGGGACTAAAACGGAGAAAGGTCAAATTAAAGAAAATGGGGGAAAGAACAAGTCAATAACATCTCTCAAAACGGAAGTTCCACGAACCGAACCGCAGTGACGACCCAGGGCTGGAGGCCCGGGGCAGGGGTGCAGCTGGCTGGGTAGGGGTTCAAGGCACCTTTGGGGGGACAGACCCCTTCCCCATCTTGACTGGTGGTGGTTCTGCGGGGAGTGCAGCACCCAATTATAGCCCCAAACGGGGGTATTTACTGCATGTGAATTCTACCTCAGTAATGTGTCCCCATTAGATTTCCTCCGACTGATGTGTGAGCCGTCACAGAGACGGGTGTCCTGAGGCTCCCACGCATGCGTAGGACGGTGGGAGGCACGACCATTCCTGGCAGGGTCCTCCCTCTGCCTCCCCTTCGGGTACGGTGACCCCGGGGGCAGAAGGGGCTGGGAGGGGCTGGAGCACCAGGCAGAAAACGGTTGTCTCAGGCTAAAGCCCCCACCGCCTCACCACCCGGGGCCCCTGCACCACGTGGTCCCATTTTCACATTGCGTGGACCGCCCCCTGGAAGGGAACGCTGGGCTGGGGCAGAAGGTGGGTTAGAGTAGCTGCAAACTGGCCACTGGTGTCCACGTGCTGGGCCATGTGACTTCACAGCTCCCGCCTCGCTGAAAGGTGCGTTTTGTCACCCCCACTTTTGAGCCCCGCTGGCCCTGTGACCTGCGTTGGCCATCAGAAAGGAGCAAGTCACAGACTCCCCACCCCGTGAGCAAGTCCAGGAGAGCGGGCGGGAGGGTGGGACACACCTCGGGGCAGAGGACCAGCCCCCAGTCTGCCGCCCGGGGCTCCCCAAATCCAACCGCGGAGGCGGGAAGTGCGCACCAGACGGCGAGCCAGGGCGGCCGATTCGCAGCAGCAGCTAACGCGCGCAGAGGCTGCATGGCCCTGGACGGGGCGCACCCCCAGGCCTCCCCTGAGGCGGCCCCTCCTCCCACAGGGGCCCACGGTGGCCCTGCCCCCCGCCGTGCTCACCCAGGGCTGCGCTGCGATGGAGACAGCGGCCCGGCTCTGCCTCCAGGCGCCTCTGGGCCTCAGGCAGCCGTACTTGAGGTGCCACCGTAGTGATGGTCCTCACAGGGAAGGCAGCTCAGGGCCGACGGCTTGGGGGCGGGGAGCCCCGAGGTGCGACCACAAAATACTTGGCCTTCTTCAGCGTCCCCAGCGGCCTCCACCCCCGCTCCCGCCCCCGCCCCGCCTGCCTGTCCTCCCAGAGGGGCCGGGTTCCCTCGTGGTTGCGGACATACAGGAGGACAGAGGACGTACCCGTGCAGGACGGGCCTCCACCCAGCTGCCCGACGTGGCGACGTGGAGACCAGAGCTCAGCGCCACGACAGGCCTGCACGGCGGGACGTGTGAGGCCGCACTGGCGGCCCGCACGCGCGCTAACAGTGAGCCCAGTGTGCCCCGCGTGCGTCTGAGTGTGCACCCCGTGCTCTGGGCGCAGGCTGGCCCCGCCCTGCTCACGTTGGCTTTCCTGTGCCTCTGGGGTCCCGGTGCCTGTTCCCTGCTCCGCCACGGCTCGTGGCCTCGTCTCTCTGTGGCGTCTCCCTCGTGGGCAACCACCCCAGGCACCACCAGCCCCACACGTCCTTCGAGCTCATCCAGCTCCCCGGGCCCACCTCACACCTCTCTTGGCCCAACCCCAGCTGTCTTCTCTGAACCCTCTTTAAGTGTTTTCTAAATTTTGTATTTCCTCCTGAAAAATAATCTCGTCAAGTTTGATTCTTGTCCTGCTGTCCCTTCTCCATGGAGAAGCTGGCCCACCCCGTTCCCTAATCCACACTCTGTCCCAAGAATGAGGGCTCATGCGGCACAGGGGTCACAGGCAGCAGCACCCACACGGCCTCGCCACAGCCTTTAGACCACGGGAGGGCTGAGACTCACAGCCCCGCTGTCCTGGTGCTCCCTGGAGTGACCCTGCGGGTGAAGCCTGGGCAGGCTGGGCTCTCGGGGCACAGGGGACATCAGGCATCTAGTGATTGTCGGTGTGGAGGGGTGATTGGTGCATGACTGGTGGCCGAGCCCGTGGCCTCCAGAAGTGTGGCACCAGTGGGATGTGGCCGACCTGGGGAGGCTGGTGCCAGGACAGCGTCCCCATGTGTCCTGTGGGTTTAGATCCCGGTGTGAGGCTGGCCGGTGGGGACATCCACCCAGGGCACTGAACGGACAGCTGGACCTGCCCCAGGCTCCCGGGTCCTCTGTGACCCGTCATCTGCCATTACTGCGTGTGCTCCTTTCTTTCTACCCAAAGTCCCCAAGGACAGCCAGCACTGGTGAGCTGCCCCACCCCAGCCCGGTCACAGCAGGTCAAGGCTCAGGGACGTGAAAACACCTGCTGGGCCGCGGGCCTCAAGGCCAATGCCGAAGCCTGGATCCCACCTGGACACCATCTTCAAAGTAAAACAACTCCCTGAGTAAATCGCAGAATTCGCAAATACTGCTTTGGAGAAATGTCCTGCTGTTTACCTGTTAGTATGATCTCTGCTCCTCCGGATGGAACCTCTTAGGCTCCCGGCCTCCGGCATGTGTCTCATTTCTGGTCCAGCAACGTCCACCTTCCGATTCACGCACACCCTGTGTCATCGTCCCTTGGAGCTCCCGCCTGCCCGCGTGGCGTTGTCCCTCAGGCCAGCGGGAGGGACGCACAGATCGAGTAAGTTTGGGAAACCACAGAGGATGTACTTTTGTTGGACCCTCTGATTCAATCCCTCACCAAAATATCTCAAACTATTGAAATATAAGCCTATGATTTTCCTGACGCGGCTCCTGAAGGGCAGGGGGTGGCTGTCCTGCTCCGAGGGTCTTCCGGGAGGGGACCCGGGTATGTTCCCCTGTGGCTGGTGACTCACGACCCCTGACTGCCAGGTCTCATGCTTACAAGGAAATCGCAGGATGGAGGATCGCGTGTTAAGCATTTACATTCAGCGTCCTGACTTTATTTTCACGGTTCCTAGAGAGCTGGGCACCAGATGAGCCTTGAAACTTGCGCTTCTCCCGTGGAGAGGGAGGCCGCCACCGCAGTCAACCCCCCGCCCCCTCCCGCCCCCCGCGGGCCGCCCCCTGGATCCCGTCCCCACGGAATCCCGCCCCCCCGTCCCGTCCCTGCAGACCCCCCACAACCCCGTCCCGTCCCGCCCCCGCGGGCCACCCCCTGGATCCCGTCCCCGCGGAATCCCGCCCCCCCGTCCTGTCCCTGTGGTCCCCCATCCCGTCCCCGCGGAACTCCCCCCACCCCGTCCCGTCCCCTCACCCTCCCCCTGTCCCGTCCCCGCTGGCCCCCATCCCGTCCCTGCAGACCCCCCCTCAACCCCGTCCCGTCCCTGCAGGCCCCTCCCACTGGCCCTGCTGCACCTGGTCAGGCTCTCCCTGACACACGTGGGGGTTTATTTACCTTCCATTTCCCGGAACTTCCTGCCAGAAAGCAGCACCAGGTCTGTGTCCCTGAACTTCTTCATTGAAACCACGAAGTTTCGAATCTACGTGCAGGTTTTCGTCTGGATGTAACTCACTGACCCTTGAACTGCCCTCTGCTCCCGGTGCCAGCGGGTCCCTCCTGCCCCGTCTTGACTGAACTCCGCCCCCTTCAAGCCCCTTGGCTCGCCCAGGCCTCCCTCAGAGCTCCCTCTGAGATGTTTGCACGACTGAGCCACTGCTGGGCGTCCATGAACACAGCGACCATCACCCACAATCACTGCCTTTGACAGCGGCCTCTGACCTTCGCCCACGACTTTCACCGTGACCTCTCATGACCATCGCCCGTGGCCGCTGACCAGGACTGCAGAACTGCCCACCGTGGATTGGAACTCCCTCCCCTTGCGTGTTCGGGGCTCAGTCCGGGACACAGGACAGACACGTGTGTCATGTGGGGTCCAGGATGACATCACTCTTGGGGAGAAAGCCGATGCGGTGTCACGGGTGCTCTGCACGGCCCCCTCCTCTCTGCTCGTGCCTGGCAGCTCTCGGAAGCCCCCGAGAGCCTGGCGGAGAGGCTGTGCCGGCCCCAGCACGGCGGCTCTCTCCGCTTGTGCGCCCACCCCCCACCCTCCGGAGCCCCAGGCCAGTGGAGACAGGAGCCCGGACGCAACGACCCGCCTGGGGAGCAGCGTTTTGGGAGATTTGCTGCAGTTCACCGTGAAATCCGGCACCCGTTTGGCGTTTCCCTTAAGCAAATCAGGTTCAATTCACAACATGTGGGTTTCCAGACAAGTGCCATTTATTGATCCGTGTGCCACACCCGACCTAGGACGTGAGAAAATGATGCCTACCTTGTCCAGCACAACAACGGACCACGGTCGGGACGAATATTTGTCCGCATTTTGTCCTTTCTTAAAAATAGGGGCTCAGTCTCTGTCCACGGAGCCCCACACAAATCTTAGCAGTTTGGAAATGTGGATCTTGCGTTTAAATTTCAACAGCCCTCTCCCGAGGCGAGCCACACGTGCCTCGTCTTCCTAAGGGCCTGGCCTCGCGTGTTAAATCTCATTTTGCCTCACGTGTCTGATTTTCGACCCTTAAAACGCAGCGCTTTCCTCCCGTGCCCCACACGGCGGGCGGGCCACTTCGGAGACACTCGTGTGGCGTCTCCCGCGTTTCCTGACTCTGCGGGCTTACCTCCCACCTCTGCAGTGTGATTGCTTCTTAGTCAATTGATCGTCTCTGCTTTAACTTAACCTGCTCTTTCTCCCCACTCTTCCGAAAGGTAGCCGGTAAGATACAAACGGAGAAATACCCTAAGACATACGCACTGCCTCACGTGTTAATAAATATTTTAGTGTGTGTGCAAGCATACCCAGGTATGTACATAATGTGTTTGTGTGTGTGTGTGTGTGTGTGTTTGATACATTCTGTTGTGTGTCCAGACCATCCTGGGTGTAAAAACTTTACCTAAGTAGGAAAAAATAAGTCAAAATCGCTTGGGTGTTGGGTTTCACGTAAGAAACTATCCTTTTGTGAGTTTTCTCCATCACAAAGCAGTGTAGACACACACACAAGTGTTAAAGATTCGAGCCCTGACCTTTAAGCAGAAGCCAGGCCGCCGGGTGCTTCTCGCTTCCACGGGGCTGGACCAGCAGCGCCTTGTTTTAATCGACATCACACATTCAAGGGGGAGGAGCGTCGAGTCACGACTCAGCCGGGAGCCGCGGGGCACAATATGCTGTGTGGGTCACAGGCACACGTCCTAAAGGAGTCAGCAAGCTACAACAGCACCTTTGTTATTAATCCGGAAATTGCATTTTTAGAACTGATATTGTGGCTACATAAGTCCCTGTTTTCCCTGTGGAACTCCTTCCCCTGAAAATCAAACCACCTTCCCTTTGTTCCCTCGCAGGTGCGCAGCCAACCCGGAGGTGCTCCCACCTTGGTCGGCACGTCCTTCTGCTGCCGGCGTGTCGTCCCCCCGTGCGATGACCCACACAGATGGCCTCTCCAGGAAGGCCAGGCGGCGGGCCCAGCTGCGCCTCCAGAAGTCGGATTGTCAGGCCAAGGCCTGACGGAGCAGTCGTGGGGCGTTTGAGGACCGCTGCTCCAGAGGCCGGGAGGACAGTCCTGAACAACAGGACAAGGTGGGAACAGCGTACCCACAGGACACGCACCCGCCGTGCGTTACTTGGGCCTCCTTTGTCTTGAGAGAAAGCCGTGCGTGCCCAGGGATGGGCGTTCCTGGAACAGTGTCCCACCCTCCCCACGAAGCAGGGTTTCCCCACGAACCTGTGCGCTCAGAGAAAGCCGGAGGCCTCGAGGGGCCACCCACTTCTGAGTGTCTCCACCGCCAGGCCCTCTCAGAGGGTCATGCAGGGGGTGCATCGTGGGGCAGACCACAAGGGAAGACCTCATACTTGAGGGAACCACGGGCCGCTCGCTGGGGCTCCAGGGATGGGCTCCTGGTCTCAGCTCAGCCACTCGTGGACCAGCCCAGCGACGACCATGCACCAGGCTCACTTCCAGGCTCCAGTGAAGATGCCCACGAGCCACGGTGAGACGCGCACCGTGCGCTAACAGAGCGCATCCACAATTGTAAAGCATCGTCTTCCCACTGGCCACTCCGGGATGCCGCTCCCCGGGCTGGGTGAGCGGGGCTAGCCCCGAGAAGCTGCGCAGTGGTTTTAGGTCACGGCTTCGGAAAACACAAATGCCACGCCAACGAGACAGGTGAACGGAGAAGCAAGGGTCCCGTGTGTGCGTGTGTGCGGCCCCCGCAACGATCACCCAGGTGTGCGGGGCCGGACCACCTGCCACCCTCGCTGTGTCCCAGCATCCGGTGCCTGGTGAGTGGGACAGATGCCTGGGCACCACCGAGGACAGCAGCTTCTGTGGGCAGATTCATTAGAAAAGAGCGAGGAAAGGGCTCAGATATCCTGCCGCCGCCATACAAACCCTTTCAGGAAGAGTGGGCATCGGAGGCCGTCGGCCTGACAGCAGGATTTGTAATTGCATGAATGCGTTTCAATTAATACTGCCTTAAACGCTGCCCATTTATTTACAGTGCAGTCGTTAACCCATTTGGTGTGCCGAGTATCAAAAGATAATGCGGACAATTAACATAATGTAATACGTTCTGAGCGTTCCTTCAGGCTCCTGCTTATGGTCGCTCTACAGCAATAAAATAGTTTCCTGTCATTACTTAAATGATGAGAACCGATGTTCAAAACACACAAAGCATTTCTTTATTGTTGGGAAATTACTCACTTGTCCAAGACCTTGAACCTCTGCCGAGAAGATATTTAAATTTCCTCCGCTGGAAACCCAAAAAGTTTGCTCAAGTTCTAGACATTCTAATGGATTTTAAAATGGATTTTTTTTTAACGTTTATTTATTTTTGAGACAGAGAGAGACAGAGCATGAATGGGGGAGGGTCAGAGAGAGGGAGACACAGAATCTGAAACAGGCTCCAGGCTCCGAGCCGTCAGCACAGAGCCCGACGCGGGGCTTAAACCCATGGACCGTGAGATCATGACCTGAGCCGAAGTCGGCCGCTTAACCGACTGAGCCACCCAGGTGCCCCTAAAATGGATTTTTAAAAAGTCATGCAGTCATTAAGTAACACTCCGGTTTGTCAGAACATCAGTCTTCCCTAATTTGCCCCCACGCCCCGGTCCTCAGCCGCATATTTCAAGTGGACCAAAAGTTACCTGCTTTACAATTAAAAAAAAAAAAAAAAAAAAAAAAAGACAGGGGCACCTGGGTGGCTCAGTCCGTTAAGCATCTGACTTTGGCTCAGGTCATGATCTCACGGTTTGTGAGTTCTAGCCCTGCGTCGGGCTCTGGGCTGACAGCTCAGCACCTGGAGCCTGCTTCGGATTTTGTGTCTCCCTCTCTCTCTTTCTCTTCCCCACTGGTGTTCTGTCTGTCTCTCTCTCTCTCGAAAATAAATAAAAACATTTAAAAAAAAAAAAACAGCTGTGCTGCTGGACTCCCCAAGTCTCTGCTGAGTTGCCGGGAAGCCAGCATCTGCCATTGCTGAGGGACCGACGCCCGCTGCTGCCCAGAGCCCCACATCATGTGCTCAGGAACAAGGGGCGGTAACCCGACCTCCACCCCCAAGTGACCCAGCTCCCAGCCTTCCCTCAGAGGACATGTGGTGCCCCAGCAGGACGACCTGATTTAATTCCAAAAATTAAAAGACAAAATAAAAAATGTAAAATAAAGATACGGGAAAAATCAACAAGGTCCATGCAGATAAGAAGAGGGGCCTCTGTGACTATCGGGGGGAGTTGAAGTACGATAGACACAGACAACGGGAAAAGATGGATATTCTATAAAGGGAAAGGTCTCACCAGCCTTGAATTTGTACTCCTGCAAGAACAGAGATATATACCAAGAAATATTGCAAAGGCTGTTATAAATACAAGGAGAAATGGACAGACCCACAGTATCTAGGGGAACCTTTTACACAACTCTAGGCATCAGCAGACAAGTATCTAAAACAAGGAGGATTTTAATATAAATCTGGCAAGCTTGGCCCGGTAGATAAAAAACAGTCGCCCAACAGAGCATAGAAATTAGTTTTAACCATTGCTAGATGCTGACAAAATAGAACATCTACGGGCCACAGGAAGGAGCTGAACTCACTGAGCCCGGGGCCGTGGCACCAACTCGATCAAACAGACACACCGCGTTCACCCTCAGTACACGTGCAGACACGCACACGCTCGCGGGAAGCCTAGAGAGGACACGGCGAGGAGTGACGACGCGGCCAGTGCGCATTGTCTGTACCGTCAGACCCCACGCCGCCACCCCTCCGCGAGTCCACGAAGGCTGGGACCCAGCCACGGCAATAAGGCAGGCACCGAGGGGGAGCTATAGACGGTGTCATGTTAGTGAGTTCAAGCGTGGAGGCTCGCGGATCACCTCGGGCAGGGGGATCCCACGGGAGAGTCGGAGCCTGCAAACCGAGAGAACACACCGGGGAGGGGGGAAGGGGCAGAGTCCAGGGTTTGCATTCTCAGCCCCAGAGTGAGGGCCGCCAGGGACGCGGTGGGGCTGTGGCGGCATCCAGCTCCCCGCGGACTCTGTCCTGCGTATACCTCCCTGTGGTGATACAGACGGACACCGTGTTACCGAGTGGAGATGTGACGGACACGGGCAGACCCGGGCCGAACGCCTGGGGAGGCTCTCGATAGGCTTGCCCTCTGCTCAGAATTCTGACCCGGCCGCAAACTGAGGAAGAAACAGGGAGGGAGTCAGAGGGAAACTTGCCATAAAGGCAGAGTGCCAGCTCTCATTTCGAGATTTGACCGTTCGCGAGGAAACCCACAACACCCAAGTGAAAACTGCGAGAGCCACCTGGGGGTGTAGACACCGAGGGGCCACACGGCATGCCCCGGACCCTCTGCGGCCGGAGGGGGCGGTCCTAGGTGTGCCATCGGGGATCAGGACGATTCTGCTCCTTTCCGGTCTGGACGTCTTCTGTGGTTTCCTTGAGCAGTGTCTTCTCCCGCTTGGAGCCTCCAGCACAGGGTTGAGTGGAAACGCTCAGAAAGGACATCCTCCCCAGCCTCACGGGGACGGACTTGGGCTCTGAGTGTGACGCTGGCCACAGCGGCTGCTTCTCTGAGTGTTCGGCAGCAGGGACGCCCTCTGGGCCTGCAGCCTTTGTGGGAGGGTTTTTACTGCAGGTTCAGTGTATTTAATGTGTATAAGGCTATTCAGGAGATCTATTTCTTCTTGAGTGAGTTCTGGTCTTGCCGTCTTTCAGGGAGTATGTCCATTTTAGCCGCATCTTTAAATTTATTGGCAGGGGTGCCCGGATGGCTCCGTCCATTCAGTGTCCAGCTCTGGATTTCGGCTCAGGTCATGATCTCACGGTTTGTGAGTTCAAGCCCCGCGTCAGGCTCTGCACTGTCAGTGCAGAATTCCCTCTCTCCTCCCTCTCTGCTCCCCACTCACTCGCCTGCTCTCTCTTAATAAATAACAAATAAATAAATAACAAATAAATAATTTTTTAGCACTTTAAAAAGATCACTACATTTATTGGCGTAAAATTTATTCAAACTATTTCCTTGTTATAATTTGAATATCACTAAAACCTGCCGTGATGCTCTTTCTATCATTTCTGATATTGGTGCTTGTATTTTCTCTCTCTCCCTCCTTCCCCCGAGTGGACTTGAGGTTAATCAGTCTTACTGATCTTCTCAAAGAACCAGCTTTGCGTTTCATGGCTTTCTCTAACATTTTCTGCCTTCTCCAATGTGTTGATTTCCGCCCTGATGCTTGTTACAGACACACCCCGCTTAATTGCCTTTCGCGTATGGCACTTCACACAGACCGTGTTTTTTACAAACTGAAGGTTTGCAGCGACCCCCCATCAGCCAAGTCCATCAGCATCATTTCCGACAGTATTTGCTCACTTTCTGTCTCCGTGTCACATTTTCGTAATTCTCTCGATATTTCAAACTTTTTATTTCTCTATTTGTTCTGGTGATCTGTGATCACTGATTACAACTCACTGAAAGATCGGATGATGGTTAGCATTTTTTAGCAATAAAGTATTTTTTATTTAGGGTGTGTACATTTTCTAGACATGATGCTATTACACACTTAATAGATTCAAGGTAGTGTGAACACAACTTTTGTGTGCACTAGAAAACAAAAAAACTCACCTGACTCGCCTTATTGTGGTGCTCTGGAAAGAAACGGCAGTATCTTGGGGGTGTGTCTCTTTCTTTTCTTCTCTTGCTTTGGGTTTCATTTGCTCTTGTTTTCTAAAGTGGAACCTGGCATCACTGATTTGGAACTTTTCTTCTTTTCTAACAATTTAGGAATTTAGTGCTACAGAATTTCCTGTAAGCACAGCTGTAGATGCACCTTGGAAATGGTGCCAAGCTGTGTTTTTGTTTTTGTTAATTTCTAATTCCTTCTAATTTCTAATTGGTTTCTTTTCTGACCCATGGATTATCTAGGAGTTTTGTTATCTAACTTCCAAATACTTGGAGATATTCTAGACATTCTTTTGTTGCTGAGTTCTAGGTAAATGTCACTGTGGTCAGAACATATACTTTTAATTATGTGTTTTGTTATGTTAAAGGGGTGGCTTTGGGACCCCATGTCAGGATGTGGGCTGGTCCCCAGGAGAGCCAGCCATGGGACTACAGGGCTGAACTTTCAGGCCCCACCCCCACCTCTGTGGGGGTAGAGAGGGGCTGGAGGCTGAGTCAATGTCCAGTGACTTAAATGTTCATAGAAAACGTCACTGTGTTATAACAGCATAAGTCATACAATTGAGCTAATAGCAGCCTACATATATATGACCATGTAAGTCACTACAGTGACTGTCACACCCACACCGACAACGACTCGCCGACTCCATGCTGAGCAAGTGCCATCCTCGTCAGAAACCTTCCACAGAAGGAGCAACATCTCTTTTTTTCACGGTGAGGGACACGCTTCAATCTGTAACCACAATGCTGTGTTAGAATAGTTTAAATTAATGTACATATTTTATAAAAACAAAACTAAAATGGAGTCCCTTATGTCAGCGACAAGATGGAGACAGTCAACACGGGTGCAGGAAGGAAGTAACCTCACCTTACAGGAAGTCACAGCTGCTCTCACACATTGGCAGAGGGCACCAGCTAGTCCCCAAGTGCCATCTCTGGGCTTCACGCTCCCGTGACTCAGCTACTGCAATCCAAGGAGGAGAGAAGACCAGTAGGCAACCAATCAGCTGGAAAAATAACTTCCCCATTTGCCCCCTAAAAGCCCCTTAGTCTGTGAGCAACTCAGAGCTCGTGGCTCCCACAGCCCTGGGTTTCCAGGCCGGTAGAGCAAAGGTTTCTAATCAACTCATCTTTCTGCCTTGTTTTATTCAATGTGCACCGTTTGGTTTTTGACAATTTCAATAAAACTGTTATTTTATTAAAATATTCGTTATCTTATCAAAGCATTCATCATTTTATTAAAACATCGACCACTCACTCTAATCGTACAAATCGGCCAGGTTGTTTTCTATAAAAACACCTCTTTATAGAAGGACTTTTCTCTACCGACAGCTGGAAAACACCCAAGGGTTTGGTGCAAAAGAGAGAGTCCAGAACCGACCGTGGCAGGTGACCAGCCACCAGCAGGGCGGGAGCAGCTGAGAGCCGGGTGCCGTACGTTCAGGGGAAGACACCAGAGTCGCCCAAGGACACGGGTAAGGACATCGCAAACATGCCCACTGCCTCGCTGCTGGGTGTCACTAACACAGCCCACAACATTCCTAGTTCGTGGCTGCGGAGGAAAACTCAGAGCATCGAGGAAAACTAATGGCGTCAATGGGGTGTGGGGGTGTCTGTGTGGAACGACTGGGCTGCCACGCGGAGCAGCAGATAAAGCACTGTCCTCAGACTTCCGCTGCCCCACAGCATAGGCCGCGCATCTGCCCCGTGGCCCATCCAGCCACGTGCACCGTCTCGCTGGCGGCAAAGACCCGTGACCGTTGCACATCAGAACCCTAAGCATGGCTCACGACACGGTCCACGCCAAGTCCGTGTACGCTCACATTGGGGGGGGTGAAGGGGAAAGGAAAAATTACGTGGTGCTCGCCTCGGCCAGCCGCTCCCATTTGCGACGGCGGCTGGGTGCCGGCTGCCGTCAGCAAGGCGATCCCGACACACCGGGATCATCATAGGAACATTTTTATACGGAGCCACTCGGTAAGTTCCGCTCTTGGGTGGCAGTTAGCCACACGAGGGGTAACCAGGTAGCCACGCGCCCGGGTCCGCCCAAGGTAGGGGCGCGGCCGGAGCCCCACCCAGACGGCCGATGTGCCCAGGGTCCGATCACGGATACTAGCCCTTCTTTTCACTCCCTCTTCGTTTTTATATGGCAACAAGGACGAAAACGTACTCACCCAGATGACTTCATCACCTCAGCTGTACGAGCGTCCCCCACCAACAAGGTCCCGAGCAGACTGCAGTCACACCAATGGACAACTTGGTTTTTGTGTGTCGGTCCCTATAGAAAAACCCAGGCTTGGGGCGCCTGGCAGGTGCAGTCGGTTAAGCGTCCAACTCTTGGTTTGGGCTCACGTCATGATCTCATAGTTGGTGAGTTCAAGCCCCGAATTGGGCTCTGTGCTGACAGCATGAAGCCTGCTTGGGATTCTCCCTCTCCCTCTCCCTCTGCCTCTCCTCCAAAAGCACCTTCTCTCTCTCTCAAAATAAATAAATAAACATTAAAAACAGTCCAGATCTTGCTCGCAATATATATTCTAGGATTTTAACCTATAATGATCAGAATTCAAGTTATCTGTAGGTTGGCTATATGAAAATTGAGTTGCCTACGGCTTTTTTCCCCTCAAACAATATGATCTAGGAAGATTTGGAAAAATATCCCCCACCCACATCATCAAATTGTTACTCTCCTGACCCTGTGGGTTCCTGCCCAGATGGTGTCTCATCTGGAAGGTCACCAGCAACTGCTTAAAACAAATTACTGAATATTTACAAAAACCATCATATACGTATGTTTGCCGTTTTGGCACAAAATTTTTTAGTGACTTTTAGCATAGGAATATCATTAATAATGAACTTTTCCCCAGAAATCTTGTTACCATCTCACAGGGCCATAAGAGACCACAGACCCGTGTGGCACCTGCCACCGGGCTAAGTGGCAGAGAAGGTCCTGCTTCATGAAGGTGGCCTCAGGGGACAAGGCAAAAGAAGTCTCTGGTGACAGATTTTATTCAGGAGTGACCGAGGGCAGGAAGCACAGTGCCTTGTCCACTCACGACGGAGATGATGACAATGACAAAAACGGGAGGGTAGGGGTTCCCCACAGAGTGAAGCAGAAGCTGACTCCATCACCCAAGACTCAGGAGGACGCAGAGTGGGAAAGAAAACACGATGCCGGCGACCGCGGGGTGGTTCGTTGATCACAACTGCCCCAGTGGCGTGCAGTGAACCACACGGAGGAGGCGTGCGTCGTGGAAGTTCAAATTAAACTGAGCGTCGAGGACCGTGGACAGGAGGTGAAAGTTGTGCTCTCTGCTCACAGGCGAGGGGAACTCTGCAGGTGTTAGGGAGCGTGTCCGCGGCATTCCCGCAGGAGCCGGGGGTCAGGCTTGGCCCCTTGGTCATCACCGTGTCCGAATCGCACACTGTGCACGGACTTTCCCGCCCGGACTGCCGTGGACTCTGCAAGAAGTGTCGGGAAAGCCCTTCGCAGCCAAAACTTACTAGGAAAGGTTCCGTGTGGCTACATCTATATGCAGGGAGTCTAATGTTTTCCACGTCTCCCCCTATTTATTTTCTAAACTGAGAGATTTCTATTTCTGTTTCATCGCATTAAAAACATTAATTACAGAAAACCCAACAACTTCCTGTTTTTCCTACAATATATCACATGGATTTTTTATAATATTCTGAAATACTGGTAGAGCTGAAGCTCAGCACAGAATTTGATATCTTAAATTTTATATTGAAATTGCACTCGTTAATTTTTAACTGTTGCTAGAACAGTTTTCTTTAACTTACCAAAATCACATCAACAGATACAACAAATCACCTGTATGTTTTATGTAATGCAGTAAAAATGGATCTGAGGGCTGTAAGGGGTCTAACGACTTAAACGTAACAAAGATTTTCATTTTCCCTGGAATGTGTTTAAAAAAAATTTTTTAATGTTTATTTATTTTTGAGAGAGAGGCAGAATATGAGCAGGGGAGGGGCAGAGAGAGAGGGAGACACGGAATCTGAAACAGGCTCCAGGCTCCGAGCCGTCAGCACAGAGCCCGACGCAGGGCTCGAACTCGCAAACCGAGGGATCATGACCTGAGCCGAAATCGGACGCTCAACCGACTGAGCCACCCAGGCGCCCCTCCCTGGAATGTGTTTAATTGGTTTGTCTTCTTTAACACCAGCAGAGCTCTCTTCCACTCATGTCCCTGTCTCTACATGGCACATTCTGTAACCCAATAGTTACCCCAGCACTGGCGATGAGCCTGGGGCTCCCGCACATGAGAAGACACCTCTGAGGGCTGGCGTGATGTCCCCCTGGAGTCACTCTGGGACATCAAGCTGGTGCCTTCCAGAGGGACCGCGGCCACCAGAGTTTGGGCTTGGTTGACAATCCCTCCTGCCGCAGCGGAAAGCCACGGTCAGGGACAAGAAATAAAAGGTGTGGCTATGCAGAGGGCTCACTCTTCACTCACCTTGGTGGCACAGAGTCTGCGTGGCACATACCTCGTTCCGGAACCTCGTCTGCTTCCCGGGGGGTCCCTCGCAGCTGCCGTTGGCTCTAATCTGCAACATGCAACCAGGGCTCCTCTTCCTCGTTTCAGCGATGATCACCTTAAACGACTGTACAGTGAACTTCCACAAAACTTACATACTCAACGGAACAAGGCTTCACAGAGAAGTCCTCAGGTGGCACCTTATTAAAATGAGGATTGACAGAATTTTGGCCAAGGATAAAGTCCGATTGTCCTGAACTGGAAACAAAATCCGTGAATATAATTCCATTTTCTTTAATGTACTTATCTGAACAAATGTTCTGTACGTTAGTGCTGAAATTCGAATGAAACACCTGTTTTAAAGGATCCGGTTCTCGGTACGTGCTGTCGCTCTTATTACACCACAGGGTCCTGAGGGAAATATTCACATTTTACTTCGCTTTTCTTCCCAACATTGTTTAACATATGGTTGATGATAAATAAATATTTTTATGAATAAGCAAAATAATGAATGAATAAAGACATTGGTCTCTTTAAAACATCATATTTATTAATATTAGTAAACGTAGACATTTTAAGATAAATCTAAATAAATAAGTGCCTTTTCCTCATTTAAACAGTCAATAAAATGAAATATTTGTAAGTCTGCCGTAACTACTAGCCCCACAAAGAAAGCACAGGCCATGTGGCACTCGACAACAATTCAAAATGTGTGCTGCTGAATGTTTCGATACAGTGCTTTATCTCTTGGTATCGTTTGTTCTGTTATCTCAGATTCAAGTTTTCTGATGGCACAAGTGAATGTTAAATCAGTGTTTGCTAAGTGAGTGGTGACACCTTCTCTATCACAAAAAAAGGAAATTGAAATAAGCATTTAAAATCACCCATAACCACAGGGAACTAATCTCATTTTTTCCTTTTCAGTCTTACCTGACATATATAGTATTTTCAAGGGTGCTATTACAGAATATATGCAACTCTGTACTGTTTCTTTCTTCTGAACGTAATTATCACATTTTGCTGCATGTCCCTAATAATCTTTAAAATGTCTACACAGTGCTCACAGAGTACAGTTCTGTAGTGTTCGAACCATGTGTCATTATTGGGTATTTAGGTTGTTTCTAGTCGTTCACTCTTCAAAATAACATTCCAGCTAATATTTCTGTACATGTGGGGATTGCTATATCAGTCTTTTACAAAATTCACGTGACGTTAAATTTACCACGTTAACCATTTTAAAGCGTATAATTCAGTGGCTTTTCGTACATTCGTGACACACTGCAACCATCACACCATCCAAGTCCAGGGCATTTATTGCCCCAAAGAGGAACCCCATGTCCATTAAGCAGTCGCCCTCATTTCCCTGTCCCCCAGACCCCCCCCCCAACCACTTAAGTGCTATTTTGCCTCTAAGGGGTCACCTTTTTAGGATGTTTCTATAAGTGGAACCACACAGTATGTGCCTTTTCTGTCAGATACTTTCTCTTAGCATAATGTTTTCAAGGTTCATCCAAGTTGTAGCAAGCGTCAGTTCTTTATTCGTTTTATGGCTCAATAATATTCCATCATGTGTATATATCATATATCACATTTTGTTTATCCATTCATCTTCTGATGGGTATGTGAGTTGTTTCCACCTTTTGCCTGTTGTGAATAATGCTTACACACACACACACACACACACACACCGAGTGCAATCGTTGGATCATACGTCTATCCTATGTTTAACTTGATATGACAGTAATGCCATAAGGATTGATACATATCATTATAAATTTGCCCAAATCCATAGCCTATACACGGCACCATGTGTTGATAGAACCGTCATATTGTCTTTGCTCCTTTTTCGGTGATCAGTTGACTATATTTATGGGAGTCTGTTTGTGGGTCTTCCTCTGTTCTGTTGATATATTTTTCCTTTTTGTCACCAATAACACACTGTCTTGATTACTGTAGCTTTACAGCAAGTCTTGAAGTCCAGTCCCTTCTCCTACTTTGTTCTTCTCTTTCAATATTGTGTTGGCTATTCTGGGTTTTTGCCTCTGCATATAAACTTTAGAATCGGGTCATCGATATGCACAAAATAATTTTCTGGCATTTTAATTTGTGTTACATTGAATCTATAAATCAAGTTGAGCAAAACTGAGGACAATACTGACTTTCCCTATCCATGAACGTGGGATATCCCTCCATTTACTCAGTTCTTCAACTCCCTTCATAGGAGTTTTGTAGTTTTTCTTGTATATGTCTGGTACATATTTGTTAGGTTTATATCCAAGCATTTCATTTTGGGGAATGCTGATGTTATCCATATTACATTATATCCCTTGTTCATTGCAGGTGTATATGAAAGCAGTTGACTTCTGTGGATTAACCTCATGTCTGTAGCCTTGCTGTGATCATTCATTAATGCCAGAAGTTTTGTGTTGTTGATTCTCTCCAGATTTTCTACACAAATGATCGTGTCATCTGCAAACAAAGATAGCTTTATTTTTTCCTTCCCAATCTGTATATCTTTTATATACCTTTGTTCTTCTTTTTCAAGATTATTTTCGTTATTCAGTGTTCCTTGCAATTAGATGTGCATTTTAGGATCAGGATTTTTACTTACAAAAAAAAAAAAAAAGGCCACTGTCATTTTGATAGGGATTGACTTGATTGTATTTGAGAATGTTGTCATCCATTTATTTAGTTCTTTTAAAAAATGTCAACAATGTTTTGTGATTTTTGGTATACAAGTCTTAGCTAAATGTCTTCCTAAGTATCTCATTCCTTATTGATGCCATTGCAAATAGAACTCAGTTTATAATTTCATTTCTGGATTGTCTACTGTTTACCAATAGAAATGCAACTGATTTGTGTAAGTTGATCTCATATCCTGCAACTTGGCTGACTTGCTTATTAGCTCCAATGGCTTTTCTGTGGACTTTCAGAGTTTCTACAAGACTATGTGCTCTATAACTAGATATAGTTTGCTTCTTCCTTCCAGTGTGGGTGCCTGTGTCTTTTTCGTGCCCAGAACTTCCAGAACTTCCAGTACAATGTCGAAGAGAAGCAGTGAGAACAGACACCCTTGTCTTGTTTTTAAAAAAAATTTTTTCCAACGTTTTTTATTGATTTTTGGGACAGAGAGAGACAGAGCACGAGCGGGGGAGGGACAGAGAGAGAGGGAGACACGGAATCGGAAACAGGCTCCGGGCTCCGAGCCGTCGGCCCGGAGCCCGACGCGGGGCTCGAACCCACGGACCGCGAGATCGTGACCCGGCTGACGTCGGACGCTCCACCGACGGCGCCACCCAGGCGCCCCACCCTTGTCTTGTTTTTGACCTTAGAATTAAGATTTCCGGCTTCACCGCTGAGTATGAGGTTAGCTGTGGGTTTTCAGAGATACTGTATCTAGTTGAGAAAGCTTCCGTCTAGTTCTAGTTTATCACGTGGTTTGGTTTTTTTTTCATGAAGAGGTTGGATTTTGTCAAATGCTTTTTCTGCATCAATTGAAATTGTTTTCCCCTTCATTCTATTAATATGATGCATTACATGGTTTGATTTTTGTATATTGAAACACCTTTGTACTCATGGGATAAATCCCATTTAGCCATGGTGTTTAATCCTCTTAATATGCTGCTGGATTTGAGTTGCTGGTATTTTGTTGAGGATTTTTTTGCATCTATATTCGTACGGAACACAAACCTGTAGTTTTCTTTTCATCTGATGTCTTTGTCTGACTTTGGTATCACAGTGATAGTCGGTGTATAGAAGGAGCTAGGTACTGTTCTCCTATGTCATACTTTGAAAATATTTGAAATTGAACAGTGTTAATTTCTTCTTTAAATGTTTGATGGACTTCAACAGCGATGCCTTCTGGTCTAGAGATTTTATTCACTGGGAGGTTTTCTGTTATCGATTCAATCTCTTCATTTGTTGTAAATATATTAAGATTTACTCTTTCTGGGTGCCTGGGCGGCTCAGTTGGTTAAGCTTCCGACTTAGGCTCAGGTCATGATCTCACGGCTCGCATTTGAGCCCCATGTCGGGCTCTGTGCTGACAGCTCAGATCCTGGAGCCTGCTTCAGAATCTGTCTCCCTCTCTCTCGGCCCCTCCCCTGCTCACGCTCTGTCTCTCTCTGTCTGTCAAAAATAAATAAACATTAAAAAAATGTTTTTAATGTTCACTCTTTCTTCCTAAGTCACTTTTGGTATTCGGTGTGTTTCTGGAAATCTGTCCATTTTATTTAGGTTATCTACTTTGTCAGCGTAACATTGCTCATAGTATTGTCTTGTAATTATTCTTGTAAAGTCAGTAATTTCCTTATTTCCGTGCCTGATTTTAGTAAGTGTAGTTGTCCCTATTTTTCTTTCTTGGTCAGTCTAACCAAAAGTTTGTCAATGTGTTTATCTTTTTAAAGGAAAACTCTTGCTTTCATTGATTCCCTCTGCTGCTTTCTACTCAGTGGCACATTTATCTCTGAGTCAATCTTTATTATTTCCTCCTTTCACTTGCTTCAGGTTTGATTTGTTCTTTTTCTAATTCCTTTAGGTGGAAGGTGAGGCTGTTTATCTGGGATCTTCTCTCCCCAGGGGATTCATGGCCGGGAGGTTCCTCCTGCGCACTGCTCTCCCCACATCCCAAAGTCTTGCCACATTATCTTCACTTTTTTCCTCACAAAGTACTTTCTAAATTCCCTCGGGACTTCTTTATTGACTCATTGGTTGTTTAAGAATGCTTAAGAATTGGTTGCTTGATTTCCACGTATTTCTGAGTCTTCCAGAGTTCCTTCAGTTATTGATTTTTCATTTTATTTCATTGTAGTTGGAGAAGATACTTTGTAGGATTTCAGTCTTTTAAATGGATTAAGACTTGTTTTATGGTTTCACATGTGGTCCTGCTACGCCCCTCGTAATGATGAAATTGTCAATCCACCAGAACAGTGTAGCTTTCCGAATCACTACGCATGTATACCACAGCTACAAATAAATAAAGTAAGAGTTGAAAAAATTAAAAGGCATAAGTACTCAAACCCACAATTTTCACACAACACTCTCAGTGAGACCAGGAAAAGCACACACTGAAGTATCTGAATACAGAAAGTCAGAACAATGTGAGAAACCACCTGATCTAACTGGCACGGGAGAGGGATCCACCTGACAGCTGTGGAACGTGTACCTCTTATAAGCACACGCGCTGGGTGTGCAACGACTCTTCACAGTCCGGGTCATAAGTTAGATCATAACAAACCTCAAAGGACCGACATCCTCTGAAGAATGTTGCCTTGTCACAACATGGTGGGCTCAGAAAACAACAACGACGAGCCAACTAGAACATTCGCGTGTGTTTGGAAATTAAGAAGTACAGTCCTCAGTAGCCATGGGTCGGAAGAGAAATCAGGACAGAAACGCATCAACCATTCAGGGTATTTTGAACGGAGAGTCACAAACATCCTGTACATTCAAATGCACAGATAACGCTTAATTTATGCACAAGGAGATACTTAAAGCCTTGAACTCATAGATTAGGAAAGAAGGAAAACCGCAAGATGGTGTGCCTCTCGCTTCATTCAAATAATGCTCTTGCACTTCGGTAAAGTCTCCAGCTGTCTTTGTCCAGACCCTACACGTTTCTTGTTCAGATTTTCTCTGAGGCATCCCCTGGTTCCAGCAGCCAAGACGGCGATCAGCGTGAGGGTGATGGGGTGCTGGCCCGGGCACAAAATTTTCAGGGCCATCAGTAAGAGTCAGTAATCTAGCAGACAATACTGAGGTGCAATCATTTAGGAAATAAGCACGAATGCAAAGAATCGATGATGAAGGAAACACCAACGCTTGAGAGACCTGATCAATATCACTGGCCTTTCAGCCTCACCGCCGCACCGCACAGCCCTGCTGGGCATTTATGAATTGAATTTTTGTTCTGTTTTATCTGTCTGGCTTATCCGGTCAGGCTGTATTTTCAGGGAATACGTTGGGAAGAATGCGCTTTTGAGATTATGAGAACGAGAATGGGAATTAGGGTTTTGCCTGTTGGCAAGGCTAAGGAAGCTTGTCTTAGGCTCTGAGGGGACTCTGGCTCGGGCCTGACATCACAAAGCCCCTGCGAGCACAGACAGCTGGATGGAGAGCCCTTGGTCTGGAGCCCGCTGCCCAGCACGGCCGGTCCCACCCCAGTGCCAGCAGACCAGGCCTCACTCCGGCCGTAGCGCAGGATGTCAGGCCGGTGGGACCTCACCCGACAGGTGGGACCCAGAGCCTGCAGGCTGACTGCAAGGGACCTTGAGGAATGCGGGGTTTGGCATTCTCGCTCAGCGATAACGATGCTAGCGTGGACTCCTAGCCTCTGGACAGAAACAGCTTCTCATGAGCGTCCCCAGCCCAGCCAGAGGACAGCGTCTCCCATAACTGGGCAAAGTGGCAGCTGAGACTTGCCCAAAAGAAGCCGTGCCCCATCTGGTTAGTCAGAGACAAAACAGTGTCCCAGTGGACACGGATGCTGGTGACTTTAGGGGCCCCAGCTTCTCTGTGGGCGCGTCCTCCCTGTGACCTAGCCAGGTGGCCTCTGTCCCTCCATGCCGCTGCCTCTAGTGGAAGCAAATCGGAGCTACAGGCAGGCTCTCCGTGACCACGGGACTCTCGTCACTACCGCACTTCTGTCCCCCACGGGGACTGGCTCCAGACGCCCTGGGAGAATCAGCAGTCCTGCTTCCGGAAGCTCATGGAGCCTGCTGTCTCTTCCACTGCCTCTCTGCGCACTTATGTGACTCCTGGGGGCAGGCTCCGGCCGCGGGGGACATTTGCTCAAAGCAAAGCTCTGAGCATCGCAGAGTTAACACCCATCGTCCCCCGTCTGCCATTCAGTGAAAACGCCGTGACCCCCCCCCCACCCCCAACAGGCAGCCTGAGACGTCATCAAATCAAAGTCCCAACCTAGGGGTGGAGGAGACTCTCCCTTGATCTTAGTCTCCTGGCGAACCGTGGTCTAACCGTCAATGCAACAGCCACAGGGAAGGGGGCCCCTGTGCTCGGTCGAGGTAAACAGTCTGAGCGTCTTCGCTTCTGCGCGTGGGCTGCAGAAAGCCGACGTCAGCACATGGATGCACCATTCGTTTGAAGACCGTCTTGAGCCACGAACGCCGAAGAGAAATCGGTTATCCCGGAAAGGCATTCAATTGAGCAAGACGGCTCGAGAAGGTGACGCGGACCCGCAGCCCCAGGCCCACACGCTGGCCGGATGGTGCCCATTCACGCTCTGCTCGAAGCTCCGTCCTGCTCCGCGCACTGTCTGGGCACCTGCCATGCAGCCTGGGTACACGGGGCCCCACACGCCCTCCCCGGGGGCTGGGCACTCTTGACGGTGAGGCTGCAGCGCCTCACGGAGGAGCGCGGCCACCGTGGTGCCTCAGGGCTTCCAGAACCCTCCGCCCACCTGACCCACAGGCTCTTTCTCTCCTTCCTTCAGAGGCTGCTGCCGGGATGCGGGTGGATGCAGAGTAAGACGTGGCACCTGCCATCAGCCAAGCGGGGGCACGGACAAGGGGCGGGCGGCCTCTTCCCGGGGGTCGGGGAGGCAGAGCTGGAGGAAGGGATAGGTGGTCGCAGACTGAGCTTCGGGACACATCCACGTGGCGGGGGCTCCGGCAAAGCTACGGTCCCGGCGTGTCTGCGAAAGAGCTGTCCTCAGAGCCCGTGAGAAGATGCGAGGCTTACGTCCCGGGCGAGGGGACCTGGCGTCACAAGACCCTAGCAGCCAGCCGAGCCGGGGCGGCACCCCCACTTTGCAGATGAGAAGCTGGAAATCACAAAACAAGGGAGCCCCGCCCCAGGGAACCCGCCAGCCCCCAGCCCCACCTTCACGCGGGAGGGCTCCCCCGTCGAGTCTGTGCGCACACGTGGTCACCACAGTGACAGGACGGTGCCAGGAGCTGCACGGTGTGGGACCTAGACCACAGTCACAGCTCCTCAGTGCAGGAAGATACCCAGGCACCTGCGCTGGACACGAAACCGGTCCCGCCTGCAAATAGACGCCGCGTTTCTCGGGTTGGTCACAGGGACAGCGGTGGATGTCACCTGGGGAGCCCAGCAGGCTCTACGAATAACCCAGGACTCTACCCATTTTCCTGGCTGTGTTTCGGCTGCGTGGCTTGTTTTAGGACGTTTCCGACTCCTTTCAGACACTGAATTTTCACCCCTCTGTGTTTGCAAAGGGAGGAGGCATGGATCGATTGGCAAATGGGTATTCTTTCTTTCCTCTCTTTCGGGTTCCTAAAGGTGTGCAACAGAAGCCGAAGTTTACTGCAAGAATATACACTTCCAGACCCCACGCTGTCGGCAGCCCGATCCGCAGACACCGAGGCCACGTCCAGGGCGGGAGGGAAAAGAGGCCCTCGGATTAGCTCACGTCCGAAACAGCTGGGAAAGGAGAAGTTACCACGGCAAGCATGTTGTTTATACGAGGACTCTTCCTGAAACCTTAATCCTCTGCGTTTCCCTGTATTCCTGATACCCTGACAACCCTCCCCCACGTGTTCATTCAGTCCTCGCCGTGAAGCGTTGTAAGAAGACGCTCTCCTCCCGTGCTCACACTTGCTGCGCTCTGGGAAGGGCACACTAACGGCCCGACACACGCAAATCTGTCGTACTTTGACAACACAAGATTTCACTTCTCTCAAATCACAGGGCAGAGACGCTGGGGGGGGCAGGTGGGGTGCTGCCGCGTGCTGTCCCTCGGGCACCCGGCATCACGTGGCCTGGCCAGCTGCAGCGCGTGGCCTGAGTTGGCCAAGCAGGGGAGAGGATGGGTTCTTCCGTGGGCTGCAGGTGGCATCTCTCGGACAGGGAGGTGCACGGGGACCAGGAGCTGGCGGCCGGCCGTGCGCTCTGGAGAAAGAGACACACCGTGGGCATCTGTGTCCTCCGGCACCACGTCCCGTGCTAACGCTCAAAGGGGCGGGGCCGTGCCTCCCTCTGTGGAACCCAGTCCACGCTGGACTAGCCCGAGTGTCCATCCACGTGGTGAAAACTGAGGAACACCCAGCCCGGTCACCCCAGCCTCCCCTCCTGTCCAATGAGAAGCTGGGGGAGCCGGAGCCCGAAGGGGGAGGCACACACAGTGATCTCTCCCGTGGCCACTTCGAGGGTTTTCTGGTCACAAGGCCCACGGGGCCGCCCCCGCCCTTTACCATGCGCGTTAGTTACCGTTCTCCCCGGGAGACTCCCTAGGAATTAGGTCTACAAAGCAGATCTCCGAGGGCGCGTTCTGAATGTGTGTGCCTACAGCCGTGGCTTCCTGCTGCCCTGGGGACGGGAGCTTCCAGAAGAGCACCAAGGAGGCAAGGAAAGCTCGCGGGTGCCCCGGCTCCCGTGCTGGAGACGATGGTTGAGTTCTGCTCCTCTGACCAAATCAGCACCGACTGTAAGCTGTCGGAAAGCAGGCTCCGCGTCGCACGCACGCGCGGCCCGGGCAGGGCTCCCTGAGCAGGTTAACATTTAATGGGGGAGGATGGCATCTACTCCCAGGGCGATTCCCCACGAGTACATTAAGCCGCTCTGCTCCACTGCTGCTTCCTGGACACGTCAGGTCTCATCCATCCGGTCCAACATTCTTCCGTGTTTCCGGGGCCGTGAAATTGTTCAACAGCCAGCCTTTCATTGTTCCCTCTCGCACAACTCGTTCCATTATTACATCCGATGATGCAACAGCCAGACCCTGAGAGGGTGAAATTCTTGACACGGCCGAGGGCATTGGATGTGGGGCTCTGGGTTCTTTTCCATCTTATCATTTTTACGGCCACGAAAACATACAGACGTAATTCTAAGAAGGAAGACGCAATAAAACAAGCTACAAGGAGGGAACTAACTGCATTTTTTGACCTTCGGGTGCCTCTCACACAATTTTATTTTTTTTTTTTTTAATTTTTTTTTCAACATTTTTTATTTATTTTTGGGACAGAGAGAGACAGAGCATGAACGGGGGAGGGGCAGAGAGAGAGGGAGACACAGAATCAGAAACAGGCTCCAGGCTCCGAGCCATCAGCCCAGAGCCTGACGCGGGGCTCGAACTCACGGACCGCGAGATCGTGACCTGGCTGAAGTCGGACGCCTAACCGACTGCGCCACCCAGGCGCCCCATCTCACACAATTTTAGATTAAATTTTCCTCAAAAATTCTGAAGGACTTAAAAGTTCATGAAGAGGGTGTTTCCGGAGGACAGCCAACCCCAAAACTTGAAGAAAGGGAATCTCAAGACGGCGTGAAGAAACTCGGAGACGACAGGACTGCTGGCTGCCAGCCAACCCGGGCAGAGCACAGGAGAACTCACGTTCTCCTCTCGGGAGATTTGTTTGTCCCTGGGGAAGCTTCCTGAGATGACTCGTGGTATCTGATAGGACAGGACAAGGTTTTCTCCGCTGTCTTTCCAGAATTCCCTGGAGATATTGTGAAGTTAATTACAAACCTAATTTTGAAAATTACACGATCTGGGTGTTGCGCGCCCCCTTAGCCGGATGCTGACGTGGGCCGCATTCCTTGGCTGCCACGGACAGGTGTTCAAGTCACAACTGAATCGCTTCTGCCTCCCCTCCTTGTTGTAAAATCACACGGCTCCTGCCAAGCCACTTTTAAATATACCCTTTCTCTCAGCTCATCCCAAATGAAGCACGCTTAATGAATTGGTTTACAGGGAGAGTGGGTGAGTCACCAGCACCTGGGCACAGAGGATGCTACATCAGAAAATCACCCCTGGGTGCTTTCAGGTGCCAGGGCAAACGGCGAGGGAAGAGTCCCCACTCAGAAGTAACACAGAGCGGAGCCGTCGTCATCACCCACGCACAACGGGCAGTGCCTAACCTCGGGGAGCCTGACTCGACATCAGATGGCGTGCGTCCACGAGGGGGCCATCTTTCTCAGCCAGGGAGGCGAAACCAGGATGGTCTGCTTACGCCTATACGCATAAAACCAGTCCGAGGCTCTTCCAAACGATGAGCACCTGGCCTTGTTTAAAGCCAGCAGCCTGTCCGGACTGAGCCACTGGCTAGCTCGTTCATGAGCGGCTTGCATGAAACGTGGAAGCGGCACGATTGTTTAGGGCAAACACAGAGCCACCAACCCACGGGACGAAACACGATTTTGAGAAGGAGAAGATTCAAGACAGCTCTCCGGTATCAGATACAGGCCCTACGGTCGACCCTGAACAGCACGGCTGTTTGACCTGCCCGGGGCCCACTCATACGCGGATTGTTTTCCATAAACGCGGGACAGGTCTCTACGTGTGTTTTCTCTTCCTTATGATTTTCTGAGTAACATTTTTTTCTCTACCTTACTTTGCCATCAGAACACAGTGCAGAATGTATAGAGCGCAAAATACGTTAATTGACTGTTTCTGTTATCTGTAAGGCTTCTGGTCAACCTTAAGCCATTAGTATTAAGTTTGGGAGGATTCGGAAGTTATGCGTGAACTTTTGACTGCACGGGGCTCAGTGCCCCTGATGCCTGCTTTGTTCAGGGGTCCGATATAATTGTATTCTCAATATCTTGTAACTTGAATGCGGCAAGAGGGGGTGATTTTGCTGTAATTGTTTTAAGGGTACTAAACTCAGCACCCTACCCGAAGTTCCTAACCTGTGCAGGAATATGGCTACCATAAGGGCAAGAGAAATGGAGGGGAGGGAGGAGAAAACAGTACAACAAAGATACCTGCTTTCTGGGGCGGTTTATCTTCTCCGACAAGAACTGTCTCCTCTCTCTCTGCTCAGAGAACCTAGAGGAAAATGACGTCCAACCTCCTGGCGGGCACTCCTGGTCCGTGTCTGTCCGTCAGCCCTCCTTCCCAGATGACCCTCCGGCATCCTGACACTTCCCCTTGGGGCCAGTGCTGTGCTTGGCCATCTTGAATCTCTTAACAAACTTTGAACAAGGGGTCCCAAGCTTTCATGTTTTACTGGGGGCCACGGATTCCAGAGCGGGTCTCGTGTCGGGCCGGCTGTGTCCCCGCCGGATCCGGGAAACAGCCACATGCTTGTCCATCCACAGCATCACCACAGAGGGCCTGCTCCGTGCTGGCACAACACCAAGATGGCACCCTGCCCATGTACCCACATGCCCGGTCCAGCACAATTGGCAGAGAGGCCCAGTGCCATGACCCCAAGGACCCCCCCTTGCCCTTTGGAGGATCCGGAATTACCTGATGGTCACCCGGTATGATTAACATCATACTCACGCATAGCTTTTCGAGGTAAATATTAGGACTTCATGAGCAACAAAATAGAGAACTCTTCCAAGTGTTGTTCCGCTGAGTTTGTTAACTTGTGGATAGTGTGGATAGCACAATCGTGTTACGTCGTGGCTTCAGATTTCCTCTGATGGCCAAATCTCATGATTCACCTAAGTACTTCATCAAATGGACAATTGCCAGACTGCCTTCGTTTTGATTTTTATCGGAAACAAATCACAATTTTCTTTCTTCAAGGAACCAGGGTCATCTGGCTCGTGGAACAGAAACACAAAGGCTAAAATGAGCTTGACCTTTGATTTGCCCAAAGGACTTTACATCGAGGGTGGTGACCAAGTGTTCTCCCTCTGCTTTTTGGAAAGATCAGGAGGAAACTGTCTCAACTCCAAATATGAGGGGGAGTTTCCTGCCAATGGAGGCTGTCGAGCATTACAAAGACGCACCCGCGGGACGGTGTGGAATTTCCCCCTCGAAGATCTGCCACGGTCCAGACGGAGTCGATGGTTCCCAAGCCATTTATGCCAGATGTGTTTTGTGTGAGGTTAGAATCACCGGGCTCATAGACGACATCAGGGCTCACGGCACCACATCCAGCGGCCAGACACCGGTGAGAGGACCCTCACGGGAGAGGAAGCACTGTTCCAGAAACTTCACTCACACCCAGGGAGCCACGGGCCCAGCGCTGCCACGGCCATTAGGGTCTCCTCTGGTTTGGTTTTCAGCCGTTCACTCGGCATCCTCTGGCACGTGGGACAGCAGCCCATCGAGTCCCTTCACTGCTCTCGTCTCCTCCAGACCAGCCCTGTCCAACGGAGTGCAAGCCACATGTGTGTTATTAAATTTTCCACAGTCACATTACAAAAAATAAAAGGAAACAGGTGAAAGTGATTTTAATAACGTATTTTATTTAACCCAGTATATCCAAGATACTATCATTTCAACACGGAACCAACGCGAACCTATTGTTACTGGGGCACATTACGTTCTGTTTGTGCGCCGTCTCTGATATCCCAGAGCTCATCGGTAGCACGCGTTTCAGCATGAGCAGAGACGCTGGACGTGCTCAACAACCACACACGGCCAGTGGCTGCCACAGCGGACAGCTGACTGCAGACAAAGTTGAGATGCTCTTGTGTGACCTTATGGCAACTATGAGATTGGTATTTACATGATCTGAAAGAATATCCCAATTAATAGATGTGTTTCCTTCTGGTATTTGTTCCCTTTGACTTTATCGAATTTTTGAAGGTGAAAGGTGTGCATTGGAGCAGGCGGGGGCAGGGTTGACAGCTTCTGTGACTTGGAGACAGCCTGGTGCAGCGAGAAGAAAGTCACCTCAGTTCCCGGAAGCAGGGCCTGGGGCGAGGATCTTGCACAGTGACATCTAGGGGTGGGGGGATGCTGCAGGGAAGGGACAGTGAGGAAAGCGGGGTGGGGCAGGGGTGAATCTGAGCAGAGAGGGGCCGGGCTGCAGACCAGAGCCACCCCCATCCTGCAGGAGCCTCCGGCCCTGCTGGGTAGACACCCTAGAGTGTTCGATTCAGTATGTCCGGGTGGGACCTGAGAATCTGTACCTCCAGCTGGTGTCCAGCTGGCGGAGCGACACAGGTGCCCTAGGCTGGGTTTGCTTTGAGAACCGGCTTTCCTCTGGAGCCCGCCTGGGGTCCAGGGGTCAGGTGTGTGCACCTGTGCCCACCGGTCGTCGGCCGTGTGCGCGGCGGTGCGTGACCCCTGTTGGCTCAGAGGCATCCGTACTTTCTGCTGAAGGAGACGGCTGCACGGTGGGCAGGTCGCTCCCTGCCCTCGGGACCGGGCACGTGAGCAGGACAAGACACCGAGACGGCCTCTAACGCCCAGCGGCTCCTTCAGCGGAGGCAGCCCAGGGGCTGGTCTGATGCAGCTCAGGCCGGTGGAGCCGACGGAATGCAGCTTCTTGGGCCGCGGGGCCCAGCGGACCCAGTCCCCTCCTCTGCTCCAGGGGTCCTCACGGCTGCTTGAGCTGCCTGCCCCCACACAGGGAGACCAGAGCTGAGATAAGATGCCCTCCTGGCCAGTGGTTCAAAATTATCTGTTTCTAACAAGTGGAGACAGCAAGTACAACGAAGTGCACCCACCACCCAAACGAGCGTGGGACTCGGATGCCCACAGCCTCCCTGAACCCTCCGTGGTCTCAGCAGGGACTCTAGGGACACTGGGGTGCTGGGGAGAACGTTCAGGGCTCTGGCCCCCAAGTGGGGCGAAAGGAAACCGGGGCTTCCGGGAGGTTCGGCGTAGCCGAGTGGGGGAGGAACACAGAGACTGGTGCCCACGGCCACCCTGAGAGAGGCCGGGCTTCCCTACGGGGACCAGGCGGAGGGGTTCAGAGCAACGATCTCAGAGACACCAGATGAGGAGGCCCAGGGAAGTCCCGGCTGACTGGGAGGAGATCTTCAGATCGAAACCCGCCCGGGTCAGCCAAGAGCCGCCTGGCCCGCCCTCCTGCTGCAAGTGCTGCGCACACATTCTCATGTTCTGCCAGGGCGATTTTAAGAGGAAATTAATAATAGGCTTCCAAATTAGGTCACCTAAGACATAAGCGATAACGACCGGTAATCTCGTAAAATGAAGGTGTAGACAATGCCTCCTTTCTGACTCGCGGGAAACGTCTTTAAAGGAAACATCAGCGCACTTTATCTGGGCGGATTTCTCAGGCTGAACCGAAGCCTATTAAAGAGGGCAAGGACAACCAAAATACATGACGAGACAGAAAATATTCGTGATTGCAATGACTTTAGGTGAAAATGAAGTAAACTAACCTGACCCTTGCAAACAAGAGAGGTCGTGGACAAGACGGGGCATAGAGAGGAGCGGTGGGGAACGTGAGGGTCCCAGGGGCTATGACCCCAGTGACGTGGCCCCAGGGGACGTGGCCCCAGGGGATGTGGTATCAGCCCGGGTGGCAGCAGGCAGTGTTGCCTTAACTGCCGAGTGACTCCCTGAGCCGGCTGTCACTTTACCTGGGATCAGACCAGACCTGTGGCTCTCAAATGCCCGTAGAGCTTTTGCTTCACTACTAGGAATTTATCCAAAGGATATAAAAATGCTGATTCAAAGGGGTACGTGGACCCCAATGTTTATAGCAGCACCATCGACAGTAGCCAAAGTATGGAAAGAGCCCCAATGTCCATCGACGGATGAATGGATCGAGAAGATGTGCTTTATACATACAACGGAGGATTACTCGGCAATCAAAAGGAATGAAATCTTGCCATTTGCAACGACGTGGACGGAGCTGGAGGGTATTATGCTGAGCGAAATTAGTCAGGCAGAGAAGGACAAATATATGATTTCACTCATATGTGGAATTTAAAAAAAACACCAGATGAACACAGGGGATGGGAAGGAAAAATAAGGTAAAAAGAGAGGGGGACAAACCATAAGAGGCTCGTAAATACAGAGAACAAACTGAGGGTTGCTGGACGGGCGGTGGGTGGGGGAGGGGTCGGTTGGGGAGGGGCACCGAGGAGGGCACCTGTGGGGATGAGCACTGGGTGTTTTGCGTAAGTGATGAATCACTAGGTTCTACTCCTGAAGCCACGACTGACTACACTGTATGTAAACTAACTTGAATTTAAATTAAAAGAAATTAAAGCTGAGGAAAAATTAAATATGCACTTAAGTCATTTAAAAGTAACCATAACAGACTCACAACTCACACCCCTGTTACCTCTTCTGTTTCTTCTCTCAACCACTTAACAACGCGAAAACCTTCCTTGACTTGTGGGCTTCACCGAACCGGCCCACGGCCCGACCTGGTCCGCAAGCCGTGGCCGTGGCCGTGCCATCCAGCTCCATGGCCACTAGCTCTGTGGGCCGCTGGGCACACGAAATGTATAAATGTAAAATGCACAAAAGGGATGTGGGCCTTGAAGGAAGTGGCACAAAAGGGACGTGAAACACTTCGCCCCATTTTTTATATCAGGTGCGTGTTAAAGTGACAATAGTTTGGATGTTCCCGGTTAAATAAAAGACATATTAAAATCAGTTTCCTCTGCCTTTTTACTTTTTTCCACTGTGAGTACTAGAATATTTAAAACCCCCACGGGGCTCACATTCTGTTTCTAGGAGGCAGGGCTGACCCGGAATGCCTTCATATTGTACCAATTGTCCCACGTCCCCAGGAAAGAACTCTGCACTCTTAAGAACTCAACTTACAAACAAAAGCATAAAACATGGCACTTGGAAAATACTGGAAAAAAATAACCTCCGTCCCCATTTCCCAATTACACAAATTTACTTGTCAAGAACCAAGATATTTCCCAAGCGTACGAGGCAAAACTCCTAAAGATGAAGTAAGGTTCATTTGGAAAAGAAAGAAAGAAGAGAAGGTCTCCCCAGGCGGAAGCGTGTTTCCGTGGCTGGCTGAGCGCCGTCCTGGGTCTGCATTGATGGAAGAGAATATGAAGCCGTTCGTAGCCGCAGAGAAATGATTTTAATTCCGCTGTATGTTTGAGCAAATTGCCAAAATGTAGCCGTGGTTTTCCTGTGTTACCAATTAGCAGCCTGGCAGGATGACGGAGTCAGGCTCCGGAAACGCCACGGACGGGGGCTCCGTGTCTCTGGGAGGGAAGAGCCTTTCGGGGAACTTGGCTGTAAAGCAAACTTCCCTGCTTCCATTCTCCAGGTGACCGTTGCCCTGTCGCCGCCCACGGGAAATCGCGCTGCCCTGACGGAGCTTACGTTTCGTGCAGACAGCAAGTGACAGGCGTGTAGACGGACGGACCGGACGGGGCTATCCTAGATAGCGCTCGGTGCCACGAAGAACCGAGAAGAGACGCAGGGCAGCGCGGCTGGGTGGGCGTGGGGAGGAGGGACCGTCTGAGCTGAGCGGGGTGACAGGCCGGAGCGCAAAGACCAGGAGGCAGCGGTCCTGGGCAGACACAGGGACAGGGCGGGACGGAGGTGGGAAGGACAGAAGCCTGAGGCCATCCTTGCTGGACCTCCCCACCCCCAGCCCCGTCTAACTCCACACTCCCGAGCAACACGTGGGCGACGGGGTCACCTGCCGGGTGCGCTGGCAGGACTAGAGGGGTTGACACGTTGGCTCTGAGAAGCCGCCTGGCTGTGGCCGCGCACTGAGGGAAGGAGGGAGGACCAGGTGTGGGCACCCACAGAGCTGGCCGGTGACACGCCTGTGTGCCCCCGCCCATCTTCCGCCTCGGGCAGGCCCAGCGGAGGGTCGGGGGCTGACGGCCACCAGGCAGACGGAACGCGGCTCCCAGGATGGCCATGTTAAAGACCTTGGCCCGCCCGTTTGATGAGCCCCCGAGACGTGGCCGTTGTAGCAGGACACCTAGTCTGTCATTTTCCAGCCTTGAGGAGGGACGCATCTGGGGTGCCCGCAGGGGAGCAAGGCTGGAGAAGACTGTGGGAAAGGGCCCAGCGCGAGCCAGGAGGACCGCAGTGGGGTCTGGGGTGAGGTGAGCAAACAGGGGGCTGACTCGTGTTAAAATGGATGTTAGCAGGGCACGTGGGTGGCTCAGTCGGTTGAGCGTCCGCCTCTTGATCTTGGCTCGGGAGACGATCCCAGGGTCGTGGGGCGGAGCCCTGAGGCGGGCTCTGTGCTGAGTGTGGAGCCTGCTTGGGATTCTCTCTCTCTCTCTCTCTCTCTCTCTCTCTCTCTGCCACTCCCTGGCTTGCACAAACTCTCTCTCTCACACATAATAAATAAACAAACCAACAAACAAACAAAGGACAGCGTCAGCTGCTGTGGAAAAGCACCTTGTACGGGTCCGGGGTGTTTGTGGCTTTTGTTCAGAAGAAGGTGCTTAACTTCCTGTGCTCAGGTGGTTACATAAGGGAAATCAAGTCACAAACTTAACCAACAACCAACAGGGAGGAACGTAACGAGAAGCCAGTGTCCTCAAGGGGCCCAGAGGTACGCTTTGCCCCAAGGATCCCCGTGACCACGACCCTGTGCGCTCTGAGACCCGGGGGCGGGGGGTCTCCATTGCGAGCTTTTGCTTCGTGCTCACCGGGAACCACTGACCCGTGAGCTGCCGGTGGCCCTGAACTCATCTTCTGCCAGGACCTCCCTCGAGGTCGCGTCGTCCCCTCCTCACAACCTTCCAAAGGCAGTCCACCAAGTTCCCCGCTCGTCACTCCTGGGGCGAGTCTCGTTCCCCCACACGTGGCAGTGCCACGACGCTCGAATGTGGCCACCTCACCTGCCTTCCCGCCTCTCCCATCTCCTGGCTGCCGCCACCGGCCAGCTCCTCTCGGGTGTGGACGTGGGGACAGCCGGCCGACCGGGGCGCCCCCCACAGCCAACCCCTTATCATCTCCATCGCCAACAGTTATCTTACAAACCGCCGTGGCCCCTGCCGCCACGATGGTCCCCGTCCACCAGAGAGAACCAAGACCGTCAGCTTGAAGGCCGCCGGCCATCTTGCTCCCCCTGCCCTGGTGCTGGCACAACACGTAGCTGTAGACGCCTAGGGCCTGGCTCACTGTTCCCTGTGGCACCGGGGATGCTCCCACCATGTGCTACCAAGGCGGCTGGCTTCCCATGGCCGCCCCTGTCCCCACCACGCGTCGGCCACGTTGTGCCGGAGGCACCCCTACCTGCCCGCCTTGCTCCCCGGCTGTGAGCTGCGGCTCCTCGGGCACCCGTCTGTCGGGCACCGAGCTCGGGGAGACAGTGAGGAGACGGTGGGACCCGTGGGCTGCACAGGCCAGACCCTGCTGCTGAATCCAGGTTCACGACCGTTCACGCTCCACAAAGAGGAGTTTCCTCCTGTGCCGTGAGGTGAACATTGTGAACACGCCAGAGGGGGGTGAGGCGGCCGTGGTGTGGGCACGTGTGTGCGTGTGTGACACTCTCCACAGCGGCTGGCGTGGCAGGGGCCCCCGGGACGGGCTCGTAGCCATACATCCGGGTAAACCTCTCCAGCTGGGCACAGAGGGGCCTCCGGGGGCACTTCTGACACGTGCCGGGTGACCCGGGATGCCCAAAGTCCCAACCCTGTCCTTTGTGGGGCAAAGACCAAGTTAGGATACTGCAGGGTAAGCCTGAATTCTTAACCACCGACTTATGGGTCCCACCCACTGCAGTTATCCACGGTGCTGTGTCCTAAGACGTCCCTGAGGTCAGTGCATTAGTGACTGTGGATCGCCAGTCCTGCGAGGCACAGGGGAGGCTCTGAGAGCCTTCCTCCGGTCGGTACAGAACTCGGTTTCATGAGAGTCTCTGTTCAACGACAACGTGGATTCACACACGTTGATCTCGCAGGGCAGCACGGGTGACAGGCCTCAAGGAAGCTGACCCCAGGGGCCGTGTCAGTGTCCTCCCACGTTCGGGAACACCAGACAGACTCCTCCGCACTTCCGGGGACACTGTGAACGACAACATCACCGATGAGAAAGAACAAACGTGTGGAAAACGTGGTTCCGAGCCGACCACGAGAAGGACACTTGCCTACTGCGGGACAGCCCAGACAAGACAGCAGAGCGTCGCCTTGCTGGGCACGTGGGCACATTGGTGGCCAGAGACCAACGTTTTCACGCCACGCTCTGTGATGGGTGTTGATTTGGGGGTACGTATCAGTTTCAGTGAGCAGGTGAACAGTGAGGGTCTCCCGTCTGTGAGCGTGCCGGGCTGTCGGGAAGACGTGGGCCAGAGGCCGTGGCCCGGCCCAGTTGGATACATAAAACGTGAACAATTGTCGTACGTGAGTTACAGACACGCTGCTGTGTCAGTTTGGGGCCCAGGGGAGGCCAGGGGAACCACAAAACCAGGAGAGCGTCTACGGGAGAGACCAGAATTGTGTGGGTCTCAGAGGTCAGATGGGCCGTACCTAAATAGTGATGAGAGAGAGAGACAGAGATGCGCAGGGAAGGCGTTCCGGGTCCACGAACGTGCTCTCCGTCCGGGACAAACGGACACAAGGGTGAGGTTCGCTCCCAGCTGCAGCAGGAGGTTTGGCCCAACCCCAGAGCCACAGGAGAACCGGCAGGGATTCAATAATCTAACACGAAGGGGGGCCTAGGACCCAAGTAAAGTAAAATGCAAACAATGTATGGTAGGAAATCATTTCTGGTTTGTGCTGCAACACTTCTTTAAATTTTTTTTTAATTTTTTTTTAACGTTTATTTATTTTTGAGACAGAGACAGAGCATGAACGGGGGAGGGGCAGAGAGAGAGGGAGACACAGAATTGGAAGCAGGCTCCAGGCTCTGAGCCATCAGCCCAGAGCCCGACGCGGGGCTCGAACTCATGGACCGCGAGATCGTGACCTTATGGACCGCGAGATCGTGACCTGAGCTGAAGTCGGACGCTTAACCGACTGAGCCACCCAGGCGCCCCTGAGCTGCAACACTTCTCAACAGCTATGCCCGCCTCGACGAGAACGATTTCCAGAGTGGGTTGTGATCACACTTTCCGAAGCAGACTGGTTGCCCCGCGTGTCCTAGGACGGCACTCCGGGGTTTCTCTCTAACCCCCTCGGCTGACCGACAGGGAGGGGACTTGCCGAAACCGCATCTGTCCCCACAGGCAGAGTCTGGGAGGCAGCGGCTCCCCTCCCGGGGCCCAGACCCCCCCGCACCGAGGGCACAGCACCGTGAGACACGCTCCACCAGGACGACGCTCGCCGGACGGTGGGACAGCAAAGTCGAACAAGTACGAGGAACGCTGGACCGCGGTTTGATTCCTGGGGCCTCCGCCTGCAGGGTCCACGCCACTTCAGGCAGGACCCGGTCCGTGAGCACAGCTGGCGAGGCCTCCGAGGTGGGTTCCCGCCAGCGCACGGGCACCACGTGGCCACTGAGGCACGGGTGGCCGGCCCTGGGAGCTCGGAGGTGCGTTACCACAAAAGAGAGATCCTGGAGAAAACTCAATGAGCTAACGGTGATTTCAGACCCGCGATTCTTCCTTCGAGGGGGTCAGGAGAGGGCTCTGTGGGAAGGCGGCTTCCTCTGGGCCCCTGGGGTCCAGGGCGAGCCTATTGGGGTGTCTGTCATCCACAGAGACGGGGCCACGCAAGGTGGCCTCAGATCTGCACGGACAGCTGTGCAGGAAACCACAGGGCCCGCTGCGTGGGGCCCCTCTCCCGCAGCCCGATCACCCCGTCACTCGGCCCCACCCTCCAGACGCCACCAGGAGGCCGAGAGGCCGGCTGCCGTCCTCTTGTGACTCCGGCGTTCGCAAGGACCTTAGTCACAGCAATAACAGCAACAGTGGTGAGCACCCCAACACAAATAGAGGGCAGACCCCTTCGTGTTGATTTCAAAGTTCCCGGGAGAGGCCCCTCTGACCCTCTGCAGAGCGCGGCCAAGATCAAGGTCTGACACGGCCTCTCCAGCTGCATTTCCATCCCGGGGAAGGTCGCCTTCCTGGCCTGGTGACAGCCACCCTCCGCCACCAGCCCCAGCACGCCCCTAGAGGCCCCGGCCGCCTCCTGGGGTACCGGGAAATGATGCAAGCAAAGCGCATCCTCATTTTAGAATAAACAAAAGCCATGCTGCCTTGCTACAGAGAAATCTCTGGGGAGGAAGGGGGCCCAGGCCTGGAGCTGACGGGGAGCTCCCCTCTGGGCCCGGACGTGGGCATCATTAGTGTAGATGAAAATCCACGGGGGTGGATGAGAAAAAGCCAGGATCCTGGGGCCCCAAACTCAAAGAGCAGGTGGACGAGGGGACCTGGGGACAGACGAGCCGCCCCACCAGTGGGAAGATGTGGAGAAACCCATCAGGTCACCGGCGCCCGGAGTTGAGTGCGTGCCGTTTTAGCGAGTGTCGGGCAGAATCCAGGTAAGAGCTGGAAACGAGCGCCAGGGGCCGGCCCAGCAGGCGGCAGGAGGTGACATGCGTGCTGTTCAGGCAGCAGCGGCCGCCAGGACTCGGCCCCGGTCAGCCGAGTGGCTTCCTTCTCCAGGTGCCCTTGTGACAGCCCTGCCCAGCCCCAAACTCCCCCTCCCCCTGCTCCCAGGCCCCCAGACTGGCCGGGTCTGCACTCCTGGGACCCGCCGGGCAGGGCCCCATCCATCCTCCCTCTGCCAGGGTCCCTGCAGCTGTCTGTGAACTCCGGGCTGAGCAGACTTGTCACCACCCCCAGCCCGAGAAAGGACAGGAAAGCACAGGCCGGCCGGTTTCTGGAACTCGTTGGTCAGGCTGGGTGGTTCCAATGAGTGTGGACAGGAGGCCCGTAGACCGCGTGGTGCTGTCCCCAAATCCCCCAGGATTTAGGACTTGAGTTTTAGTGTGTGAACAGCCCTACGTATCACTTGAAAACGAACAAACACGTTCACTCAGTGAGTTTAGATTCTGTGACTGAAGAGCCTTGAGAATCTACTTTTGTGCCAAAACAGAGAAGCAAGAAGTACTCCTCTCCAGCAGCCGCCACTCTGAAAGCGTGGCCAGCTTGTCCGGAGACGCTTTCGAAGGCACGTCAGAGCAAACGACAAGGACCATGGGCGCGACGGCCACCATCTCCCAGGCGGCCCCCAACCCTGCCAGCAGCGCTGGTTACGTTACGTTATGTCGCCTGCCAGAGATGCCACGGGGAACGGACACGGGAGCTGCCCCACGGGGCCCCAGGGTCCAGGGACAGAGGTCGGCTCCAGCCTGGGGCCATGCCCTGTGTCACCTGGGGCCCTGGGACTCACGCCTTCAGGACTGGGGGCTCTGGGTGCTGCAGGGGCCGAGGTGACACAGCAGTGTGCGGGCGCGCCCGTCCCAGGTCGTGGGCTCCGTGGGGCCCGATCTGCAGACGATGAAGCCGAAGGTCACGGTCAACAGCCAGCAGGTGGCAGGACTGACTGAGCCCGAACCCGGGGATGCTGTGCCACACAGTCACTCTTCACTGTGGGGCAGCCAGTCGGCCACGGCTCCAGAAGGACACCCAGCAGCATGTCATCTGACTAACGAGGCCGTAAGGGCGCTCAACTACCCTCTTCATCAGGGCCCCAGAAACCGGCGTGGGGGCTCCGAGAAGTCCCTAGGGGAGGGGGCACCACAGTTGAGACTCCGGGGTCGTGAACCGTCTGAGGTGTCATGGAACCCTGGCAACCTGAGGGCGTCAGGACGCCCAGAAAGGAGGCTGGACCCAGAGCGATGCACCGGGCGTGGGGGGGCTCGCGGCCAGGCGTGGCCTCTCAGAAGGCCTGCTGGTCTCCCCCCACCCCTTCTCTTCAGCTGGGAAAACGGCAGGGGGAGTGGTGACTCCACAGAGGAAGGCACACAGGTGCAGACGACCGGGCGGGATTTTTAACCTGACGTCGGGACACCTTGCCAGGCCCGACCCCTCGCAGTTTGCCTCGTCTGAGAGGGAGTGCAGCAGGTGTTCGCCCAGACTCGGTGGGGTGCCCGGCCTAGGGAATGCTGGCGGTTCTCCAACCACGTATCCCGCGGCTCCATCGAGACTCGCCTGCGAATCTGTTTTCACAACGCTCTGTCCCTTAGGATAAACGCATCCTGAACTTGCTCGAGGGACAGGCGCCAGTTAGAATGGTAACATTTTCCTGTGAGAGAATTATGCCTGCCCAGCCTGGTTCTTGCAAGGCCACGGCAATAACCTTTCCGAAGGAAAGGTGAAGACTGTGTTAGTATCGTGTTAATATCACACGCCCCATGGTGATCCTGACGTTTGGAGTCAGAAGCTGAGCCCGAGAAATTACGCGATCCCTTTAAAACAATAACGCCCGATACCTACATTGAGCCACTAGGACCCCATACTCTTCTGAGCATCTTATAAATCATAATATTCTGGGTTCGTTGTTTTTTTTTTTTTTTTTTTTAATTTTTTTCAACGTTTTTTATTTATTTTTGGGACAGAGAGAGACAGAGCATGAACGGGGGAGGGGCAGAGAGAGAGGGAGACACAGAATCGGAAACAGGCTCCAGGCTCCGAGCCATCAGCCCAGAGCCTGACGCGGGGCTCGAACTCACAGACCGCGAGATCGTGACCTGGCTGAAGTCGGACGCTTAACCGACTGCGCCACCCAGGCGCCCCTGGGTTCGTTTTTATAGTAAGCGATTAATAATCGGAAAGTGACCTGTGATAGCGTAATTAAATCTAACAGCGTGCTGAGGCCGTTAGATTAACAGACCTCTGATTTATCGTGGGAAACGCAGGTGGAGCTCTGGGGACAATCTAGCGTTCTAGAAGACCAGTTGTGTGTGTCGCAGGGACCCAGAAGAACCGACCCACGGTGGCCACAGACCCTGGAGAAAGGGCTCACGTGGCGGGAACTCTACCCCAAAACTCGACCGAGTGAAACGTCCCACGAAATAGGAACTTCCTTTTCGAAGCATGTTTTAAAGTGCTGTAGAACACAAGGTTTTCCCCAAGGACAGCCGAAGATCAACGAGGCCACCTAGGAAACATCAGGGTCCTGGTTAGAAAGAGGTCTGGGGCTCGCAGATTACGAGGTGATGATGCAGGTCAAATGTCGTACCAAAAAGACAGCATCACAGGAGAAACTGCTCTTTTTTTTAAGTTTATTTCTTTTTGAGAGACAGAGGTGGGGGAAGGGCAGAGAGAGGGAGAGAGAGAATCCCAAGCAGGCTTCACGCTGTCGGCAGAGCCCGACACGGGGCTCGAACTCACGAACCATGAGATCGTGATCTGAGCCGAAGTCAAGAGTCGATGCTTAACCCACCGAGCCCCCCATGCGCCCCCCGCCCAATGTTTAAAAAGAAATCGTTCCGGGGGCGCCTGGGTGGCTCAGTCGGTTAGGCCTCCGACTTCGGCTCAGGTCATGATCTCACGGTCCGTGAGTTCAAGCCCCGCGTCAGGCTCTGTGCTGACAGCTCAGAGCCTGGAGCCTGTTTCCGATTCTGTGTCTCCCTCTCTCTCTGACCCTCCCTCGTTCATGCTGTCTCTCCCTGTCTCAAAAATAAATAAACGTTAAAAAAATTTAAAAAAAAAAAAAAATCGTTCGGGCACCTGGGTGGCTCAGTTAAGCATCCGACTTCAGCTCAGGTCACGATCTCGCGGTCCGTGAGTTCGAGCCCCGCGTCGGGCTCTGGGCTGATGGCTCAGAGCCTGGAGCCTGCTTCCGATTCTGTGTCTCCCTCTCTCTCTGCCCCTTCCCCGTTCATGCTCTGTCTCCCTCTGTCTCAAAAATAAATAAACATTAAAAAAATAAAAAAATAAAAAATAAAAAGAAATCGTGTGCCATCCCGAGGCGATGGGTGGGGGCCCAGGACCCTGCTCTTCCTTGTTTCTTGTTTGGACCTGCGCTGTACCCGGGAGCCGCCTGGACTCTGTCAGGGCGTCTGGCACTGGGTCCGCTGGCAAGGGGAGGGGTGCGGGGAGAGGGGAGGCAGGTGGGGGGCGTGGCGCTGGGAAGCCGAGAGCCGTGGGAACCGGCGATGACAGACGAGGGGCGGGAGCCCAGCCCTGTGATGAGGGCCCCGCCTGGGGCGGCCCCAGGTGGTGGTGCAGGGCGTGCACGGACGGCCCCCGGTGCGCGCCCCTGGAGAAGCCCCAGCAGCAGCGCCGGTGGGGGGGGCCCGTTTGCTGAGCGCGAACAAAAGGCCAAGGGCCTGCCAGCCTTTCCAGCAGAGCCGCCCCCACCTCGCCCTCCGGGGCCAGGGAGGGGCCCTTCCCCGACTTGAAAGGGAAGCGTGAGGATCGGGCGCCCACACGAGCCCTGTGGTGGGTTTGCCCGACGTGGGCGCATGCCTGGGGCTGGTTTCTCGAAGAGCCACGACAACTAGCTGTGGTTCTCTGTCCTCACGCCTTAAATGTCGTACTGCTCACAGTATTCGGGTGGCTGTTCACCGTTCCCCAGACACGACTCGTGTCGCACACGAGAAACGCCGTGGGTCGTTCCGAGTCTAACCGTCCCCCTCCGTCCCTGCAGTGACGTTCCCGAGGGCTCCGCACCCACAGACAGAGGGAGGCCCGCTGGGTCGAGAGCGGCGATCCCGACCTCGATGGACAGGAAAACGAGGGGTCACTCACCGGAGGACGTCTGCTCATGCGGCCTGATGATGCACTGACGCGGCCGCTGGGCCACCAGCGGCCTCTGTGTCACCGAGCCCACAGAGAAAGAGAAACACGTCGCCGGGAGCGTGGGGTCAGAGCACCTGAAAGACAGAAGGGGCCTCCGTCCTGGAGACGAGCACAGAGCACAGACACTGCCGGGTGACGTGTCCCTTGGTGCCACGGCCGCTGCTCACGCCTCGCAGAAAACCCGTCCAAACCCGCCCTCCACGGTGAAGACATTGCTTACCCTCCTTTGGAGCCAACGTGGAATCAGATGACAGTTTTGCAGGAAAGTCGGGGCCTCTGCTCGGAACACAGAGGGAAGAAAATCTGCAGGAAACGTCTGTGCAGCCAGAGCAGCACCACGGGCTGGGCGGACCCGCTCCGGCCAGGGCGCATCCGTGTCACCCCACGGCCCACCCTCCCCCCCAACCCTGGGGTGTGAGCGCACCTGCAGGGGGAGCCCAGGGCTGCGGAGGCAGACGGCCGGTGAGGGAGGGAACCAGAGGGACGGCCCTCTGGACACTCACTCTGGGAAAGCAAGGCCCTGCCGGGCTGCATCTCCACCGAGGTCCCTCTGACCACGTCTCCCCAGCTCCCCATGGCCGGCCGCTGTGTGTTTCTCGTCCTCCTGGCCCCACACAGTGGCAGGGCCAGCCTCTCGCTGCTCCCCCTGCGCTGCCTCAGCTCCCGTGTCCATGAGGACCCAGCTGTGAGACGCTGAGACGTTAACTGCTGGCAGGATGGACCACAGGCGCCCGCCTATGAGATCCAGGCCTGGCGAGACCAGCCTGACATGTGTCAGGAAGGCCGGCCAGGGGCCCCCTTCACAGGCAGGGTCTCTGCTTCGGGGGAGCCTCGGCTCTGTCCTGAAGGCCTTTCAACTGATTTGACCAGGCCCACCTAGATGATGCAGGATAACCTCCTTTACTCAGTCACTGAACTCTGGAGTTTGCTCCCATCTACACAACGTTGGCTGCACCGCCCGGAGGAGTATTTGGGCAAACGGCAGCAGGAAAGCCCTGCACCCCTCCATCGAACTGGCAGGAAGACCAACGTGTCTTTCGGGCCTTTGTCCTCCCTGGAGCCCCACCTCCCAGAGCTGACACGGGTCGGGAAAGACCACTGGAGCCCGGCCGGTCGTGTCTTCGGGCTGCAGGCTCCCGACCCGGCCGCCCACGGGGTTCAGGGCCTAAGGGGACCTGCGGTTCTGAAAGCAAACGTCGTGTGGAACTCAAGGTACTGGGAGTCCAACCCCGGATGGTCATCGGGCATGTGGCCAGGGCAGCTCACCACAGTGAGGTCCTCTGCCTCAGTTTCTCTCTAGGGGGGTGAGGAGGAAACCCACAGCTCCCCGCAGGCCACGCGGGGCCACCCGAAGGATCAAGATTCAAATAGACTTCATCACTTTGGGCCCCAAGAGGAGGGAAAGCACAGAGAAGCCCACGTCAGGGAAGTTTCGTAGGGAAACGCAGACAGGCTGCACCCCTCCCCTCGGCCCCGCCAGGCCCCGGCTCCGAAGGACACAGAGGGACCTCGAATGCGTGTTCCGCCACGACGGGAGCCAGTCGGAAAAGGACGCACGGTGTACGACCAAGTCCAGGACCTTCTGGAAAAGGAAAACTGTGGGGTCACTGAGAAGCTCAGTGGGGTCGGGGTGTGGGGGAAGGGTGAGCAGGTAGAACACAGAGGGCTCACCGGGCAGGGGCACTCGTACGACACGACCACGACGGACACGTCACGTAGGCCATGGTGCACACTGCACCACAGTGTGTCACTCATCACATGGCCATAATTCACGCTGCCCCGTGGCGCGCCACGGCGTGTCAGTGCTGGTCCCTCCACTGCAACGCACGTCCCGCGCCCGCACTCATGCAGGACGTTGGGACCCGGGAAGCTGTCGGTGGGTGAGAGCGAACGGGGCGGGGGGGCTCCCTGTACTTCCTGTACAGTCTTCCCGTAAACCCAGAACCGCTCCCAGAAAGAGCCGATGAGCCATAAAAACAGATCCTCCGACCGAATGAGCAAAAGCCTCCCGCTTCCCTCCCGCGCACCGCCCCAAGCAGGCCTGCGGCTCCCGTCACAGCGGCCATCCTCCCGCCACGTGCCTCCCTCCTCCCCGTGCACAGACGTTCTCCCCGTGCCTCCGTGCTCCCCGGGCACAGACATCCTCCCCGTGCCTCCGTGCTCCCCGTGCACAGACGTCTTCCTGTGTTTCTGTCCTCCCCGGCCACAGACGTCCTCCCCGATCCTCCCTCTTCCCTGTGCACAGACATCTCCCCATGCCTCCCTCCTCCCTGTGCACAGACGTCATCCCCGATCCTCCCTCTTCCCCATGCCTCCGTCCTCCCCGTGCACAGACGTCCTTCGTATGCCCCCGTCCTCCCCGGGCACAGACATCCTCCCTGATCCTCCCTCCTCCCCGTGCACAGACGTCCTCCCCGTGCTTCCCTCCTCCCCGGGCACAGACATCTTCCCCAATCCTCCCTTCTCCCCATGCACAGATGTCCTCCCCGTGCCCCCATCCTCCCCGGGCACAGACGTCCTCCCCGTGCCCCCGTCCTCCCCGGGCACAGACGTCCTCCCCGATTCTCCCTCCTCCCCGGGCACAGACGTCCTCCCTGATCCTCTCTCCTCCCCGGGCACAAACATCCTCCCCGTGCCTCCATCCTCCCCGGGCACAGATGTCCTCCCGTGCCCCCGTCCTCCCCAGGCACAGACGTCCTCCCCGATCCTCCCTCCTCCCCATGCACAGGCGTCCGCCCTGATCCTCCCTCCTCCCTGGGCACAGACGTCCTCCCCGTGCCTCCATCCTTCCATGCACAGACATCCTCCCTGATCCTCCCTCCTCCCTGGGCACAGACGTCTTCCCCAATCTTCCCTTCTCCCCATGCACAGATGTCCTCCCCGTGCCCCCATCCTCCCCGGGCACAGACGTCCTCCCCGTGCCCCCGTCCTCCCTGGGCACAGAGTCCTCCCCGATCCTCCCTCCTCCCCAGGCACAGACATCTTCCCCATGCCTCCGTGCTCCCCGTGCACAGACGTCCTCCCCATGCCTCCTTCCTCCCCGTGCCGATGTCCTCCCTGTGCCTCCGTCCTCCCCGGGCACAGACGTCCTCCCCGTGCCCCCCGCCTCCCCCAGCACAGACGTCCTCCCCGCGCCTCCCTCCTCCCCGTGCACAAACGTCCTCCCCGATCTTCTGTCCTCCCCGTGCACAGACGTCCTCCCCGTGCCCCCGTCCTCCCTGGGCACAGACATCCTCCCTGATCTTCCCTCCTCCTCGTGCACAGACGTCCTCCCCGCGCCTCCCTCCTCCCCGTGCACAGACGTCCTCCCCGATCCTCTGTCCTCCCAGTGCACAGACGTCCTCCCCGTGCCCCCATCCTCCCTGGGCACAGACATCCTCCCTGATCCTCCCTCCTCCACGTGCACAGACGTCCTCCCCGTGCCTCCGTCCTCCCTGGGCACAGACGTCTTCCCCAATCCTCCCTTCTCCCCATGCACAGATGTCCTCCCCGTGCCCCCATCCTCCCCGGGCACAGACGTCCTCCCCGTGCCCCCGTCCTCCCCGGGCACAGAGTCCTCCCCGATCCTCCCTCCTCCCCAGGCACAGACATCTTCCCCATGCCTCCGTGCTCCCCGTGCACAGACGTCCTCCCCGATCCTCCCTCCTCCCCGTGCACAGGCGTCCGCCCTGATCCTCCCTCCTCCCTGGGCACAGACGTCCTCCCCGTGCCTCCATCCTTCCATGCACAGACATCCTCCCTGATCCTCCCTCCTCCCCGGGCACAGACGTCCTCCCCGTGTTTTTGTCCTCCCCGTGTTTCCGTCCTCCCTGGGCACAGACGTCCTCCCCGCGCCTCCCTCCTCCCCATGCACAGACGTCCTCCCCGTGCCCTCATCCTCCCTGGGCACAGACATCCTCCCTGATCCTCCCTCCTCCCCGTGCACAGACGTCCTCCCCGATCCTCCCTCCTCCCCGTGCCGACGTCCTCCCCGGGCACAGACGTCCTCCCCGTGCCCCCCGCCTCCCCGTGCACAGACGTCCTCCCCGATCTTCTGTCCTCCCCGTGCACAGACGTCCTCCCAGTGCCTCCGTCCTCCTTGGGCACAGACATCCTCCCTGATCCTCCCTCCTCCTCATGCACAGCCGTCCTCCCTGATCCTCCCTCCTCCACGTGCACAGACGTCCTCCCCGTGCACAAACGTCCTCCCCGTGCCCCCGTCCTCCACGTGCACAGACGTCCTCCCCGATCTTCTGTCCTCCCGTGCACAGACGTCCTCCCCGTGCCCCCATCCTCCCTGGGCACAGACATCCTCCCTGATCCTCCCTCCTCCCCGGGCACAGACATCCTCCCCGTGTTTTCGTCCTCCCCGTGTTTCCGTCCTCCCCGGGCACAGACGTCCTCCCCGCGCCTCCCTCCTCCCCGTGCACAGACGTCCTCCCCGTGCCCTCATCCTCCCTGGGCACAGACATCCTCCCTGATCCTCCCTCCTCCTCTTGCACATACGTCCTCCCCGATCCTCCCTCCTCCTCGTGCACAGACGTCTCCCCGTGCCTCCGTCCTCCCGGTGCACACCGCAAACACGCCTTCCCCACGACCGGCCCCAAACGCAGGAGGAAGCCAGCGCAGCCGGGACACCGTTCCCCGCTGGTGGTGAGGGCAGCAAGCTCGGTGGGCGCCCTGTCTCCACGCTGCGAGCACCCAGGACCCAGGACCCAGCCGGCAGCCGGCTGATCTCAAAAGCCGCCGAGCCCTCCCGTGGGCCTCCCGCTCCGCTCCGCGCGGTCGGTGGTGTCTCCACCCCGAGCTCCGCAAGGAGGCGGCGGCCGGGGCTGCAGCCGCACGCAAGTGCCACGGCGGCCTCCGCCCGCCAGGGGGGGCACCACGGCCCCTCCGCCAGTCCCGCGGCCGCCACGGGAGGGGGCAGGAGACGACATCCCCCCCGACGTTTAGTGTCAAGCGGTGTGGGCGGCACACCCCTGGGGGGAGAAGCCCAAGTCGGCCTCCCCGAGACTTTCGGTCCCTCGTCCGCAACCAGGGAGAATCACCCCACGTGCAACGTACTTGCAACAAAGCGTCGAAACCATGTTCCTAAGTATTCGGCGGGCGCACTCGGGGACGCCTAACAAACGGAGGCACGCGCGCACCCGCCCTTCAGCCCCGGCCACCGTCCGTCACGCAGAGGGCACCGCCCGCCCCGGCGCCGGAAACGCACATCGTCCTATTCAGCTCTTTGGTGGGAACGTTCCGTTCCTCCTGATCCACACGTGCCAGGTGTAGCACGGAGCCCGCCCGGCCCTCCCCTGCACGGCCACCCCTTCCCGCCCGCAGCGGAGGACCTCACGCGGACCAGTCTCGGAAAGGAGTGTCACGCCGTGGCCCCTGCACCGTGACTCCACCACACGTGGAGTTCTGGATGAGGCAGCACCAACCATGACGGAAAAATAGAGCAGACGGGAAACAGAGCCTGGCTCTGGGGCCAAGGGGTCCTGGTGGACAACACTCTGACTTTGTTTCTTGAGTTCATTTATTTTGAGACAGACAGAGAGAGCACGACCAGAGGGGGGTGGCAGGGGGAGAGAGAGAGACAGAGACAGAGAGAGAGAATCCCAAGCAGGCTCCTTGCTGTCAGCGCAGAGCCCGACGTGGGGCTCGAACCCAGAAACCGTGAGACCAGGACCTGAGCCGAATCAAGAGTCCGATGCTTAACCGACTGAGCCCCCAGGCGCCCCAGGAAGTGCTCTGACTTTTCAGAGGTTTGGGCTTCACGGGTGTTCGCATTTGTCAAAACACAGAGAAGGTTCATGGAGATTTAGACATTTTATTTATACTTGCTAATATTTATAATACTTTTCTCCAAAGAAAAGCAACTGAGAAAGTCCCAAGTTCCAGGTAATGACGCTGCTGACGTCTGGAGAGACAGTGCGTGCCCGTCCCCCTCTACTTCGACGTGGCAGATGTGAGAACGTGTCATAAGGCCAGTGCAGGAAAGGGTACTGAGCGAGCCAAGATGGGGGTCCTACAGTATTTATTATGAAATTACAAAATTCTTTCTATTTTGCCACATATTTTTAAGTTTCATAAAATGTTGATAAAGTTAACGTCAAAAAAATTAAATGGCGGAACTCAGATGGAACATACCAGCCATCAAACGACAAGAGAACAGGTGGATCTCCGTCAGCGGACAGGACACGGGCCGACCCCTGGGTCTCGCCTGGGGAAGGGGGGCACTGCCCCCCAACAGGAAGCCCATGAGGTTTTTAAGGAACAGGTATCAGCGAGGACCGAAAGAGGTCAAGATGGTAAAAATACAGCTCTTGGACTCGCCCCAACCTTTCTTGGGTGCGTAAAGCATGCAGACAAGCCTTCTGGTCTGCAAACATTTGCCATTTCTCATGGAGCAGGAAGGTGTCTCAGAGGGCAGAACCAGGAGTCCCGGGAGCAGGGGGCCCTGACAGAGCAGCCGGCAGCATGTGCCTCGTGGGACGACATGGCTGCTGGGAGCCAGCGAGTGCGTCTGCCACCCCTCACCCCCCTTTGAGCAGGCATATCTTCTGTAGTAACCCCCCCCCCACCCCGTCTCATCACGTTGCCGGCCAGGAGCCGTGTCCAAGATGGGGCGGCTGCAGCCTTGTGCAAAGACAGAGGCTTCAGTTGGCTCCCCGCTGGCCCAAGCCCTGATTTTCTGTGACATTTGTCATTCCCAGAGCCTACTCTTATCATGCAAATGTCCTTGTTCCGGTTAGAAAATGTGCAGGGGCCGGGGGCGGGAGGCCACTGCGCTGAGTCCCTTCCTGCAAAGAGAACGACTCCTGGGCTACAGCCAAGCTCCTTGTGCTCACAGAAGTTCCGCCGGAAGTCGGGTGAGGTCACTGTCCGCAAACATAGAGCGCTACCGTGCCCGGCGGGTCCAGCGACTGGAGCCTCCGGTAACGAACCAAAGCCAAGAAGTGAGGAGAGGTTTCTGGCGAACGTCAGAAAGCCTCCCACTACCCTTCCTAAGGTCTTACAACAAAAGGCCTATAAAACACAGTATTTCGGGGCACCTGGGGGGCCCAGTCAGTTAAGCGTCCGACTCTTGATTTCGGCTCAGGTCATGATCTCACACGTCCATGAGCTCAGGCCCCGAATCGGGCTCCGCGCTGACACACGGAGCCTGCTTGGGACTCTCTCTCCCTCCCTCTCTGTGCCCCTCCTCTGATCTCTCTCCCTCGAAATAAAGAAAGAAACTTAAAAACAGCTGTACTTCAAGAGGTGAGACAACGAGTATTCGAACGTCCCTCGCTGATCACGTGATAAACACCCACAGGCCAGTCCTCAGCTGCGGCCAACAATGGCACCAACCAGAAGGGCGGAAAAACTCTGCTGTTCTGCATCGTTATCTGTACCTGCCACCCTCCCACCAGCACGCTCCCCCGACGGGTCCGCGACGAGTCCCAGGACCGGCGGTGAGGGGGACGCGCACCTTCTCGCCGTAACGTCTGCGTCTCAAACACCAAGGAGGGGCGGCTGTTCGAACATTAGCTGATGGAAACCTGAGTGTGATTTCTGCCCCTTGCCCAAAAATGGCACCGCACGAGTACATTGCCATTTAATAAATCAGAAAAGCGTGCCGCGAAAACATGGATTTATTTATTGAATGACACAAAAATTTTGGAATAAAGCAGTAATATTTCCCATGTGGCGTATGGAACCCACAACCATAAAATTACTTAGGAAACAGTATTGCACATTTTGAATTTCTTTGACTTTTGTTTGCACGATTTGAAAATTTGAAAAATATCTTCCGTTTTAGTTCATTCGAGCAGCTAAAGTTCTAAAATCCCAGTTGATTAGAGCTGCATTCTCAGTAAACAGCAGTTCTGAGAGATTGAAAGATGTATTTTCGGTGCGAATCATGTATTCATTTCATCGTACAACACAACCCAGGAGATTTGAGGCATTTAAAAGAAATTTTCTTGTTTTCTCTCCTTGCCATTGACATCACAGAAACTCTGCTGTCCCTCCCGAGCGTTGAGACCTTGGCCAGCCCACTCGCGGCCTGGCGCCCTCCCCGGGCTGCACGCTCCACCGGCCGCCCTGTAGGACGGGAACCTGGCGTGTGGGTGTCCCTTCCGCTGCCCCCGCAGCTGGTCCCCCTGCATCCACCCTCGAGGCCTCTGGACGGGAGAGGCTGACACGGGGTTCCTGGGAGACCGTGAAGACCACAGGTCCTGTGCCGGTGGGAGGATCCCTGTGATGGCGCCGGCCCCTCGGCAGGAGCTGATAACGGTCTAGGACCCTCAGCGTAGACCCTGAGCCTCTGACGTCTGTGCCCCGAGTCGCAGGACAGCGGCGGGACGGCCCCACGGCAAACGCCTCCCATGCCGGCGGGGCAGTGACGCAGCGCGGGCGATGGGTGGTGGGGAAGATCAGGAGACCCTGAGGCACACAGTCAAAAGCACGTGGCAGTGGAACTTGACGGCCGTGAGGTCTGCCCCACGCCCCGGAAGACGGAAGTTACGTTTCCCCCAAGTGACACGATGCCGGCGAGGGTCCTGGGCTGGGAACGACCTGTGCGGGGTATGCATTTCAGGGGGCACCCTGACCACAGCTGGGGGCACACGGAGTGGACGCAGGGAAGTGCACAGTCGGGGCAGGAGGCGGCCTACGGGGACGTGGAGCCCCCACTTCGCGGGCGGGAGATGTCGAGCCGGGGCCTGGCTGTCGGACGGGGCAGGGGCGAGGGAGCCCCAGAGGAGCTGCCTTTCAGGGGCTGAGAGAGGCGGCTTGGGTAGGGTGGGGGTACCCCCACTTGGGTAGGGGGGCGTGGAGGCCGGCCTCGGGGCCGGAGGGTGACTGGCGAGGGGCGAGGAGGGCTGGCGGGTCCGCGGGTCGGGTCGCCAGGACGGTCAGAGCCCCCGCCCGCGTGTCAAGGCACAGCCTGCGCATTAACCTTCTCACGGCGCCCGCCCTGTGCCGAGAGCCGGAGGTGCTAGGGAGCGAGACAGACCCCCGTGTGCGAGCCCCCCGGGAAGGGCTCCGCGCCCCAGTGGGAGCCGCGAGCTCCGCGTGGAGGCTCCTGTTGTGTGGGCCTCTGCCTGACGGGTCTGGGACCCCGATTTGGGAACCGCTCCCTGGCCCAGGAGCCGGAGGTCTGGGGGATCCAGGACAGGCTGAACCCGGGAAGCTGTCTATCTGCCAAAAGGCGGCAACACTTGGGGCTCAACCTTCTGGAAGTCTCCACCGCTGGATGGCGTGATCCATTCCCCTCTGACACCTGAACGATGCCCGCTGAGGCCCGTGGATGGGGCTTGGTAAACACTTGTCACCATAACTGCCTGGCACCGGGAGGCCTCTGGCAGCCCGCGGTCCACGTTCCCGCCAGGCCACGTGGGAGGCGCTGGGGGCGCTGGGGCCCCAGAGCCAGTCTGCGCGGGAAGCTGACCGTCAAACCCCACGGCCCCGAGCCCCACGGTGCTCCCTCGTGGGCCACGCACTCGCAACGTGGTGCCGTGTGAGTGAGGGATTATTTCCTGGGCACGAGAAGGACCCATTTCCCTGCTCGCTCCGAGTATCGAGCATCCTGACCGCAGGCGTCCGTCCGTAAGTCCCGTTGAGGGACATTATTTGTTGAATGAGTTTAAGCAATGACTTGGTCCTTGGACAGTTTCCCAGCTCAAGAACCTGACGCCCAAACCTCGCTGTTCAATTATTTACCTGCCCGAGTGGAAAGGTCAAAACACCGAAGGCCACCCAGAGGACAGCAGCTCTGACCGGCGGTCACGCCCGGCAGGGGCAGAAGCACCACAGGTCGGCCAGCCACCGAGCCGGTCACGTTCACACTGGACAGGAATTGCTGTGGTGCCACGGCTGAACTCACCAGATGATGCTACAAATTTTAGAGACACTCTATATTTAAATTAAATCACCTGGTGTTCATTCTGTACTTCTCGATCACAAATTCAAGATGGACGATTGGCTGTAAAACCAAAGGTAAGGACCTGGCATTATTTTCTCACAAAGATGAGACAAGTGTGGTGCTTACGCTGTGCCTTTCACACTCGTGCACGTGCTTTGCTCCCTCACGCGACCTGACTCTGAGAGTGACCGCGGCCGTTGACATCGGCTACGTGCCCCAGACATCCCTCGAGGGAAGGGATAAGCCTCCGCGGAGAAAACACTCAAATACTGGGAATCAAAACCTTTTCGTATTAACTGGGTTTATGATGACGGAAATTAATGCCACGAAAAAACCGTGGCGGGGGCTTTGGACCCACTGGTGAGCCCGTGGCTCACACACACTGTTGCCTTAGAGACAGAAACCGCCCCCAGACACACAGCCCTTCCCTTGAGGCTAAAAGGACCTTGAAAGCAGGAAACTTTTTTTTTAATCCGTAAATGACCATAAAACCATAAAAACCCTGAAGCCTGCCTCATGACAGTCCCCGTGTCCCCACAAGTGCCCGAGGCTTCAGGGACAGAGGCCGCGCTGAGCGCATGTGAGGAAACACTCGGAAGTGACGGGGCAGCAGGTGTGTGTTGTTAACTCGGCCCGAGACCCAGGGATTCAGTGCAGGTCTGACGATGCCTCGTCCCTGCGTCCCGAAAAGTCTGTGGCACCATCGCATCCACCCGCAGCCTTTGCCTCGAGGCGTGGACGGATCCAGGCTGGACGGAGACAAAGCCTCTTTCCGACTGGACCTCTCCCCTCCCCTACGTAAGCAGCAGCTGTCTACGGGGACAGGAGGAGAAAGGGGGATTGCTGTGCAAATAATTTGTCTGTAAACTGGAGACGACACACATACGCCGAGCTGTGCCACTGGCAATCTCCGGGTATTGGGATTTGAAGTGAGTTTCATTATTATTATTATTACTATTATTTGCTTCTCCATACACTCGCGATGCCCCTTTTGCAAAGAGAAAATAGCCTGTAAGAACTTTTGAGGCAAATAGTGTGCTAGGCACCAATGAAGTTCATGCTAGAAACCGATGCAGATCTGCTCGTTTTGTGGTTGGTGCTTTAGAAAGTGAAGCTCTGCAGTTTTGAGTGAAAATGGTGGCAGAACACGCCGATTGTCCACCTGCAGTGAGTGGACAAGGGAGGGAACAGCCCCCAAGTCCCCGTGACCACCATGGCTTCCTCAACAAGCTGGCTGCTCTCGGCAGCCCGGCTAAGCAGGGCGGCAGGGGTCCCGGGCCGGCCCTGAAGGTCTCACCTGCGGTGAGACAGAGACCCCTGTGACCCGTCCCCCTGACCTTCGTTATGCAGTCCTCGGTGCCCCCAGGTGTGGAAGACAATGCCTCAGACACCTGCTGAAAACAAGACGTTGGGGGCGCCTGGGTGGCTCAGTCGGTTGAGCATCTGACTTTGGCTCAGGTCATGATCTCACAGTTCATGGGTTCGAGCCCCGCATCAGGCTCTGTGCTGACGGCTCAGACCCTGGAGCCTGCTTCGGATTCTGTGTCTCCCTCTCTCTGTGCCCCTCCCTTGTTTGTGCTCTGTCTCTGTCTCATGGATAAGTAAACATTAAGAAAAGAGAGAGAGAGAGAGAGAGAGAGAGAGAGAGAGAGAGAGAAGGAAAGTCTAATTAAAAAAAAGAAAAAGAAAAAGAAAACAAGATGTCACCCAAGACCATTGCGATGGGGACAGTCAGGGACCTAACTCCGGACGCACCGGTGGGCGGGGACTTACCGGCGTGGACAGTGACCAGGCAGGTGGGTCTTTAGAGTAACGGAGCCAGTGTGGGTCCTGGAGAACGCGTCCTGGGACGGTGGGCACCCGTCAAGGGCACCTCCTGGACGGAACGTCAGCTCGGGTCCCCCGAGCCCCTGATGCCGGGCCGACCTCCGGCCGCCAGCGCACTTGTGGCAAGAATCCCGCCAATCTGGTCGCTGAGCGTCCCTCCCCCCACCCGACGTTGGCCAGACTCCCCCTCCTTCCAGACACCAGACTCGCCGCTCTCAGTGACTGTCCACCCGGTAAGTTTGGGGGAGCTTAGCTGAGGTCTTAACAACGTGCATTCCGCACTCTAGGTCTCCTCCCTCGCTTCCAGCTTGATCAGCATCACGGGCCGTGTGACGGTGCGGCTGGCCTGCGTTCCCCAGGCCGCTGTGCCCTTCAGAGTCCTGGAGGCAGAATGGGGCTTGGCGTGTGCACAGCCTCAGTTCCCACCACCTTGTCCGGACACATTCTGACGTAGGCGGGGAGGGACGGCCGGATGGCAAAGCGAGGCCGCGACTGCCACTCTGCGCGTTCAAAACCACTCCAAACATCGCAGCCAAATTTCTAACATTCTCACAAAAACGGCGATGGCAGTGACAGCCACGCTAGGATGTGGTCCCGTTAACATCAAGCCAAGTGGCTACACTTACGCTTCTCACTCATTAACTCAGATCATTCATGAATTTGTCCGATTGGCCAGAAAGTACCTATCGCAAGCCGTGACCTGCCAGGCACCGAGCAGGGCCCCGGGCAGAGGGTCGGCGGGGAGGACGGGGTCCTGCCCTGCGGGACCCCAGTGTGACGGGCCCCAGACGCTGCCGGCGGAAAGCTCGGTGCCTGTCGGGCAGGTCACACTGGCTAGATTCTCCTGACTTTCAGTGCAAGGACAAAGCTGTCGGGGTGCCTGGGGGGCTCAGTCGGTCAAGCGTCTGACTCCTGGTTTCACTCAGGTCACGATGTCACAGTTCGTGGGATGGAGCCCCACATCAGGCTCTGTGCCAGCAGCGTGGATCCTGCTTGGGACTCTCTCTCCCCCTCTATCTCTGCCCCAGTCCTCCTTGCTCTCTCTCTCTCTCTCTCTCTCTCCATCTCTAAAAAAAAAAAACAGACAAAGCCTCAAACCGCCAGGAAGAGTGAAGAAGGGGTAGACGTGAATCAGGAGCTCTTCTGTTGTGACGCACACGTGGCACAGGGGGCCTCCCTCGGTCACGCTGGGAAACGTGTCGCAAACATGCAGAGAGGTTATTCTCCGAAGGGAGGAAATGAACCAGAAGCCCTCGCCCTGAACTCCCAGCCGAAGGAAAACCTTCAAAGTCACTCCATTACAATGAGGACCCGAGTCAGGCTACATCTCCACACAGGCCACAGACAGAAGCCCCCCCGCCCTGGCCTCTGCAGGCAGGAGGCGGGAAGGCCCAGAGGAAGGAGAGGCGGAGGCCTGGGACCTGGACCCTGGGGGGGGCCGTGCCCCGCCAAGTGGAAGGAGAAGGAGCGTCCTGACGCCCGGCCGCTCAAGCCACCTCCTCGCCGTTTGCTGAATTCCCACCGGCTCCGGGGAGGAAATCTGGAAGTGCAGTGGCTGGAAAGCTGGAGGCCGCCGTAATGGCAGCGGGTCTGCTGAGACCCCGCTAACCGCTTCCAGGAAGGGAAGAGCGTCCCCGAGTAGCAGCCACGGGTCCTCCGGAGGCCACGGCCGGCGTCCACTCAGACGGAAGCGACACGATTTTATCACCTGAGTGGCGGTCCAGGTGCACTAATGGAGGGTCACGTGAGCCCAAGTCCCTTTAGGTGGGAGACTTGCTGGCTGCTTTTGTCCGCTATTCTTAGGAGAACGTCTTTGGATCCAACTTTAAGTCTTTTCTTAAAAAAAAAGGAGAGGAAGCAGCGTATTTTCCAGCTGACTGTTGCTTCATTTTCAAGACACGGCACAAGGCTCCCTGCAGAGGCTTCTCACCTCTGGCTGGGGTAACCTGGCTCAGGGGCAGGGAGTCACCCCCCGGACTCCCATAAAGTAAATCCTCAAGAAGGCTAGGGGACAGAGAGGCCCCGAAGGCCCTTCTGTGAGGATTCATCTTTTCTTTAGAAATTTTGAGGTTTCTTAAAATGATACACACACAAACCATTTTGAACCCCATGAGGGTGCGTGAGTCAATGAAAACGTCAACACAGACTCCAGGGCCCCCCCCCCCCCCCCCCGCTCATAGCAGACAAAAACTGGAAACAAACCAAATGGCCATCGGCCAGTGAATTTGTCCACAAAATGCATCAATAGCCACCCACAGAATCAGACTGGCAATAAAAAAGAACAAACCACTGATTCATGCTCCACAGGGACGCACCTCAAAACCTTGCTAAAAAAATTAAAATGTGGTGCTGAAAACACGAGACCTATGAGAGCAGGTATTGAGTTGAGCATTTATGTGAAATTTCTAGAAAAGGAAAGAACACACACAGACAGAAAACTACAGAAGCAGACCAGCAGTTGCCTGGTACTGGGGCAGGAGCGGGGGGCTGGGGGGCTAGTACATTACTTGATGTGTTCGGACATCTAGAAACATCATTACCAGGCATCTGGCAGAGGATGAGAGCGTGTGGGAAATGCAATACTGGTCGCATAGAAAATTAGGCCGCGAAAACAATCATGCAAACATTAACTCCAGGAAAAATGCAAAGTCACACAGCAAAGGAAAAATCGCAGGGCATAACTTGACCTCGCAGGATGTGAAAGCGATTTATCCAAAACTCGTGATAAAAGTGTGTTAGGAAGAGAGAGGCACGCTGGAAAAGAGACATAGGGAAGGGCAGAAATCAGTACACAGTAGGATGACAGTATTATCCGTAAATAGAGGCAAATAGTTGAAATGGGTCACAGGAAGGGGAGGTGCTCTGAGGAAGGAGAGTGGAGATGGGCAGGGGCTGCATTGTACTTTTGTACAAGCCTTTCAGTATTGTTTGATTTTGAACATTGCTCATACTAATTTTTGAAATAATAAAACCATGCTGAAAAGCAAGGGCGTTGAACAAAACAAACCACTACAATCTACCCCCCCACACACACCATTTTGAAAGTATATTTTAATGCCAAAACTGTGGAAAGAACAAAAATTAGTTCGAAGGAAGATTCACTGGAGTCTCCAACAGCAGGAAGGGGCAGGAAGGAGCCTCCCTCAGAACACAGCCCCGTGGACTCCGACGTGTACCTCCGGAACTGTGAGGACGTCGAGTCCCGTGGTCCTGGGCCACCCGTCTGTGGCGTTCGTCATGGCCTCAGGACACTGATGCACCCGTTCTCTCAGCCCCCAGCCTGTGACATGTTCAGGACACCCCCGTACCGCCAGGACCTCCACACGCCCCCCCCCACTCCCCCGAGGCCGCCTCCCCGTACCCGACCTGGGAGTCAAACATTTGCCTGCGTCTGTGCCCAGAGGCGAAGGGTGGGGCGGGCAGGCCTCAGCTGGGGTCGGGCCCCTCCAAGCGTCCACCGCCAGGGGCCGTAGGCTAGGGTGACCCCACCTGGAGAACTCCCGACACCCGCCCCCCTGGAAGCCCCCCGCCAGGAGCAGGCCTGGCTGAGCGGCTTCCCTGCGTGGCCCCGTCTGATGCCCTTTCCCCAAACACAGGTGCCCGCTAGGCTCACGTTTCCGTGGCTCATTATTTTTCTCATGAAAAGTAATGAGTTTCAAACCAGTTCACCTTCTGGAGATGAAGATCCGGCTGGGGGAACATTACCGCTGCCTGACCCCCAGCCCGCGGGGCACGGAGATCTTGGGAAAGGTCGCGTCTCCCTCGCTGGGAACAGGGCCCGGGGGAAGAAAGTGGCGTTCTGATATTTCACGAAGCATGCACGCGGACAAGAACGTGGGAAGGATGGAAACAGTCCTTGAAACTGTGTTCTCCTAATTGAACACACTTCGATTCCAGGGATTTTATTTGGAGACTTTCCCAGCCTGCGATGGGTACCTGGCCGCCACCTGATTTTGTGGATGAGGTTTTACAAGCACGCAGCCCGCCCATCCACGCATCTCCAGGCGCTTCTCCGTGACACAGCGCTGAGTGGTGGTGACAGAGGCCACGCGGCCCCGCAGGCCAAAGAGCTTACCTTCCGGCCCTTGGCCGGAAGAGCCTGTGGACCCCGCGACAGACCAGGGGCCGCACGTGGTGCACCACAGGATGGGGGGTGGGGGGCAGCCTCGAGTTACCAGCGTTGCGCGGAAGTCCTGCTCGGTGGTCGTCTCTGAGGGCTGTAACTACCTGTCAGTTTTAGTTCCTCCTTTCGTCTCTTCTGCATTTTCCAAACTTTCTAGAATGAATTAGTTCCTCCTTTCATCTCTTCTGCATTCTCCAAACTTTCTGTCAGTTTTAGTTTCTTCTTTAATCTTTTCTGCATTTTCCAAACTTTCTAGAATGAATATTGTAACTGTTACCCAAAAAAAAAAACAAAACTTTTTTTACATTTTTTTGAATTTTACTTATTTATTTTGAGAGAGACAAAGACAGCAAGCAGAGGAGGGGCACAGAGAGAGAGAAAGAGAGAGAGAAACCCAAGCAGGCTCCATGTTGTCAGCACAGAGCCCGACATGGGGCTCGAGCTCACGAACTGTGAGATCATGACCTGCGCTGAAATCAAGAGTTGGACGCTTAACCTACTGAGCCCCCAGGCGCCCTCAAAACACATGTTTTGGTAAAAGCTGTCATGTCGTTAAACCAAGCCACTCGGAGGGCGGGAGCTCAGGCGAGGCAGTAAGGAGAGCTGGTAATGGGAGGGAGGGGGGAGGGACGATAATAAAGACACATCTCGAGAGCCCGATCCCGGGGCCAGCAGAGGGAGGTGGGAGGCAGCCAGCGTCCCAGGCTCTTGGAAGGCTCCGTGGGGACGCTGTGTTCCTAGGGGTCCCTCGTGGGGATGCTTGTGTTCCTAGGGGTCCCTCGTGGAGACGCGGTGTTCCTAGAGGTCCCTCATGGGGACGCGGTGTTCCTAGAGGTCCCTCGTGGGGACACTGGTGTTCCTAGAGTTCCCTCATGGGGATGCTGTGTTCCTAGAGGTCCCTCGTGGGGACACTGGTGTTCCTAGAGTTCCCTCATGGGGATGCTGTGTTCCTAGAGGTCCCTCGTGGGGATGCTGGTGTTCCTAGAGGTCCCTCGTGGGGATGCTGGTGTTCCTAGAGGTCCCTCGTGGGAACGCTGTGTTCCTAGAGGTTTCTTGTGAGGACGCTGTGTTCCTAGAGGTCCCTTGTGGGGAGGTCCCTCGTGGGGACGCTGTGTTCCTAGAGGTCCCTCGTGGGGACGCTGGTGTTCCAAGAGGTCCTTCGTGGGGACACGGTGTTCCTAGGGGTCCCTCGTGGGGATGCTGGTCTTCCTAGAGGTCCCTCGTGGGAACGCTGTGTTCCTAGAGGTCCCTCGTGGGGTAGCTGGTGTTCCTAGAGGTCCCTCGTGGGGACACTGGTGTTCCAAGAGGTCCTTCGTGGGGACACAGTGTTCCTAGAGGTCCCTCGTGGGGATGCTGTGTTCCTAGAGGTCCCTCGTGGGGACACGGTGTTCCTAGAGGTCCCTCGTGGGGACGCTGGTGTTCCTAGAGGTCTCTCGTGAGGACGCTGTGTTCCTAGGGGTCCCTCGTGGGGACGCTGGTGTTCCTAGGGGTCCCTCGTGGGGACGCTGGTGTTCCTAGAGGTCCCTCGTGGGGTAGCTGGTGTTCCTAGAGGTCCCTCGTGGGGACGCTGGTGTTCCAAGAGGTCCTTCGTGGGGACACGGTGTTCCTAGGGGTCCCTCATGGGGACGCTGATGTTCCTAGAGTTCCCTCATGGGGATGCTGTGTTCCTAGAGGTCTCTCGTGGGGACGTGGTGTTCCTAGAGGTCCCTCGTGGGGATGCTGGTCTTCCTAGAGGTCCCTCGTGGGAACGCTGTGTTCCTAGAGGTCTCTCGTGGGGACGCGGTGTTCCTAGAGGTCCCTCGTGGGGACGCTGGTGTTCCTAGGGGTCCCTCGTGGGGTAGCTGGTGTTCCTAGAGGTCCCTCATGGGGACACGGTGTTCCTAGAGGTCCCTCGTGGGGACGCTGGTGTTCCTAGAGGTCCCTCGTGGGGACACGGTGTTCCTAGAGGTCCCTCGTGGGGACGCTGGTGTTCCTAGAGGTCCCTCGTGGGGATGCTGGTCTTCCTAGAGGTCCCTCGTGGGAACGCTGTGTTCCTAGAGGTCTCTCGTGAGGACGCTGGTGTTCCTAGAGGTCCCTCGTGGGGATGCTGGTCTTCCTAGAGGTCCCTCGTGGGGATGCTGGTGTTCCTAGGGGTCCCTCGTGGGGACGCTCGTGTTCCTAGGGGTCCCTCGTGGGGTAGCTGGTGTTCCTAGAGGTCCCTCGTGGGGACACAGTGTTCCTAGAGGTCCCTCGTGGGGACGCTGGTGTTCCAAGAGGTCCTTCGTGGGGACACGGTGTTCCTAAGGGTCCCTTGTGGGGAAGCTGATGTTCCTAGAGGTCCCTCATGGGGATGCTGTGTTCCTAGAGGTCTCTCGTGGGGACGTGGTGTTCCTAGAGGTCCCTCGTGGGGACGCTGGTGTTCCTAGAGGTCCCTCGTGGGGACGCTGGTGTTCCAAGAGGTCCTTCGTGGGGACGCTGGTCTTCCTAGAGGTCCCTTGTGGGAACGCTGTGTTCCTAGAGGTCTCTCGTGGGGACGCGGTGTTCCTAGAGGTCCCTCGTGGGGATGCTGGTCTTCCTAGAGGTCCCTCGTGGGAACGCTGTGTTCCTAGAGGTCTCTCGTGGGGACGCGGTGTTCCTAGAGGTCCCTCGTGGGGATGCTGGTCTTCCTAGAGGTCCCTCGTGGGGACGCTGGTGTTCCTAGAGGTCCCTCATGGGGACGCTGGTGTTCCTAGGGGTCCCTCGTGGGGTAGCTGGTGTTCCTAGAAGTCCCTCGTGGGGACACGGTGTTCCTAGAGGTCCCTCGTGGGGACGCTGTGTTCCTAGAGGTCCTGCCAGCGCAGGCACAGAGCCACTCACCCTCCCCTCTCTGCATGCAGGGGGCCAAGCGGCAGGGTGGATGCTGACTTTGTCCGGGGCACATGTTGGGGGTCAAGGGCACCGGGCTTTGCGTTCACAGTGACCAGGGAGCCTGGGGTGTGCGGCCACCTCGAGGGCACAGCGGGTCTGAAGCACCAGGTCGGAGGAGGGCTGGTGGGAGTGGCAGTGTCGCGGAGGGGGTTCTGGCAGGGGCTGGCTGGGGACGAGCTGCAGGGGACACACGTGCGGACTTTGCCCCTGGAGTCCGAGCGATGTCCAGTGGCTCCGCTGACACGGGTCACCACGTCAGTCCCAGTGTGGTGTCCAGGGAGCACGTTACTTCTCCGTCCTGCCAGGCTCCCCTTCCCAGGAAAAATGACACATTTTTCTCAAAGTCAACTCTAGTTCCTTTAGGACGAAATGAAAATATTTGCACTTATTTCGGGAAAACACAGGAGAGCAGAGGTGACACCGTGAGGCTGGTCATTAAGGTCTCAGAGCTCCTGGCCCCCACCGGCGATGGCCGCGCACAAAGCTGGGAACAGACCTCCCTCTCTGTGAAAGACGGCACATCCCGCCTGGGCTGGGCTCCCTTAGACGCCCCAACCAGCCATCACCCCGACCCCCGCGGCATCTGAATGTCCCCATCTCCCAACTTCCTCCCACTGGCCCCTCGGTCACTTCAAGGCTCTGCTCCGGGACGCACCGGGCACAGGTCAGGACTCGCCCCCGTCCAGTCCCGGACCCACGGCCGTGCTCACTGAGACCCCAGTGCCCACGAGGCCTGGCCCTCACTCGCAGACTAGACCGAGCCCATCCCTGCTGAGCAGCCTCGCGTGTGGGGCCCCCTCGGGGCTGCGAAGCCCCTGGACCGTCAGGAGCGCGTGTGGTGAGCCGGCCCCCCTCGGAAGACCCACTCCAGGAGGGAGGAGGGGGGACTGGCCGGTCAGCCAGAATCTGCCCGCAAGCAGCAGCACCCAGACTCAGCCAGTGAGCGCCCGGGGGGCCAGGTGAGCTGCCCATGAGAGGCGGGGTCCCCGGGGCCACCGGGGAAGGTGTCGGTAGGGCAGGGAGGCCGCTTCCAGTAGTCCCAGGAGGAAGTGAGTGCTGGGATTCCCGGGAGGGGCAGGGCACAGCTGAGGTGCCCACGCTGGCCTCCGGCTGTGACACCCGCTCGCCGGGCTGAGCAGAGCAGGCAGCGGGCCCCGGGGGGCCTCCTGAGGGCCGAGGGTTTGGGTGTCCTGCCAGCTCTGCCCACTCAGCTGTGGATGCCCACGGGACAGAGACGGGAGATGGGAAGGGCTGACCTGCCTGGACACCGTCCCCTTCCTGTGTATCGTGTGACAAAACACCCCAAACTGAGTGCCCCCCATGGCTGTTTGGGCCCTCCTGACAGTGTGGGCGCGTCGGGGGATCCAGACCCGCCACGCCGGGGCCGACGGGCTTCCGAGAGGCCGGGGCCCGGAGGCCTGGCGTCCGGGGTCCCGGCAGGGCCGCCGTCCGGCTTCTGCACCTGTCTGGAAACAAGCCCACAGAGAAGTCACGTCCGCCGAGCAGCGCCTGTGAGGCCGTCCGCACGGCCACGGTGTCCTCGTCCCGGGCTGGTGGCACAAGCCTCGGGCTGCCCGTCGGGGACAGAAGCCCTCGAGGCGGCGGGGGCCCGCCAGCTCACCCGCCCTCCTGGTCCCCGAGGCCCCGCGGAGCCCTGCGTGCCGGCGGCCGCTGGATCGTCTCTGAGGTGAGCCGCACATCGCTCCTTCCCACACGTTTTCCTTGATTAAAAACTGATTTTCTGCTGTGCTCTCAGAATTGCTTTTCATTGCCTTTGGAGGAACAGAAGGGAGGGGGAGAAAAAGTCCGCTGTAAATAATCCTCCTCGGGAAGTCCGTCCGATTTTCTTCTTTATGGAGTAAGCGCATACTTAATGAGAACCGTCTATGCTGCGCGTAGATCATCTTTATGCTCCGGGGTGACCGTGGAGAAGTCTCAGCTTTAAAACATCCCTGGAGCGCAGCGGGGAACGAGCGCAGTGTCTGCGGCACCCAGGTCCCCACGCGGGCGCGGCGCCCGGAGATGTCTCCCCGCGTCCCGCGCCCCGGGCAGCTCCGCCTGCACCCGAACTACACACGGCAGCATTGAATATTCCGGTGCATGATTTAAACACTTGGGACTGAGGGAGACGCGCTCCTAAAGTCACAGGCCTCCTGTCTGCCGTAAACCCCTTTTCCTGAAGGAAACTAACAGTTTCATAACGCGTCTCCAGGCTCCACTCAAATGGGTCTCCTGAAACATGAGGTCATAACAAAGAAAACAACAGAGACGAGGAAAGAGCTCCTCTCTGGAGCTGGGAGACCCCGAGCACGTGCGGCCGGCCCGCGTTGTCCGCGATCGCCCGTCCAGACCAAGGGGAGCCCCCTCCCCAGGGCGCGGCTCCAGGTGTGGGAGAAACGCCCCCCGGGCCCCCCGAAGGCGCGGATTCTCCGCGGTGGTGGAGGCCAGAGGCAGCGGCAGGCGCTCCGCTCCGAGGCAGCAGGGCTGGAGTCAGGGGGACCCCCGGGGTGGACCCTGCCCACGGCTTCCACGCACGCTGGGCCCGTGGCACCCGCTTTGACCACACGTCGTGCCCTTCCTGTGCACAGGGGACAGCACATCCAGACGCTGCCCTGGGCCCGCTGCCCACGACGTGCAAGCCCACGGTGCAGCCAGGAACACAGCCCCCCCGCCCAGGGCAGCGAGAGCCGGGACCAGAAACCCCCGGGGCCACGCTGGACCCCCCGGCTCCTGCTTCGCGAGCCCCCACGCGCACCCGGCCCGCCCTGCCCCCACACCAGGAGGTGGAGGAGCCAGCGGAACGGGGTCGGACGGCCGAGGAGCCCGTGGACCCTGGCCCAGGGGAGGTACGCCTTAAGCACCCACGGAATGACTCAAGTAGCTTCGGACAAAGCCACGCTCGGAGCCACCCACGGTGGTGTGCCCGTGTCCGTCCTCGGCGGAGGACAAGCCAGGGTGCCGCATCGGCCAGGGGGCCGTCCAGGACGGCTTTGCTCCCAGAGAGCGGTGGGGCCAGCTGTCGGCTGGGCCATGGGGGACACCCGCACGGTGGCCAGGGCCCCCCAGCCGGGGAGGGAGGCCCCACGTGCGGGCACGTTTCCAGCCCTTGCCGACGTCCCCACGCCGGCCACGGCTCCTTCAGGGAGAGCCAGCCTCCACTTCTCACAGGAGGAGGTGAGAGTGCCACGGGGTGCACGCGGCCCCCTTCGTGCTGTGCAGTGTGAGGTGCGTGTGATGCCCAAATCTGCGAAGCTCACAGCCGCGTCCGGGTTCTGTGGTGCCCCGGCCACGGCACCCGGGCCGCTATTCAGACATTTGTTTGAGTTCGAGCGCATACACGCGTAAATAAACACGCGCGCACGCGGGCACAGGAGAGGGGGCAGAGAAGACCGAAACACCGAGTCGGGGTGGGACTGACGGGGAGGAGGTGAGGGGCACCTCCTGGGTCGGGGCACGCTGGGTTTGCCTGTCTGCGCGCGAAGCTGGACGCGTCACCTGCTGGCCCTTCTGTTCACGTCGGCAGGATTTACAGGGACGCTCCCTGTTTGCCTCCTGATATTGGCAATTTGTGCTTCCTGACGTCTTCTTGATGGGTCTCTGGGACGTGCCAATTTTTATTAACTCCCCAAAGAACCGACTTTAGGCCTTGTTTTTTTCTATGGGCTCTCTGGCTTATAGTGTATTGATTTTTTTCCTCTTACTTTTGTTATTTGCTTCCTTTTTCTTCACGTTCATTTCCCCTCCCTCTTTCTAAACTCTCAAGCAGGAACCATCATTGATTTCCAACTTTTTAGAATACGTCTATCGAAGGCCGCAGACTCCCGAAGAAGACGGCTTCAGCTGCTTCCGGCAGGTTCCGACACGTTCTGTTCTCACACACAGGAAACTGCTCTCGTGGGACCTCGTGAATGTCGGTTCGCTTCACCAGACACGCACTGACTTCCCAGCTGTGCTGCCTGGCCGTGCGTGTTAGCGGCCCCGCTGGCCGTCACCCTGGCACCTGACGCACAGTCTGCCCTGAGCGGACACGGCCGCACCCCACACACCACGCGGCCCTCCCTTCCGGATCCGCGTGCGTTCATCTCACATCCGTCTACGTGCGTCATAAAACTCGTAACACGTTTGCAAATTATTTTTGTCCTACCCGACAGATTCCTAAGGAAACTGGGAGAATGCTGTAACGTTCTGTTCCCTCCCAGGTTTGCTTAGCTTTGGCTCATCAAGGGAATGTCTCCACTTAATCTTCATGGATGTGTGATGTTCTCGGTGACTGCGGAATATTCCAGCATAAAACCTTTGATTTTTGTCCTAACTTCCACTGTTTCTGATGGTCCCTATTTACAGTAAAAACTCCACAAATGGCAGCCGTTCATTTACTTAATTTCACCAATTCATTTATTCAGGAAGGATGTGTTCCAGTCCTCCTCCATTCTGGACGGTGTGGGAGACGCCAGCTCACTACATGCAGAAAGCAGACCGAATCTCCACCCCGCAGTGGCCACGTGGCCCACGCACACGAGAGGAGTTTCCAGGGGACGGTGGCCCACGCGCAAGAGAGGAGTTTCCAGGGGACAGTGGCCCACGCGCAAGAGAGGAGTTTCCAGGGGACGGTGGCACTGGGGGAGCCCCTGCCGAGACGGCTCTTCTCTCCTCCTGTAATATCCTAAACGTGCTTAGTCTGCACCACGGGACACAGCAGCACGTAGCTCAGGCACCAGCTCTGCCGGGGCCAAAGGGTGGGATTTCCACCGTCCAGGCGCTCCCCCCCGCTCATTAGAATCCCTGCCTCTACCATCGGTGGCCCTCCAGGAGTTGCCTCTGTGCCCGCATGAGACGTCTTACCTGAGTCTTCACCCAGAAACGGTGGGTGCGCGTGGCTCTTTGGGGGAAGCAGGCGTGGGGCCTGGGAAAAGCCAAGGACGAGGACAGAAGGCAATCTGAGGCCATCCCTGAGCCTGTCACCGGTGTGATGGGCTCTCGTGCATGAGCTCCCACCGTCCACCGGGCAGGGGGCACGGGGAGTTACACCCGCCGCCACCCGGGGTTCAAGAGGGCCTGGGCAGAGCAGGAGGGACCCGCGTTCCAGGGGTCACTTCCAGATACACAGGGCAGGGGCTGGCGGGCCACGCCCTGCGCGGCCACTCGTCCCGACTGTGTCCGGCTCGAGGGTGGCCAGGAGCCCACGGGCCGGGCACAGAGGTGTCCACACAAACGTCTACAGCGCTGAGCGTTCGGCGGGGACTGCCGTCATGGGTGCCGCAGTCTGGAACACAGCTCGTGAAGTGGTTTCTGTTAAACCACGTGACTAACTTCACGGACTGATTTCTAGCTTTGCTTTTAGGCTCAGCTCTCACTCTACAGAAGAGAAATGCGTACGGGCAGACAGGGCTCGGGCACCTGCAAAGGCCGCGGAGGGCTTGGGTTCTGGCCAACCTGCCTCCTGCCGGTCCCTGCCCGCCAGGAGAGCACGCTGGCGGGAACACGCCGCTGCGCCAGGGGCTGAGTCCCCCCACCCGATCCCCCTCCAGCCCCGTGGCCTCTTAGCCGGGGATTCTGACCGAGCCCTCTGGCATCTTCTCCGGTAACGGCAAGGCCCGTGGTCTGTCGGCGCCCTGCTCTCCCCTCGCCCGGGGGCCCCCAAGGTGCACAGGGTTCGTCTGCGCTGTCGGGCCTCCTGCCGCACGCTTCCGTGGGGACTGACGGTGACCGGCCTCCCCCTGCCCTTGGACAAAACCACGGCTGCCCCGTGGACTCTCCCCACGCTTTCCAGCAACCTACACAGCCAGCTCTCGGAAGACAGCCAACTAACTTGACAGACGAGATTGAGCCCGAGAGCTGATCCTTTAAGGTAAGAAGAGTTATTTTAACCCATTCTTGACAGACTTGGTTTGGTGGCGATAACGAAACCCGCCCAAGAACCGGGCGGCTCTCCTCCGCGAGAGGCCAGAAGGCCTAGCTGGTGAACGGGGCGCACTGAGCCACCCAAGTCGGGCACTGAGCAAGCAGGCTCAGGAGCGTGGCCGCGGGGGATGGGAGCCGGGACTCCTGGGGCCACACAACACAACTCACCCACCACGGGACGTCCACCTCCCTGCCGGCCCCGGGCCCCAGCCCCGGGGGGGCACTGGTACCGCTCGTTCCAGGGGTCACTTCCAGGTACGGCCGCGTCCGGTGGAAGGAGAGGCCCTTTCTTGCCATTTCTTTCCGTCACAAAGAAATCTTTCCAGAACCCCAGGCCGACTTCCCTGCGTGTCTCAGCGGCCAGCTGTGCGTGCCAGGTACACACCCTTCCCCCGGGTGCACGTCCCGTCCTGAGCGCAAGCCGGGCCTGGCCACTCACGGCGACGAACCGAACACAGTAAGCGACCTGGTTTGTCGCCTCTCAGGTCAGGCCGCACACGGCTTGTTCCACAACAGGAGCCGAGGCCGTGAGTCCCCACCTGCTCGCGGGACCGACTCCCGCCCGACCTCAGCCGCGGAAGCCCCTCGGGAGCAGGTGTCTCCCCGAGGGCTCCTTCAGATGACCCCGCAGCCCCGGCTGCCGGCTCGTGGCCTCGCAGGAGACCCTGATGCCCAGGCCCCACGTGAGCTTCGTCCGGATCCACGACCCACGGAAAGTCTGAGCTAAGTCTCAGGGCGATTTGTTCGGGCAGTTGATAACTGATGCGGCCCTTGAGCAACCATGCGACAGGGAGAGGTGGTATTGGGGTCGGTCCCCACACGGGGACGCCGGGACAGGCAGACGGGGGCGGATTTCGTCACCGCTCCTTGGAGACACTCTTGCCGAGAGCCTGCTTCTGTCCTGGGCCTGGGCTGGCTGGGGAGCGAGCGTCACGCGCCCCGGGGGCCTGTGCTCTGGGCCTAGGGGTCGGACCGTGGTTCCGGCTTCTCGGCAGGCAAGACCCTAGTGTGTTTCTCGCCCGGGCCCCGTGCCGCTGTGATTGGGGTCTTTTCCACAATATGATTCTGGTTATTGGCTGGACCCTCCTGAATTCTCAGAAGTGGGGCAACGGATTAAACCATGGGAAAGTGGTCGAGTGAGTTCAATTCTTTTTTTTTATGTCAACATGCTGGCAGGCACTACTGAAGAATATTTTTCCAGTGAGGTGCTTATGAAAAACAGTTCTGAGTACCATAAAATCAATTGAGTGTAGAAGAGAAAGCCCTCGTTCCAGGAAACTTCGCTACAAAATCAGAGACACAAGGAAGAAGCAAAAGGAGGAAGGGCCAGGCCCACAAAGGGCGCTCTCGGCCCCGACCTTCAGGTCGCTTTATCCCAGCCAGGGCGCATGGGTGCGTCGGGGGGTTTCAACCCGAGCCCAGCGGGTTCCTCTCATTCCCGTGGCTGTTTCCTGCGGGGTCTGAAAGGAGAGATAAGGGCCCGGGTGCCGTGCATGGGGCCTTCCGGAAAAGATGGCTCTTCATCCGCCACCCAGACAGCTCCTGTGCCCCACCTCCTCCCACTGCGACAGGCCGGCCTCGCGGGGTCGCCCGCTGGAAACGTGCTGGTCCTGGCAGGCGCCCCGGGGAAGACCAGCCCGAGAGGACAGAGGCGGGAGCACCGAGAGTTCTCGGGAGGAAGGGTCGGCCGCGGCCGCCAGCTGGGCCTGCCCTGACCGCGGACCCCACAGCCCCTCCCGACAGGCGCCCGGTCAGGGGGCTCAGTGCTCTGACAGCACGGGGTGTGCATCTGTGTTTCTCCAAATCCCGCTTCTCACGCCACTTCGGGGGACAGGAGCCCGCGGCCCGGCTGTCCGCCTGCTCCTGCTTCCTCCCCGCAGCACAACAGCTGACAAAACGGGCGACGCACATCGCGACGCCCTGCGTGTGTCCTTCAGGTGACGTCCGGGGGTGCTGTGCACGGTCCTGGGGAAGGGGTCCTGAGAACAGAATGTCATCCCGTGACACAAAGCAACATTTCTTGTTATGCAGCAAAACGTTATCTCAGAATAAGTGTGACAAGCAAACGCATGGCCGCGGTTAGGTCCTCCATCGGGCGGTGGCCTCGCGCGGGGATGTCTGGCGGCCGCTGTGGACCCCGCGTCCCAGCAGAGACCGGACGGCACGGGGACTGACGGCGCCCCGTAAATAAGCCGCTCACTTCCCATCTTGTGCGTCTTAAACGTGTAGTGACACGGCGCCCTGGCCGCGGCCTGTAAGTACCACTGACCCCGGAAGCAGCCGGGACCCGCAGGAGACCAGGGCAGGGATGGGAGACGGGCGCACGGGCCCAGAACGTGTCGCTGTGCCAGAAAAGCAGGGCCGTCGGAGGGACTGGGGAGGCTCCCAGGGGCCAAAGGGGGACACTTTAAGCCCCAGTAGCTGCAATGGGTCAAAACACAGGGAGCATGTTCCAACCCAAGGGGTGGTCCTGATGCTCAGAAGGCACAGCTCTCATGTCTCTCCTTGGGAGGCTCCTGGGCCATCAGATCACGTTCACTCCGTCTCTGCCGTGTCTCCGAGGGGCCATGAGTGTGCTGCCCCAGCTCACAGGTGAGGGAAGACGACAGGGCCCCAACAGCGCCGTTTCCCGAGCCCGGAACCACCGCCGGCGGCCCCAACACGGCCTCGTAGAGACATACGCAGCCCAGGACACACAGCCCGACCTGAGCAGCCTCTGCACCGGCCGCCAGTGGCCGTGATGTGCGGAGACAGAGGAGCGCGGTCACTGGTGCTGCGAGGGCAGGGTCGGCAGAAACAGAAACATGGGAAACTCTTAGGGCAAAAGCCCAGTTTCTTCTTCAGCAACAAAAAGTCAGATGAAGGAGGAGGGACAGAAAGGACCAGAAAGACCTCACAAGATGTCACTAACATGTCATCTGAGCCCCGGGCGTGAACTTCGCCACATGCTGAGGTTAAAACAAACTGGGTGAACACACAAAAATAAACTCAAAATGGATGAAAGACCTCAATGTAAGACAGGAAGCCATCAAAATCCTCGAGGAGAAAGCAGGCAAAAACCTCTTTGATCTTGGCTGCAGCAACTTCTTACTCAACACGTCTCCGGAGGCAAGGGAAACAAAAGCAAAAATGAACTATTGGGACCTCATCAAAATAAAATCTTCTGCACAACGAAGGAAACAATCCGTAAAAGTAAAAGGCAACCGACAGAATGGGAGAAGATATCTGCAGGTGACATACCAGATAAAGGGTTAGTATCCAAAATCTATAGAGAATTTATCAAACTCAACACCCGAAAAACAAATAATCCACTGAAGAAATGGGCAAAAGACATGAACAGACACTTCTCCAAAGAAGACACCCAGATGGCCAACAGACACATGACAAGATGTTCAACATCACTCATCATCAGGCAAATACAAATCAAAACTACACTGAGACACCACCTTACACCTGTCAGAATGGCTCATGTTAACAACTCAGGCAACAACAGATGTTGGCGGGGATGCGGAGAGAGAGGATCTCCTTTGCATTGTTGGTGGGGATGCAAGCTGGTGCAGCCACTCTGGAAAACAGTATGGAGGTTCCTCCAAAAACTAGAAATAGAACTACCCTACGACCCAGCAATGGCACTACTAGGCATTTATCCATGGGATATAGGTGTGCTGTTTCGAAGGGACACATGCACCCCAATGTTTATAGCAGCACTATCGACAAGAGCCAAAGTATGGAAAGAGCCCAAATGTCCATCGATGGGTGAACGGATAAAGAAGATGTGGCATATATACAATGGAATATTACTCAGCAATCAAAAAGAATGAAATCTTGCCATTTGTAACTACGTGGATGGAACTGGAGGGTATTAGGCTAAGTGAAATTAGTCACTCAGAGACACACAAATATCCTAGAACTTCACTCATAGGAGGACTTTAAAACCCAGAACAGATACACATAGGGAAGGGAAGGAAAATAATATAAAAACAGGGAGGGGGACAAAACAGAAGAGACTCATAAATATGGAGAACAGACTGAGGGTTACGGGAGGGGTTGTGGGAGGGGGGATGGGCTAAATGGGGAAGAGCACTAAGGAATCTCCTCCTGAAATCACTGTTGCACTCTATGCTAACTAATTTGGATGTAAATTTAAGAAAATAAAAAATAAAACAAGATAAAATTTTAAAAAAAGAAAAGAAAAGAAAATTGAAAAAAACCCAAACTGGGTGAAAATGAGGAAGCAGGAATACTGACTGTGTATTTGGGGCCATCAGAGAATGACTGACTGTTTTAGGTCTGATATTTGCCTCGGAGACATTTTTATATGTCTCCGTCTTTTAGACACAAGCGCCGAAACATTCACGTCTGGTGTCCTGAGTTTGCCCCACAGCAAACAGGTTGGGGAAACGGGTGGGATTGGCCCCGAGTTACGTGAGCCTGTTCTACTCTAGTTTTGTGAATGCCTGGAATTTCCCGTGAGGAATCGTTTAAAATGTGGAGTTTGGAACAGGAGCAGGTGTCCGTGCCCTGCGTGCTGATTCTCTAGATTAAGTGTGCAAGTGACAGGCGAAGAGTCCTGTGTGCCATCAGTCCACGTCCGCCCCTGCGTGTGCGCCTCTGCCCGCCACGTCCCCCGCAGCCCGGTCGCCTGTCCAGGCCAGCTGTTGGAGAGCCCGTGCGTGTCAGTGACAGGTCCCCGGGGCCCGTGGAAGCAGGAGAGGGTCCAGCGTGGCCGTGCCCGTCCTCAGCCCTCTCGGAGCCAGGCTGGGCACACTCGGAGGGCAGGGACGGGCCCCCCAGAGCCCCGCCAGCCAGGCCTTCCCAAGGCTGCCCGCCAGGCTTCCCTGCCTCTGATGCCACGGCCAAGAGGCTTCCGTGACGTCAGCCTGTTGTGCACAAGACGAGCTGTAGCCCGGGGCAGCGGAAGGTGACTGCAGCCCACCGTCCGGAGCAGCCGAGCACTCCCGCCATCTCAGCGTGTGGCCTGGCCACCGGGGCCCCAGAAGACAGTGACTCATTGGAAAAAGCCACATGACGGCAATATCAGACCTAAGCAGGCCAATCAGAGGCAAACACACAAAACTGGAAAAGGGGCTCGAGGGGCAGTGAGGCCAGGAAGATGTGTATTGATTCCCTGCTGAGTGCGTGCCCGGAGCACCGGCCGATGAAGACAGCTCCCTCCGCTCCCTGACAGCACTGAGCCCTGCCTGCCTTCCAGAACTCGCCGTATCGAACCAGGCTCCCGGGGTTCACAGGGAAACACTGAAAACCGTCACTGGGTTGAAACGGGCCTGCTATTTCCGGCCTTCTTATGAAAACAATGCCTCCGTACGGTTTGCCCTGCTGCTTTCCCGGACCTCTGGCCGCAGACGGCGGTGGATGGTTGCGGGTCCCCCGTGTGTTTCTCTGTCTTACGGTGGCTCCAAAGAGAGATCTGGCAAAGGCACACTTTCAAAGTGCCAGCTCAATGTGCTTTGAAAGTCTCAGCCCGTAGAAAATTTCTGGGAGCTCGTGATCTTTCAGCCCCATACCCCACTCCCCCCAAAACACGAGGAATCAAAGAGAAAACCAGCAACCTTTTCTCCACATTGTGGGAGACGCTCACCTAAACTGTGAGGATCGGAAGACCCCAACTGAGATCCCACCTCGTCTGGCTGGGGGCCGGTGCCGATGGACAGAGGCTCCTGGCGTTTGCGAGGCTGCTGTTCTGACCAAAATGATGACCAGCCCTTCTCTCCCTGCCCAGAACGAGGCTTAACAAGGGTGCCAAGACCCATCGTGCCCCGGGGACAGGGGAGACGGGAGTGACTGGGGCCCCGTGGGCACCAACTCAAGTCTGCACCACGCCCAAGGGTGTGAGCTGGGGTCCAACCCGGCTTTGAGCCTCCTGCTCCGGAGGCCGGGACCCCATCAGGATTCCGGAAATTCAGAGAACCTGTGCCTCCTCACAGAATGCGAGGTAGAAGGGAGAGCAAAACCTCCAATGACTTCATTTCTAGCCTTCTCCTTGTAACGGAACGTCCCGCAGACGAGACACCAGCCAGCCAGCAGGACAGCCCTACCGGGAGACGGTCTGAGCTGAGCGTCTTGCCTAAGATGGGGTCCCAGGGCACCGGACGCGGCTCCAGCCCTGACAGGCACGCCGAGCAGAGAGGCAGGTCTACAGCTGAACTTGTCCCTGACTGGGGAGTGGAGCGACCCATCCAGCCCCCGGGGTCCCCCACCCCGGGCTCCAGGAGCAACGTCAGAAGACAGCACCTATGTGCACAGGCCCTCAGACACGGTGGCGACACCTTCGGTGGAGTGGGGACCGAAACAGGGTGCAAACCCTGGTGGCGTCTGGGCTCGGGCAGTCAGGAGCTCCTGGGGCGGCTCGCCCCACAGGCCCGTGCGCCTCCCCTCCGAGGGAAGACAGCACGTTCTCAGGACGCCAGGCCGTGGGGCCGAGGCTCTGAAGGAGCAGGTGTGTGTTCAGCAAGGCGACCCCACTGGCACGCAAGTCCCGCACCCCAGGGCCGGCCCCTGCGTGTGGTTCCGGGGTGAGCACTTGTGCGCCCAGCAAGCCGCCCCTGCACACGCCCATGCCAGCCACGCATCCAGAGCGGGTCAGGGGACAGCCACCGTGGACGTCTGTGGGGCACAACCACCACCAGGGGCAAGGGAAATGCCAGAAGGGAAGCACAGGGAGAAGGAACGTCTCTTCCAGAAGGACTGACTTTTAACCACGCAAGCTCACTCTGTCAGTGGTTAAAGAAAACACAAACGGAATCTGCTCGGAAAAACCTGACGACGGACTACGTTCGGCCACGTCTACAAGTTTCTTATTCTTTTCTAATGCACGGAAAACCAACAGGTTTTCTGAGCCACCCCTGCCTTGGGCCCCGTGTATGAGTGGCTCCCCTCCCCAGCACACAGTTTTATTTCACAGAATAAAATATTTCTGCGAAGTCCAATATACCCTCAACAACATGAAATGTTATTATCTAATACTGAATCACTAAAACTAGGTAAAATACCAATACATATTATTTAATATTATTATTTGCTAATATTATAATATTAAATATTCTTATCTTCCTAAACTATAAGAAAGAAGATTTTGATTTTTTTTAGGGCCATCCTGGTTCTCTGTTCTTTGGGCTGCTAGTTTAAAACTGTAAAATACTATTACAGCATTATTTTTCTCTAAGTCCTCCAGGCCTGTCGAAACAGTCCTCTCTCCCCGATGATCTTCATGGTCCTTGTCACCAGTGGCCAGTGCGGTGGTCAGTTAGTGTCCCAGAGTCCCAGTCCGACAGACACCCTTGTCTGAGCAACCAGGTACCACAACGTGTGGACACTGAGTCCTACAGAGAGTTCCAGGACAAGGAAGTGAGGCCAGCGGGTGCTAGAAACGTTCATAAATAGAAAATATTCATGGGTAAGTTAAGAAAGTTTCTTGAAGATATTATTTTTTCCTGACCATGGCAGCAATGAAAGGGCATGTAATCTAATTTCAGCCTTTAGTGTCCTTGTATAATCTTGCCCTTACGTTAGATTTAAGATAGTGCTTCTTTCTGGGGCGCCTGGGAGGCTCAGTTGAGAGCCCAACTTCAGCTCGGGTCATGATCTCCCAGTTTGTGGGTTCGAGCCCCGCATGGGTCTCGGTGCTGACAGCTCAGAGCCTGGAGCCTGCTTCGGATTCTGTGTCTCCCTCTCTCTCTCTGCCCCTCCCCTGCTCTGTCTGTCTCTCTCTCTCTCTCTCTCTCTCAAAAACAATAAATAAACATAAAAAAAAAGTTAGTGTTTCTTTCTAGGTATTTTATCCGTATCGAAAGTTATATTGTAATGTATAATTATGTAATAACACACAATTTGAATTTGGAATTATGTGACTTATAATTATAGCATAATCACATGATAATATACAATTATATTATAATAGTATTAAAAGAAGAAACTGTAGCAGTCAGATAGGGCCGGTCGAGCTGCCGTAACAACAATCCCGACACGCAGTGGCTTAAAATCGGGGCTGATTCTGGCTCTCACAGTGTGTCCACCCAGGTCAGCACGCCGCCCCATCCACGGAGCCTGGCCGAGCCTCCACCAGCTAAGGTGCCACCGTCTGCCACAGCAGGTGGAAGGGAGGGGGGTGAAGTGCAAGCCAAAGACAGTCACAGGGTCCTGAGCCCTCGGGCGGTGGGCGAGGGCGCTCCCCCCCAGGGGCGGCACCAGGAGGCCCCCAGGGCCGGCTCCCCACCACGCGTCACCACCTCACCGCAGCCCCTGGCCAGAAGCAAGAGGGAGCAGGCTGGGAACCAGGAGGACCGGGGAAATCGTGCCTGGAGCCCACCGTGCCTCCCGCGACTGCACAGCCTTCGCTGAAACCTCAGGAAAGACAAAGGTCAGAGAATGCAGTCACAGGGGTCTGTGGTTTCCCAGTCAGCTGAGCGGGAGTGACTCCCCGGGGGGCCCACGGAAGGCCCGCTGCGCTGGGAGAGAACACAGCGAGAGAAGGTGGTTGGCCCCCAAAAGCGAGGGCAGGAAACAGTACCCGCAGCTGAGTCTGCGAAGGCACAGCAACAGATCGGCAACGCAGGTGTGCATTCGTGCATTTAGTGAGCGCCTTGGTCTACGCGGTCATTCGGTCTGCTGATTGCTTATCTGCCTCTCTCTGAGGACATGCACGCTCCCCCGGGCAGATGCCTTTCTTTCTTCTGTCCACTGGTGCACCCCAAAGCCCCAGGAGAGCGCCTGGGACACGGAAGGTGCTCTGTCAGTACGTCCCACATGAACAGTTTCAGCCTCCCGCATGCAAGAACGCTCCTGATGTCTCTTCTCTGCGCAGCTCGCCTTCTACGAAGAATGCCACCCATATGTCCTCATTCATTCAACACTCGTTAAGCCCCTACTGTGCGTTTAATGTGCACCTACTATTACAATAAGTCCCCAACCCTCCTGAAGCATTGATTCTAGCGTAGGAGGGAGGAAATGAGGGCAAAGAAATAAGGCAAGGACACAATGTGCCCGACGGCAATAAAACACAGGAACAAAACGGGAGCATATTGGGGCTCACCGCCCACACAGCCGCACCAGACTTGGGGCGGGGACCCGAGAGGCCTCGAGAAGTTAGGGAAAAAGGGTGTGTGAGACGCCATCCTTCCCGATGGACACACGTGGGGACCCCCTCCGTGGACCTGCCAGTGGTGATGGTGGGGTCGCTCTAAAGACACAAACCCAGGCCTTCCCAGACTCCTCCTCTGTTACAGCTTGAACTGTGTCCCCTCAAAATTCATACCTTGCAGCTTTAACCCCCAGCACCCAGGTCGCACCCTCATTTGGAAACAAGGTCATCGCAGCTGCGATCGGTCAGGATGTGATTGTGCTGGAGTGAGCGGCCCTAATCCAATATGACGGTGTCCCTACAGAAACAGGAACTTTGGACACAGGCACCGGACACGCCCAGGGCGACTGCCGTGTGAGCCTGAAGACAGAGATGCGAGCGGGGGTCAGGAGCCCCCAGACCGCCAGCAGCCTCCAGAGGCCGGACAGACGCCTGGGACAGACTCCGCCTCACAGCCTCGGGGGGCCAGCCCTGCCCACGGCTTGGCCTCGGACTTGTCCCCTCCAGAGCTGAGAGAGACCCTTGGGTTGTGGCTCTTTGTCAGGCCCCCGCGGAGGGGCTCCCCTGAGCCCTGAGCTGGGGGTCAGGCCCCCCGAGGGGCAGGTGTGCTTCTGACCGAGCCTGGTGACCACAGTCCCTTGTCAGGAGCTTCTTGTCACAGGCAAGAAGAATGCCTCTTCCGCCGTTCGTACACAGAAAATGAAAAGGTTGCTAAATGTATAAGTAATTTTGACTGAGTCATTGATCTGGATACTTTTAAAGTAAAACAGTAAGTATTTCTGTCACACTTTGAAGTCGGGCTCGGAGGCTCCCTCTCCTCCCTCGGGGTTATTTTATAGCCATTAAGAATGTGTTCCTTTTATCTGGGCCTTCAATTAATTGAATTTCAAAAATACTCTGAAATGGCTTTTTTTTATATAAAAATCAGCCACCTCCTGGAGGACATTCCTGTATGATTCGCTGCCACAGTAATTAAAAGCCTGTGTGTGACACCGGTCACCGTCGGAGCATCACCAGCTGCACTGAGTTTACCGCCGGGGAGGCAGGGGGACACTCGGTTTTTTTAGGTGGCCGGCAACTGTCCCCAGCCACCCTTGAAAGGGACACACCAGAGTCCCCAGGACAACGACGTGCAAGGCAGATCGGTGCCCCAACGACAGACCCGCAGCGCTGACCCGCCCACGTCAGCAAAGGTCCCTGACGGCACGGCTCCGTCTGGGGCGCTGCTGGGAGGGGTGCACACAGGCCTCCCCGAACCCGGGCTGGGAGGGGTGCAGGAGAGGCCAGCAGCCCAGCCCCGATGGCAGCACAGCCCCCTGTGCCCTGCACTCCACCCCTCTGTCTCCCTCACCTGCTGCCTGGCCTGGGCAAGTGCCATTTGGTACCTGGTCACCTTCCACCCGCCACAGGGCTGTTGGCGTGTGATTGCGGAGCAGTGCGCGTGAACGAGGCGGGCCGACCGCGCCTTCGCTGCCACCGCCGTGGGAAAATGGGCTTTTGGGCCGCGAGTTCCGGGGAGCACGCCCCACGGGGCTCCTACGGGAGGCCCCCCACAAGCTCGCACACTCGGGACCCACCCTTACACTTCCTGTCCCCACCCGCAAGACGTTGTCTCCCAACCCTTCCGTCAAGGACTCCGACGCGACAGTCAAACTCCAGGCGGTGTGTGTGCTGTTGTCTCTTCGACGCTTCACGGTACCTCCCTCTGGTGTGGATGCCGGTGAGTCCAGGCTGCGGCAGGTAAACGTTTCAAGCTGGACCACACAGACTGCAGACAGTGTCTGAATTGATAGCCTCTCGCTTTTAATAACGGAAACCTCCCTAAAATCTGCCCATGCGTTTCAGCATCACAGACATGACATCGTGTTTCTGAAATGAGGAGAAAGAAAAACTTCCCAACTCCTGCTCCCTGGCCTCTTTCCAAGCCCACGACGGTGGGAAAACAGGAAGGGAGGCGGTGACCGGGCGGGAGTGGGGGGCAGCCCTCAGGCCCCTCCGATCACCCTGGGCCGCGGCCCCAGCACCTCTGACCCAGGGCCAGGGGCGCGTCCCTGTCCCTGACCCTGACCCCAGCACCAGGCTGCTTTGAAAGAGAAGCCACTCAGACCTTCTGCTTTAAGTAATTCAGGTTGGCGCTGGGCCGGGACAGAGCCCTCCTACAGCCCTGCTGCGGCCCCAGTCCTCAGCTCCCGGGGGCACTTGCCAGAGACGAGCCATGTCGCTCTCCACTGTCCAGCCCCAGGATCTGGGCCCCACGCTGCTCTGCGGCTAAGTCTGGCCACGGAGCCGTTAGAAGGCTGGGCCCTTCCAAGCCCAAGGGCATCTTCGGGACCCCAGGCCCAGTGCTGCCAGGCGGTCCCTCTGAGGCCATCCTCACTCGGTTCCTGTGGCCTCCCCTCCCCCCTCCCCCACTGCAGCCGGAGCCTCTCGTGGGTCCCCAAGGGAGGGGGACCGGGGTGCGGGTCCCTGGGTGACGGCAGGCAGCAGACAGCATCGGGCCAGCTCCTCGTTCCCCACCTGATGCCTCTGCATGTTGCTGCAACGGCCAGGCTGGGGGGGCGGGGGGGGGGGGAACGCCGCAGCGGGGCCAGGCCCCGGGGGCACGGAGACTTTGTTTCAGATCGCACCCGGGCCGCTCTGCCAGCAGCAGAAACAAAAGACAATCGACAGACAATGGATCCACCAGGGAGCACCTCCGACCACAGGGACCAGAGGTGGGGGCGCAGGGGTGGGCGCAGCCCCTGGCCTCGTTCCTGTGCAGGGAGTGCCAGGGGCGCCCTCCGTCGGCCTGGGGGGACCGCTGCCCTTCGGAGGTGGCCGGCTGCACAATGGCTCCCTGGACAGATCACTCAGTCCCGGGACAAAGAGGGACTTTCCCTGCCAGGCTCCCTGGGCAAGACCTGGGGTATTGCCATCCTTTCCCCAGAGCACGGGCCCAGGAAGCCCTCTCAGCGCAGCGGGAGAGCCGCGCTAGCCTCCTGCCCGAGAGGCAGGGGCGGAGGAGGGCCATCGACGCTTCTGGCCACTTAGCCAGGGAGCCGGGTAAGGTCAGGCCCGGCAGCGTCCAACTGATGGGACACGAAGATTGGCTTCCAGGGAGCGGAGTGAAGGGAGGCCCTGCCCCCCAAGGAAGGGCGACGGGCCGCTCAGCGCACCTTCTGGGGAGGTGCCGTTTCCAGGGGCCTGGGTGCTGTTCCGGCTGTGGAGACTTCGGAGGCCGCCGGCTGCCCTGAGCTCCACGTGGGCCCTGGTGCTTCTCAGACGCCCGCCTCCACGGCCACGGCTGTCTTGAATGAGCGAAGGCAGGCAGAATGCGCCTATCTCCCCATCAGGGCTGTGAACACAAACATGCCTTGCTTATCGTCAGCTATGAAAAGAATCTAAGTCCCAGGTAGGCTCTGCGGGGAGGGACTGGCGTGTTTGTCCCCGTTGGCCCCGAGGCCCTGCCAAAACCATCCTGTGGCGAGAAGAGGGAGGAGGAAGCTGCCAGCAGGGCAGGAACAGCGGTCATCCCTCCCTCGGAGCCCTGAGTCCACTTCCTTCCGGCTAGAATCGAGCAAGCTCCCTGCCTCACTCTGGAGGACGTTTCCAGACGCCCCGACATACAGGCACCCCTCTCACAACCCCCTCCAATCAGCCCAGGGTCGGAAAGGGTGTCTGCAGGCCCGTAGCCCGCCCGAGGCCCAGCTTTGTGCTTCCAGAGCGAACCCAGACCGCAAAGCTGTGTCCTTCCCAGAGAAGCCAGCAGAAGCTCTGGGCTCAGCAGCAGGGCCGGGAAGCCAGGACTGCTGGCTCTCCTTCTGCTCCGTGGAGGAAACAGAGGCACACGGGAGGCCCGGAGACAAACACCACCCAGCGTGCCGTTGTCAGAGCAGGCAAATAAATGAGCACTGTGCCCCAGCGGTTGCCGGAGCTTTGAAGGGAAAAAACAGGGTGGACAGCAAGTAACTTTTTCAGACACAATCCGGGTCAACAAATCTCAGACGTCGTTATAAGGCCACAGATCATGAGGAGAACAACTCCACCCTTCCTTGAAATGATGGGGAGGGGGCGGGGGGGGGGGCCTCAGGGCAAGGTTCCTCTGGCTGAGTGACCTAGGACCCACCCAGACCGACTTCCCTCCTGGACTCAGGTCTCAGGAGCCACTGGCTGTCCAGGCGGAGGGGTGGCCCCAGGCCGGACACCCAGCCCAGCAGCACTGCCGTCCGTCAGCCCTTAGCAAGCTCCCACTCCCGCCACCCAGTCCTGGGCAGATTGTCACCTTTGTACAGCCACCCCCACCTGCCCACACCAAGGCAGTCCCCGCTGCCCGGACAGCCCGAGTGGACTCGCGCCGGACAGTAGCCGTGGGAGCTGGGCTCCCTCCGCGCCAAGGGGCGATGCTGCGGGGCTGGGAGTGCGGGGAAGGAAGCCCGGGCCCGGAGCTGCTCGCCCAGCCTACTCTCAGGAGGCCTGCGGACAGCCGAGCCCTCTGCCAGCTCCTCGGAGCGCGGGGTAGCGTGGCCAACGGGCGACTCAGGAGAACTGGGGCCAAGAACCAGCGAGGCGGTCTCGGGCGCCGTTCCTCTGGCCCAAGACAGCGGGGCGCGGGGGAGGGCGGCCTAACAGCCCCCCCCCCCCGAAGGGTCTGGCCGGACGGAGGCGGCCTGCCTTCCTGCCGCCCCGTTGTGGCGGCGCCGTCTTCTCTGAGCCCGGCGTCCCTGCCCCCGCCCCAGGGCGCCCCCCGTGCCTGCCCCTACGCCCCACGCACCCGGGGCGCGGGCCAGGCGGAGGGGAAAGTTGGCGAGCGCGCGGCGCCCGCGGGGGAAAGCGTTAATGGGCGGCCGGGTGGGAGCAGCGCGCTCGCTCGCCCACGTCACGCCGGTGCGGGCTCGGCTGACGACCGCGGCGCCTGGGGACGCCGGCGCGCTCCGCTCGCCAGGTGCTCCGCCTGGAAATGTCTCCATTAGTTGTCGCCTGCTCCCCGCCGGAGCGCGCGCGCCGAGCGGCCGCGCAGAGCCCTCGCGGGCGGCCGGTAGTGGCCGGGCGCCACCGCAGGTAGGCGAGGTCCCCGCCGCCCGCCCCCGCCCCGGGGCTCCGAGACCCCTCCCCCCTTCCGGGGAGGCGGAGGCTCCGCGCGGCCGCCGAGGGGCGCGGGCGGCGGCGACTGCGGCGACTCCCCGGTGCGTCCCGGGCTGCGCGCTGCTCCCCGCGGCCCCGGCGCCCGAGCGGCGCGGGCGGGCGCGTCCCCAGCGCAGGTAGGGAGTGGGCTCGGCCGCACAAACTTTGCGGGGATCGCTCCTGCGCCGGAGGGCACAAAGTTTGCCGCCTGCCGCTGGGGTCTCCAGAGGCGGCCGCGTTCGCTGCAAGTTGCGGAAACGGGGTGCGGGGGAGGCGCGGGGCGCTGGGGGCCGACGCGGGGCAGCCGGGCCTGCCCCGGGACGCCCCGACCGCGCGCCTCCCCCGCTCGGGCGGCGCCCTGCGGGCGGGCGGCGGGGGCGCGGCGGGAGAACCGGAGCCAAACGGTGGGGGGCGGGGGGAGGGGGTGCAGGCGGTTCGGAAGCAGGATTCCGCGCGCCTGCCTGCAGCTCGCCCGCCTCACTTCGCGTGAGACCCGGAGGACCGGCCGCGAAGGAGTGACCCGCCGACCTCGGCGCCAGCGACATCCAGAACGCCTTTCAGCGCCACACCCCGCCCGGGTGTCCGCAAGCAGTGGGCGGGCACCGGCGCCCCGAGGGCTGGCCCTCGCCCGGCTCCGCGCGCTCCAGCCTCCGCCCTCTGCCTGAGGTCAACTTCGTCGGGCTGGAGCGAGCCCCGGGAGGCTCTCGGTGCGGAGGACGGGGTGGCCCCGGGGGACGACTCGGGGAACCGCGGGGAGCGCCTGGCCTCGGCGGGGCTCGGGAGCGAAGCCCCACGGGGAGCGGGGCGGCGTGGAACGTTAGGGCGCGGCCTACCTCCCAGAGGCCCTCAGCGGCCTACAGCACCCCCCGGGGCGAAGAGAGCGACCCATAGGCCTCTAACGTTGGGCGCTAACCATCCTCGGGCCCCCTGGCCCTGGGCTCCTTCAGCACTCAACAGGCTGGTGGGGGCACCTCGCCAGAGCTGAGCTGCTGCTCGGTCCCCGGGGAGCCTCTGGGGGGTGTATTTAGAACCGAGGGTCCCTGGAGGGACTTGGGTTCAGCACGCGCGTCTATGCAGGAGCATTTAGCTGATGGTACCTGAGATGCCGACCCTCCCGTTCTGCCCGCTCTGGGAGGAAAACCCCGGGGCCTCAGCTCAAGGCTCAGCCTTTTGGGAAAGAGCACTTGGAGAGTTATTCCGGCATTTGCTACGGGACAAAGATAACCCAGAAAGTATCTCGGTTGCAGGAGGCCGGCCTCAGCCCGGCGCAGGGTGTCAGCGAGATGCCGGGGTGTGCGCCAGTCTGGAGACAGGCCTGGCCAGCCCTGCATCCAGGATCGGGTCGCGGGGCCTGGGTGAGCCGGGACAAGGTCGCCAGGCTCCTCACAACAGCACCGAGCTTCCCCAGACAGGGTGGCCGCCAGGGTGCGGCAGGCCTGGAGCCGGCGGGAAGCGGAGGCCTTGGAAAGTAGTCGGTGAGCTTGATTTCTGGATTAGAAGTCCAGGTTGCCTGGGAGAACCGGCCCAGCGGGTGGGGACTGGGGGCGTCTTTTTACGACCCAGGCTGGAAAGGGAAACGTTGCAGTGATGGTCAAAGGAAGCCCTTGACCCCCCTGAGGCCTCCACTGACGGGCTGTGCCCTCCAGGGCTCCAGGCTCCGAAGGCTGCTCACAAGATGAATGTTGGCGTGTTCAGGGGGCGGCGTTCCCCGCGAGCTGTGGCCGGGGTGAGGAAGGGCAGGGCGCAGGCCTGGGTGTGCTGCCCGGCAAGCCAGAGCGAGGTGGCTCGGTGCCGCTGGGACCTGGGCGGTGGCTGCCCTCCCCCTGCCAGCCGAGCGCTCACGATCGCTGGGGTTGGGCCTTGGGAGTGGGGTGAGGACAAGGGGCTGAAGGCATCTTTGCCCCGGATTGCTGCTCCCGGAGCCCCCTCGGCCACCCGTGGCTCGGGCCCCTCCGTGGCCCACACCTCATTACCAGGAGAGAGAGAGCTGTTTGTAAACAATAAATAATGGAAAGTAGGAGGATGTTCAGAAAAGCCACAGCAGAAGCCGGGAAAACTGGAAGGAGTTGGGAGGAGGCGGGGTGGGGGAGGGGAGGAGCAGAGGAGGAAGAGGGAGAGCGACTGAGAGATTCATTTCTGCCCCAGAAGCCCCGGTGGCTAGTTTCTTATTATTTACAGGAAGGTGATATTAGCAATTCAGGTGAGAAAGAAATAAACACGGCCGCCACGAGATCAATACAGAATTCAGAAACAATTATTAATGTCATTTGACTCGTGTTCTTTATATATCTCTCCCGGCTACAGACGCTTAAACTGTCTGAATAATTTGCATGGGGCGGCTATTCATTATTTCCGATGATTTTCCTTCGCAAGCAGCTCGGACGTGGCCGGCTGTGGTTCAGCGCGATCGGAGAGCTCGTATTTTCATCTGTAAATTAAAGCAATTACGCAGCAGATATTATATGATGCGTACTGTGGTCTCCAGACAGTCATCAATCACCTTCAACCGAGCTGTCAGAGCGGGCAGATTTCGTTTCTGGGAGGCAGGTTTGCAGCTGGGGAGAGGGCGAGAACGTCATCATTAATTAGAGGGTGACCCTGGGGCGATTCACAGGTCTGAACCCAGGAATCTTTCCGAGCAAGTCTGCACAGCGCCGCCGCGCACAGCTCCCCTCCCGGCCGGCCGACCGCGGGAGGCCGAGCGGGGCAGAGCGGCAGGGGCGAGCCGGGAGGTCCCCGGAGGGCGGCTGCATAAAAGGCGGGGAGCGAGTTCGGGGTGCCCGGGCGCCCATTTGCAGCCTGCGTGCTGGCCTCCGCTTTGCATTCGAGCTGGGTCCCAGGACCGGGACCCGATGGAAAGTCCTGGAGAGGGCGCGCGGCTGTCCCCCAGCCCCCAGACTGCCCCGAACGCCCCGGGCCCAGAGCTATGCAAAACGGGCAGGGGAAGGCGTCCCGGCGCTCCCTCCCCTGCACCTAACCCGGAGGGGCGCCGGGCGGAGCAAGCACACCGCGCAGGGCTGTCTGGCGGCCCCGGGTTCAGCCGCGAGGGGCAGGGGGAGGCTGGGAGGGCGGCCGCGGAAGGGGGTGGAGGAGGAAAGGGAGGGCCGCTCGCTGTGCGGGAACTCACAGGACCGGGGGTGGGACGCGCGGGGGTGGGACGCGCGGGGGCGGGGGGGGGGGGCGTTCCCGGGGGACAGGCTGGCGGGCAGACGCAGAGCCCCACGGCAATTGGACCACCGAGGCCCGGAGTGGATGGCTCTGGGGAGGACGCGGGACCCACACACCTGAGAGCAGGTTGCCCTTCGGACGCGCACACTGGCAGCCGCATCTGGTTCTGGAACTCCCCGCCCCGGAGCAGGGTTCGAACCGGCGGGAGGCCGAGCAGAGAGCCAGTTAAACAATAGTCGGGGTCGCGCGCGGGCCTGCGGAGCGGCCCTCCTGCACCTGCCGCCGAGCGGGGCGCGGAGGCCCGGCCGCCTGCGCCAGCGCCCGGCTAATTTTAACTGTTGATTACATCTTCGGTGGAGACTCGCTCGTGTGTCCCTTCACATGTCTCATTTGTAATTGAGACTAATGATTACAGTGGGGCGGGCAGGCGCAGGTGCTCATTAATTAATTTCTAATTAAAAGTGCTTCCCATCCTCGGTGACTAAGGAGAAACGGCATTCGTGGGGGCGATATTGACTCCACGGACGGCATTCATTTGTCAGAGCCTGTTGTGGCCTCTTCGCCCCGCGCGGCGCCCCCGCCCCGCAGCCCCGCAGCCCCGCAGCCCCGCAGCCCCGCAGCCCCGCAGCCCCGCAGCCCCGCAGCCCGGCCGCCACCAGTGACCCGCACGTCTGCGGCCCGGCCGAGCTGCGCGGCGTGGGCTGACGTCAGCGCCCCAGCCGCTGAAAGCCAAGCACATTTGACTTGACGGGTTCGCGCAACTCAGTGTTGGTTTTTTTTTTTCCCCATTTTTGCAAAATATGTATTTGTGTCGCCGCTGCGAGGCGGGCTGGTCCCAGAGCCCCCTCGAGGCTCGGGAACGTGAGGCTAAAAGGCTCGGTGCGGCCGCCGCGGCTCACTTTCCCACCGGGTTAGAAAAGTTTGCGGGGCGCGTGGATGAATTAACCCGCTCTTCCGCTTCGCCCTCCCAGCGCCTAGGAGCCGGCGGCCCCGGAGCAGTGGCCGCGCCACGCGGGCGACCACGCGCAGGACCCCGCCGGCCCCGCCATGTCCTACCCGCAGTTTGGATACCCGTATTCCTCCGCACCCCAGGTAAGGGGGCCCCGCGAGGGTGCGGGGAACGCGGCCGGACACGCCGGCTGGCAGGCTGTCCAGCGACCCGGGTCGCTTCCCAGAGAGCGGGGCCTGTGCCAGGCGCTCCTTGCACCCAGCCCCGGGGAGGGCAGGGGCACCGAGAGACTCTGACGTGCGGGCCCCCCTTGTCTCCCGCTTTCTTTGACCCTCACCATCACCCCAGGAGAGACGTCGTGGCACAGGAGGGCGTGCGCGGCCTTGGGACCCCCCACACACACACACCCACACTCCCGGGGTGCGTGTGAAAACTCCGGGGCCTGGTAGGGCTGGTCCCTCAGTGGCTGGTGGAGGCCGGGCCGAGCGCACTCGCGGCAGGAGGGAACGCGCGGCGTGGACGGCAGTACGCCCCGGGCAGTGGGGCAGGGTCCCCTGGGCGGCGCGCCCCCCTCACCCGCGGGCGCCGGCGCTTCCTCGCGGCCCCTCTCTCCCCCAGTTCCTGATGACCACCAACTCCCTGAGCACGTGCTGCGAGTCCGGCGGCCGCACGCTGGCCGACTCGGGGCCCGCCGCCTCGGCCCAGGCGCCCGTCTACTGCCCGGTCTACGAGAGCCGGCTGCTGGCCACCGCGCGCCACGAGCTCAACTCGGCCGCGGCGCTTGGGGTGTACGGGGGCCCGTACGGCGGCTCGCAGGGCTACGGCAACTACGTGACCTACGGCTCCGAGGCGTCCGCCTTCTACTCGCTGGTAAGGGGAGGGGATTGTCTGAAGCCTTCCTCCGCCACGCCACGCCCCTGCCCCCGATTTGCCCAGCCCACCTCCCAGGGAGCCCGAGGCGCGGGCGCAAGTGCCCAGGACCCCACGCTGCAGGGGGAGCCTCCTGGCCGGGTTCCTCCCAGCACCGCCCGCCCCCAGAGCTCGAGCTCGGCGCCCGCCCCTTGTCCCGCGCTTTCCTCCTCTGAGCTCCCTACCTTCACTCCTCCCGGTCTCCCTCCTCCTCCCTCCCAGTGCCCCACCGCTTGGCCCTCCCCTGCTCCCTTCCCCCTCCTCCCCCAGCTCGTCTCCCCCCTCGCTCCTCCTTCCTCCCTGCGGGCGGTCGGTCGGTCCTCTTCTTGGGTCCGGGTCCTCCCTCCTGCTGTCTCCCAACCCCCACCTGTCTCCTCTGCCCCCCTCTCCCTCCAACCTCATTCTTCTCTCTCCTACTCCCCGACCACCCTCCCCCCCCCCAATTCTGTGCGTCCTCTCTCCCCATCTTGAGGCTTCTTTGCTCCCTGGGCCCAAGAGAGAGTCCGGGGGTGGGGGTGGCTTATGAGGCTGCCCAGGGGTCTGTGCAAAGCGTGCAAGAGCCAAGGGGCCTGGGGAGCTGGGGTTGAGCTGGGTCGCCTCCCGGAAGCTGCGACCCCAGGCGCGTGGGATCCTACAGAATGGCTTCGACTCCAAGGACGCGCCGGGATCTGCGCATGCGGGCCTCGCGCCTGCTGCGGCCGCCGCCTACTACCCCTACGAGCCGGCGCTGGGCCAGTACCCCTACGACAGGTGAGGGACCGGCGGACAGAATCCCTCCTCACTGCCCCCGCCCGGGCCCCTGCGCTCCATTCAGTCGTCAAACTCCGCACCACCAGCCCCACGCCCCCTGTGAATGTTTGGGCGGCTAGGGGAGGGATTTCGGGTCAGGTTTCAGCTGACCTTGCGTTACTCCCGAGCCCCGCCCCCTTGGCAAGCCTTGCCCCACTGGGCAAATGCGTCCCCAGCCTCTCCCTCTCGCTCCCTTCGCTGTCTGGACCCTCACAGCCCTCGCTGCACTGTGGTTCTGGGCGGCTGTCAAGTCTCCCTGCCCAGGCTTCAGACGCCTCCCTCTGCCCAAGAGCCCAGCCCACCTTTCCCTTTGGTGGGAACCAGAAGGGGGAGTCCAGTCTGCTCATCCAGAGACGCGTGGCCCATCTTGGGGGGGAGGAGGGTGACAATTATAAATTTAACTGCAGGAAGTCCACATAAGCCGTCTGGACGCTTTCTCCCCACGGACACTAATGACCACCCCTGCCCACGGCTGTTATATAGTCGGGTTCACATTTGTGTGGTTCGGGGATCAAAAGGGTAGGCGAGGGGCCCCATAAAGTAACCTGAAGAAATAGATGTCTATGTAGGGTGACAGAGACCTGGCCAGGCCTTGAGCCCACATTCCACTCCGGCTAGGAAGGAGCCCAGGCTCCCTGTAAGTTGAATCAAATATAAACATCTTGGGCCACAAAAGGCTGTGCCTGTGGGCCGTGGCGAGGAACCAGGGGCCTGGGTTTGACCCAGGTCTTACCACCATAAAAACACTCCCACACGACGGGGACTGAAAGCCTGCCTGGGCCTTGGCCCGCCGCCCGCGACGCAAGGGTCTCGGCCCAGCGCCCCATTGCCCAGCCTGTCTCCAGGTACGGGACCATGGACAGCGGCACGCGGCGGAAGAACGCCACGCGCGAGACCACCAGCACGCTCAAGGCCTGGCTGCAGGAGCACCGCAAGAACCCGTACCCCACCAAGGGCGAGAAGATCATGCTGGCCATCATCACCAAGATGACCCTCACGCAGGTGTCCACCTGGTTCGCCAACGCGCGCCGGCGCCTCAAGAAGGAGAACAAGATGACGTGGCCCCCGAGGAACAAATGCGCGGATGAGAAGCGAGCCTACGCGGAGGGCGAGGAGGAAGAAGGGGGCGAAGAGGAAGCCAGGGAGGAGCCCCTCAAGAGCACCAAGAATGAAGGTGGGTGGGACCTGCAATGCTAAGGCTGGGGCACCGAGGCCGGGACTCCCTGTGCCTTCTTCTTGGGTTCTGGGACCTCTGAAGACATTGAACCTGGGGTAGTAAGAGCAAACTGTCAGGGCACGGGCAACAAATGAATGAGCTGACCCATGGGGGCCCTGACCAGGGGGCCTGCGGGAGTAACTGGGAACAGGCTTAAAGAATTCCAAAATAACGCTTAAAACAATAGACACACTCCCCCTCCGCCCCCTGCCCCCACCCCATTGATTTGAGCAGGAAATCGCTAGGCTTCTTTGTTACCACTTGGGGTTCTGGAGCATGTGGGAGGTACAGGTGCTTCTCCTAGCTTGGGGGCGGGGGGGGGGGGCGGGCCCATAACCATGTGCGCAGAGCTAGGAAGGAAGAGTGAGGTCCAGATTAGCGCCTTCCTCTCTTCCTGCACCGGCCCCTCTTTCTACCCCGCGCAGAGACGGTGGGCAAAGGGGAGAAGGATCTAGAACTCACAGACTTGGAGGATTTCGACCCGCTGGAGGCGGAGCCCCCTGAGTGCGAGCTGAAACCGCCCTTCCAGCCCCTGGACGGCGGTCTGGAGCGCATCCCCGCGGCGCCTGACGGTCCAAGCGCCCCGGGAAAGGAGGCTTCCGGCACCCTCCGGATGCCCGCGGCCGCCCTGGACCAGGACCTGGAGAGGGCCAGAAGCTGCCTCCGGAGCGCGGCCGCTGCGCCCGAGCAGCAGCCTGGCTCTGGGGGCGGCTCGCAGGCGTGCGAGGCCAAGCTGGGCTTTGCGCCGGCTGGGGCGACGGCGGGCCTCGAGGCCAAGCCGCGCATCTGGTCGCTGGCTCACACGGCTACCGCGGCCGCCACAGCCCTGAGCCAGACTGAGTTCCCCTCGTGCATGCTGAAGCGCCAAGGCTCCGCTGCCCCTGCGGCCGCTTCCTTGGCTCCTGCGTCGTCCTCGCCTGCGGCCCCGGCCCCCACTGGTGCCCTGGACAGGCACCAGGACTCCCCGGTAACCAGTCTCAGAAACTGGGTGGATGGGGTCTTTCACGACCCTATCCTCAGGCACAGCACTTTGAACCAGGCCTGGGCCACCGCCAAGGGCGCCCTCCTGGACCCAGGACCGCTGGGACGCTCTCTGGGGGCAGGTGCCAACGTGCTGACGACGCCCCTGGCGCGCGCTTTCCCGCCCGCCGCGCCCCACGACGCCCCGACCGCAGGCTCAGCCAAGGAGCTGCTGGCGGCGCCCAAGGCCGGGGGCAAGCCCTTTTGCGCCTAACGGGCCCCGCCCCGCGCGGAGGAGGAGCAAACGGGGAGCCCGCCTGCTGCGCGTCGCAGACTCTGTTTCTACGGAGTTTCCAAAGCAGGACGGGAGCGCGTCCAAGTGCAGGCAGCCCACCCGCCGTGGGGGGACCGGCCGAACTCGGCCCTCCCGGCCACAGACCCCGCCTGGACAAGCATTGGTCCGGGCCATTTCCGACCTCCGCCCCGGGCCCCAGCCGGGTAGGGACGCTCCCAGAGCAGAAGGGAGCCGCCCCGGAGCCTAAAGTTTACGTCCCAAAGTTTACACGGACCAGACATTTCAGCTCTGAGGCTTAGTTTTGCTGCCTCCTCCCGGGTTTGAGGCATCCTTGCTCCTTCCGAAGACCCCTCAGCCTGCTGACCCGCGTTGTCCTCAGCACATCTTCCAGCAACCAAACTCCCACCTGTTTACACTGTTGCACACTCGTAACTCGATAAAATTACGTTTTTTTACGTGTATGTTCACACCAATAATTGCCTGCTTCAGAGGCTGATATAACAAACCAATAAACCGAGTGATGGTGTTTGCATTGCAAAATGAACACGCTTCACACCCAGGGGGTTGAGGTCTTGCCCAGGAAAGGTGCTAATCGCCCAGGGGAGGAGGGGGCGGCGGCCTGCCCGAGTGGCGAAGTTAACCCGCGGAGCCCAGACGTCCTGCTTCAAAGCCCCGTTTGTAGCAACGGTTACAGGAACTTCCAGGAATTTTGGAGTCTGTGAGAGAAGTGCACAGGCCCTAAACTTCAAACTCTCCCCCGTTACCACACTCCACAATGCTGAGAAAGTGGGGGTTTCCCTTGCAAGATTAGAGTAACTTTTAAACTTGCTAAATTCCCTGGAACGGGGGGGGGGGGGGGGGGGGGCGGGGAGGAGGGGGTGGTGGCGTGGACTGCGTTCCGACCGCCCTGAGCCGAAGTGGCGCGGCCTTCCCGCCCCTGGCCCCGCCTCCCCTCCCTCCCGGGACCGGCCGCCCCGCCCGCGCTCCGAAAGCCCGGGGCCACGCCCCGGGGGTGGGGGGGTGGGCGAGCGCTTAGTCGGCTGCGGATAGAAGGCGGGGCTGGGAGTGGAGGCCCCGGGGCGGGGGCGGGGGCGAGCCCCGCTTGGCCCCTGTTCCCGCGCGCTTCCAGCCCTGGGTTCCCGCTTCCCTCCGGCCCCCACCCCCACCCCCGCGGAGCCCGGCCCGCACCTCCGAGCCCAGGAAGCTCTCGGGGCGCTCTCTCCGGTGGCGCGGGCCCCTGGAGGGCGGCGGGGAGCGCTGCGCTCTGCACTCGGGGTCCCCTCGCCGGCCAGCGCTCGGCTGCGGGGGCCTCGTCGCAGTCCCAGGCGTCCCGAGGAAGGACGGATCGGCAAGTCGGCGAACCTGCCGGGGGGCGGGGGGCCTTGGAGGCGCCCGCGAGGCGGGGTCCCTCCCTGCGAGGGTTGGGACTGGACAGGGGCCCGCCCCCGCGGGGGTCCCGGGCCGCCGGGGAGCCGCTCCGGGGCGGGCCTCGAGCGCTGGTGGCCAGAGGCCGGTGTCGGGGTGCGCGCCCCAGAGCGACCGGACCTCGACCCCCGGCGCCTGAGAGAAGGGGGCGGTCCCGGACCCCGGTGGCCGGGCGGGCGCCGCGCCCCAGGCCTGTCCGGGCCGCGCGGTAATTGGATTGTATCCGCGCGCTGTCACCGTATTGACTTTCGCTCCCGTGGATGATATCATCGGGACTCGGAGGCTCGCCGCTGATGCGCCTGTCAAAGGCTGGGCGGGGGCCCCCGGCCCGGCGAGCGAGCATCAGCCAAGATAATTTGAAGTGAAATTTTCATTTTGACAGTAAACCCCTCAATTTCTAAAGGCTCCGCGCTCCGAGAGCTCGCTGGCAGGGGGAGGCTTTGCAGAAAGCCCACGTCTTAGACTGAAAAGGGCAAAAGAACTCGAATTAGTTGTAATAGATAAAAGGGCAAAAATAAAGAGTCAAGGGTACTTGACAGTAATAGCGAAAGTGGAGTCTCGGGGGAGACGCGTTGCGGCCGCGGCTGGGGCGCCAGGAATTTTAATGCGGCCGAGGGCGGCTGCCCCCGCGCCCCCACCCCAGCCCCAGACAAAGCCAGACATTTTCAGCAAAAATGAGGCTTCGCTGACGCAGGCGGCGCGGCGGGCGGGGTAGGGGCTGTGGGGGCCGCGGCCCGGGCCCCGGTGCGGGTGGCAGGGGCTGTGGGGGCCGCGGCCGGGTCTGGACCCCCGCCCCCCCCCTCCCGACCCCCCGCAGCCAGTCCGGGGGCGGGGGGTTGCCCAGAGGGCTCCCGCTGCCGACCACGCCTTGGCCCTGGAGACCTCACACTCTGGGCAGGGTCTGTGGGGCAGGAAGCCCGGCCGGTCCCCGCAGACTGGAGGTCAGAATCCCGCACCGCAGGAGCCCCCAGACCTTGGTGGCGCCGACTGGAAGAGACTTGTTTGATTAATCTGCAAAATTGTGGGGATAAAGACATCAGGTGGGGGCGGGGAGTCAGCCGCGCACCCTTCCCCCCCCCCCCACCAGGGGCTGTCCTTTGGACCTCCCCCTACCTTTGGGGGGAATGCTCTGGAAGACTGGCCGTAGGCACCCTTACCCCCAAGTGGCCCGTGTGCCCCGGGGTGGGGGTCAGGAGGCGGATCCCCTCAGTGAGGGGGAGGGGACGGGACGCTGCCGGGGTGGGGAGCGTGGAGACGTGTATTTTAAGGGTCTGTGGTGCTGGGGAGAAAGGTCGTGGTGGGGGGCGGGGCCCCGCTTCCCTCCCGGGAGGCTGTCAGGGCAGCGGCGCTGGGGACCGCGCTCTCAGCCACTCAGGCGTGGCCAATTCAGACACACCAAGGAAGGGCTGCTAAATTAACGGCGCTCTTTACATAGCGCCCAAATAAAACTGTAATCAGCCGCGCGTTACTTTTCATTAAGCGAGTCTGACAGCAGCATATCCAGACCCGACAGGGAAATATACGGCGGCGGCCGGCCCGGTCTAAGATAATTCCTTAAGCTCCATTAACAACTCTTAGCCGCGGGAAATGGGCTCCCGGAAAACGTCTCCAAATCTAAGAGCTTTATCGACCCTCAAACAGCCGCTGATGCCTCCATTTCTTTTTTTTTTCTCTTTCTACCCCCCCCCCCCACACTTTTTTTTTTTTTAACTTAAGGGAGACTCGTCCAGCGAGGTAATAGAGTTTGACACGACACCTTCTTAACTAGAGAGAGAGGCAGGGACACCGGCCCTTAAATGATATTTAAAAGGCAACCAATTAAGATTTAAAGTGATGGTCTCCTGAGACTGCCCGATTCATGCCCCACCACCTCTCCCCGGGCCTGCCGGCCTGCCTGCCGGTGGCTGCACACGGCCTGCCCGCCCCTCCCTCTCTCCCTCTCCCTCTCCCTGGCCTACCCGCCGCCGTGTGTTCCCCTCTCCATTCTGTCTGTGTCTTTCTCTCGCATAAAACAAGAGACAGAGAAAAGATCTTTCCGTGCTCCAGTCCTCCCCAGTGGGAGGATTCTTGGGACCGCCTGTCTCCTAAGGCACATAGTAGCGGGTTGAGGGACACTGAGCCTGGCTCCCCCTGCGGACATCCAGCTGGCCACGTGGTGTCCCCGGTGCCCCGGGGCCCAGACGAGGCCTCTCCAGTGGGGTGTGGGCGCCCAGGCTGCAGGCCGTGAGGTCAGCCTTGCTCACAGCGGGCAGGCCGTCTGGTGAAGGGACAACCCAGGTTGGGGCGGGTGGCACTTGGTACCAGGGGAGCGCTCTGAAGTGCCTCCTTCCAGCTGGTACAATTGAGGCAGAGGGAGTCCCCTGCCCAGAGCTGCTGTCCTCTGCGCCAGGGCACCAGGAAGATGCCGTTCCCTCCCTCACAGTGACGGTGACACTGGCCAGGGTATTTGCCCCATTGGTGCCACTAAGCGGGAGAACCTGGAAAGCCCCTCGGCCAGGATCACGGCGTGGGAAGGCAGTGAAGCCCTGGGAAGGAAACACCGTGACCTTTCCATCTGACCCTGTCTGGAACAGTGGGGTCCTGGAGGAAGAGAAGGCGGGGGGGGGGCCTTCAGGGAGGAGGGGGGCAGGAAGAAGGAGGGAGGACTGCCTTCCAGCATGTCTGGCATCAACTTCATAAAATTGTGAAGAAACTGCCTTTTCCCCGGAGGACTCTGGCCCTGGGGTGAAGAGGGGTTTACTGAAGCCCCGGGACCAGTCAGGCCCCTGCACACTGGGGGATCCCTGAGCGGGCAGCGCCCCCACTTTGCTGCTGGGGTGCAGTGGCTGCTGGGGTGCAGGGGGCCGACGCCGCCCGGAAGGCACTGGGGCAGGACTGTACGAGGCGAGGCACCCGTCTCACCGGCCTGGGCGGGGGGGGGGGGGGGGGGTCTTCCCTGGCCCCAGGCCCCCTCCCCACCCCGGGGCTCATTGCCACTTCCAAGGAGATCTAAACACGAAGGGTGGAGTTCAGGAGCCAGAAGCCCCACCCACTAAGAGCCTTAATGTCTTGAACTAAGCCCACCGAATGAGCGCCCAAAGCGGGAATTAGAGTGAGAAGGGGCTCATGCAGGCTTGGCGTGAACCCTGGCCCACTCGGGGTGGCTGATGCCTCCCTTTCAGCAATCCAACCAGAATTCTGTGTCCGTTACAGTGGTGTGGTCACTCCAGGGAGGAGCTCCCAGAAAAGGAGCTGAATGTCTGTAGCAGCATCCGACCTCCATTTCTGGTGTCGATGCAGACGAGACTGAGCGGGGCCGCCTGTGTGCTTAGGGACTCTGTCATCTGGCCGGGAAACAGTCATGATGGGAGTAGAACTAATGGGGGCATCAATGTGGGGGGTGCACCAGCCTGGTCCTCCCTGCCTTTGCTTCTCCAGACACTGTGCTATCTTAAAGGCATAACCCTTACGTTCGTCCGATCGAGCCGGTGGAAGGAGCTGATGGGGTCAGGTGCACAACACTTGTGTGAACCCCATTTCCACCGGCCCGGGGTCTGCAGATGCCGTGCTGAGGGAGAGGCACTGAGTGTCGGCCTGCCCGGCCCCAGCAGGTGCAAGCAGGCCTGGCCAGGAGAGGCTGGGAGAGCAGGAGGGGCCCACGCCAGGCCCCAGAAGCTATTCAGCAGGTCGGGCATACGTGTGTATGTCGTCGCTGCTTGCACCTGTCCTGCTGGGATGATGCCCCGGGCCGGCCGTGGTGAGCTGGGAGGGCCCACAGCTGGCCTGGAGAGGGCCTTTGTGACAGACGGAGCAGGAGGAGGGAGAGCATTCACGGGGGGGGGGAGGGGCCAGTCCAGAGGCCAGGGCACCGGAAGTGACAGGACTCACACGGGTGAGTGTAGGGGAGACAGGGACAGCAACACCAGTGCAGCCGGACTGAGGAAAGTGTAGGTGGGACAGTGAGCAGGGGGGTAGCTTCAGGTCACCTGCCACAGCCCCCTAGGGGCAGGAAGTCACCCAGTTCCCAGGGCAGGGCTGGGATGCAGTGGCTAGGTGTAGACAGGCGGGTGTAGGCAGGCCAGTGTAGGCAGGTGAGTGTAGACAGGCGGGTGTAGACAGGTGGGTGTAGGCAGGTCGGTGTAGGCAGGCGGGTGGAGAGAGGTGGGTGTAGACAGGTGGGCGTAGTCAGGTGGGTGTAGGCAGGTGGGGGCTGTTCACCAAAGTGTGTCCGGCTCACCTGACATGGGGCGGCCAAGGACAGAAGAAAACCACCCAATCATCGACCAGAGTGCAGTCAGCAGAGACAAACCCCAGGACAAAGGAAATGTGGTTTCCGTGTGACGCTCTGACATTTGCTAGTGGCCTAGTAAGATTAGGGGCATCTCTGGGGACAGCAGGAAACTGATGGGTGCGTGTAAGCATGCGGGTGCCACGGGCCAGGAGAACAGCCGCACAGCGGCATGGCCACGTCCCTGCCGGGCTTTGACTGGCGCCTCGTGGGCATCCTGGCCTTACCAAGGGCACCTGCCCTGGGGGACCCGCAGGGTCAGGTGAGGCCGCTCCATCGGAAACGCCTGGCAGACGTATAGCTTGGTCCAGCTGTGGCCTCCCCAGTGCAGGGGCAGGGCAGGGAGAGGGAAGGGTGCCAGCACCTTTGGCTGAGGAGCTGCCACTGAGAGAGCCTGCCTAGAATGAGGTGAGCAAGCCCGCCTGCACCTACGGAGGGTTTGGGGGTGGGGGGACGCCGAAGGAGAGACCTCGCTGAGTCGGCTGGAGGAGGAGGGGGAGCTCACCCTCTGCGCAGGGGTGAGGGAATGGAGCAGGGGGGCAGGACCCAGTGTCACGGGCCAGAGGGCAAGCAGCCCCAGGCCCCCAGGAGCCCCGCTCCCTCACAGGCCGGGGAGGACCCGCCCCACGACCCCTCCTGCGCACCAGAGGGCAATGCACTGGGCACGCGGTCCTGCGGGGAAGCGACGGCCCACTGGCGCCACTGGTCACAGGACCCCCACCCCGGGCCCCAGCCTGAGCTCGAAGTGCAGCCCCGCCCCACCCCACCCCCAGGCTGACCTGGAATCGGGGAGCGTGTCCCCGCCCCTCAGAGACTGACTCACATGCCCACAGCAGCCTCACCAGCCAGGAACAGGGTCTGCCCCATCACACAAGTGACGCCCATTCACAATCAGCCTGCAAATGGGACCTTAATTAATGAATTTGATGATAGAGACTCTTTTCATGGAACATTAGCCCAAGTTCAAGATAATCAGCCTGAACACAAACTCCAGCTTCGCAACAACACTCGCCGGGGGCAGGAACATAATTTACGTCCGGCAAGTGGGTGGGCGCGCGGCTTCCGGGCAGGGGGCTCACCTCCAGGCACAGGACCGTCCAGGAGCTGGGGACAGACCCTTCTGTGGCACGGCGCACACACAGGCTGTCATGGGCACCTCTCGGGGTCATCAGAGCCCATTGCACGCGGCCCTGCTTCCGCTGGTCTGTGGGTATGTGACGGATGCCCCTGTGTGTCCGTGAGAACAGGATGAAGGTTTTCCAAGGTGGCCCCATCTCTGTGGACGGGGCGGCCCTGACGGGGGGTGGGGCACTGAGGCCGGAGAACCCCAGGATTTAGGGGCCACAGCTGGCCTTTCCCGCTGGCACTTCAGTAGTGAAAACCGGTCACGTGCGTGGTTGTGGCTACCTGTGTGGGATCCTGGGGGCTGCGGGGGTGGGGGCAGCACCCCGAGGATGCTCCAGGCTGGGCCGGCGTGGGGGGAGGGCGTCCCACAGCAGTTCCGGGGGGGAGGGGAGCCGCAGGGGCACACACGCCTGCCGTGCAGGGGAGGCACCCAGGGTTCAGAAAGGCAGCGGCAGGCCTGGCGGGGAGGGGCGCCCCCGCCCCGCTTTCCTCCTCCCCTTCCCTCCCCAGCTCAGCTCGATGCCTCGCCGGGGGTGGGGCGCTGGAAGCGAGGCGGGAGGAAAATCCGGTGAGTGTGGCCTCACCAAGGGGCACCGCTGACCCCAGGGGAGACCCGGGGCCTGCGGGATCCGGCCACCCCGTACAGAGCTCACTTCTAACTCGGGCGCTGCAGGGGTGAGGCGCACATGGTGGGAATGGAGGAGACAGCGCTTTAGAAAAGGCTCACACTCCTTCTCCACCTCGCCTGTGTCTTCAGTAACAGAGTAGCCTAGAACGTTCCACCGCAGGAGGGCAAGGAGCCCCTTGGGGAAGACACAGGTGCAGGGACCACACAGTTGGCCGAGGGTGTCCCGCAGGAAGGGGCCCCAGAGCCCTGGGGACGAAGCAGCCAGCGCTCAGGCACCTTCGTGCCTCCCCGCCCGCCCCGACAGCCTGGTTGGTTGCCCTCCTCTAGATTTCATTCCAGAACCCCAGCTTCCCCCATGGTGCAGCACACGCGGCTCATTAGGGTGAATTTTCAGCGCATTTGCAACTTTTCACCCATTTCCAGCTCAGCGGGCTGGGGCTGCAGGGAAGTCCCCCCAGGAAGCAGTGGAAGGGCCCTCTGGACCCCAGATGGTGGGTTCCAGAGCCCCCGGCAACCCCCCTACAGACACAAACCACATTGTTATTTTGGTTTTGTTCCCAAGCTTCTGGAAACCAGAGGTCACTTTTTATTCCTCCGGTTCGAGTACAGACTAGATCACGTGGCGCACTGAGCTGCTGGGCCCGCACTGCCGCAGCACCCCTCTCGGACGTCTTTTCCAGACGTGCCCGGTTCCACCCCCCCGGGGAGATCGGCGACCAGGCGGCCTCCCTGGTCCTCACCTGCCGTAACAGCGCTGTCCCTGCGGTGAACATTGACTGCGTCGTCCGAGCCTGGGTCACCGAAGTCCCAGGCCGCGTCTCGCGGGCCGCCACCCGCCCTTGGCAGGCGTGGGTTCGCGGGGGGAACGCCCCAAGACCCCGGCCTGCTTTGGGCTCTCGAAACCAAGGGCACCCCTTGTGTGGAGAAGTTACAGGGCTGTGGGATCGCATCGCAGGGAAGGGGGAGACACAGATACATGCACAGACTTAAAAAGCAACGTGACACGTGCACACAAGGGACACGTTAGATGCGGGAGAGGCAGTGTCTCCTGCCTTTTCTAGGTGGTTCCTTGAAGATCAAGTTTAGGGTTTTCATCACGGCTTTGCTTTTGTTTCACACAATCACCTGACTTCTCACGCGGTTCGGAGAATGAGACTGTGGCCCTGAAGCACGTGGGGCCCTCGCGGGTCCCTGCTCGGCCCAGCAGTGCTGGTGCCTGATCCTGCAGTGTCTCTGTGCCCCTCTCCGGCCTGCGCTGACCCCTCTCCTCGAGTTCACCCAGAAAACGGACGTAATTCAGGCACTTGCTGCAAAGGGACAGCAGCGGTTTACAGGACCAGGTGATCCCCGCTCAGGGATCGTTATGCTCAACAGAGGAAGGGGCACGGTGATGGCCACCCGGGGCCGCTGAGCACCCAGCTGAGTAACACCCACCTCCCCCAGCACAGGGGGCCGGGCTCCGGGGGTGCCGCGCTGGCTGGGTTGTTCAGGATGGTGCGCGCTCGCAGGACACGGCTCCGTCCAGACCACGCGCGGGGCGGCAGTCGGATGCGACGGTCCGCCGCTCGCACGTCACCGGGGGACGGGAACCAGGCTGCAGCAGCCATGTCGTCTGCCCGGGCCCGGGGCTCCCGCGCCACCACCCGCCCTCCGGCCCCCACAGGGTTAGTAATTGTGCTATCACGAGCGGCTCGTGAGACGCTGGGGGATCGGAAACAAGGGAGCCTCGCTGTCCAGGAGAGACAGGGACAGAGCGGACAGGCCGCAGGACGTCCGGATGAGCCACGCCTGGGCTGGCATTCGAGGATCTGCACTGGGGGCTGTCCTGCCCACCTGGGACCACAGGCTGACACCCGGCGTTTCCTTCCAGAAGACCCTTACCCCAGCCTCCCCACTCCCTGCATCCCCTTAATCATCCACACAGGGCCGTCTCTCCACTGACCAAGCCTTGAGTGCAGGTGCACTTCCGGGAAACAGAACCTCAGGATAGAAATCTAGATGGAGTTTGCTGGTCGGATGGGATCCAGAGGCATCCGTGCTGCCCGTGGTCTGAAGCACCTACAGCCACAGAACCATGACGCAAGCCATCACCTGTGGCCGGCTCCAGACAGCCGCCTGTTCACAGGAGGCTCTGGTGACCAGGCGGCCACCACGTGCACCAGGGTAGAAACTTGCAGAGCGAGGGCCCAGGCATGAAGAACCCCAGGGCTCGGAATCCCCATCCTGGACCCGTCAGGACCAGAGAGCTACGGGGCTGTCCTAAAGGAAGCCCTTCTCTCCGGTAGCCTGAGGGTCACAGGCTGGAAACCGGATTCTCGGGCCGCCTGGCAGGGCACCTGGGGTCCCAGCCCTGGAGGGCCTGAGCCAGTGACCGGGGCGGCACCATGAGAGGACAGGGACGGAGTCCAGCAAGGGGAGGGTGTGAGCCCCTGCCTAGTCTGGGCACTTCTCGCTGCCCTGCCCCCAGCCACCCTCTCCTTGTCCGGGAGCACCTGGATCCCCATCACCCCTCGGTGCTTCAAAACCCGAAACCCACCTGAAATCCCGGGGGTCCAGGGCTCAGCTACAAACTGACCAGGAGGACGGGCCGTGCACGCAAGAAGATTGTACAATTTTTATGGACAGAACCACAGGGAGTCTGGAGGGCAGTGGCCCCGAGGGCAACAGGCCAGGCTGGAGGGCGTGGCATCCCCCACCCTGCGCTCTGGCTCCGTGGCATTGGCTGGGGCGGCCGAGAGGGGCCCCCAGTGTTTCAGTGGCTGATGGAGATGTGGGCTCTCTCGCCGCCACGTGGAATTAAATCTGAAGGGGAGGACACCAAATCTCGGGAGACAGGACTGTGGCATCAGGTGGGCTCACCATGCCTGCCCCGCCCAGCCCCACCCATTCCTGCCACAGGCCCCAGCGCATCCCCTCCCCCGGCCCCGGGAAGGAAGCGGTCGAAGAGAGAGCCTACATTCTCGAAGGCCCTGCGAGGCTCTTCCCTGTGGGCTGAACACGAGAGACCCCGATTTCACGGGAATGGCGTCCCAGAGCGCCAGGGCCAACGGCTAGGTCTCGACCGCCAGAGACAAGGTGGGCGCGGGACCCCATTCATGAACCCCAGTAGTCAGCCCGCTCAAATCCTACTTGACTTGTACAATAAGGGAGACAAAGACAAAAAGCCTGGAAACGAGCAAAAACCGGGTCAAACCTCCAAGCCTGGCGGACAAGATTCGACCTGAACCATGGCCTGCTGACCAACGCCCAGCTTGCGCCGGTTCCGAGGCCCCGTGCGGAAGGGAGGCCGTGTCCCCTGGGCTGACACCTCTGCACCACCAGAGGTGCGTGTGCAAGTCTCCTTCCTGACCTTCCCGAGAGGGCCAGCGTGACCGTGTGCCGTGTGAGGGACACATCCCGGGGATTTCTGCACAGTGGCTCAGGATGGACACTAATTTCTGGAAATCAGGAGGGCCGCAGTGGCCACAGTCAGGACAGGAACCCATGCAGGCAGGTGCATGGAGCTGGGGCTCAAAACCTTGAGAGATTCGGGGGTGGTGACAACAGTCAGACACCCACCGACCTCCCCGTGACCTATACAGGGGACAGCTGGACCTCGTAGGACGTCATCGAATCACCATAAACTCAGGAGGGTGGTGACCCCCGCTGGGGCTGACTCTCCAAACGTGGCTTCTTTAGTGGGAAAAGATCAACGCGTCCCTTCTCACCAACGAGTGGCTAACGATGTGCGAGCGCATTTTTCTCTATGGCGGTCAGTAAACACCACCACACATACGGTTTCACCCGCAAAGAAGGCTGTGCTAAAGCCCCACTGTGTTCCCTGAAGCCCCACTGTGCTCCCTGGCCCCTGGGCGTGACCGGGCACGCTGAGTGAGTGGCCTTGATCACAAAACGGAGAGTGGTCACCACTCCACACGGGGGCAGGGAGGAGAATGCCTGCAATCCAGAAGGTTCTCTGGGCTTTTCAGATACTCCCGTCCTGTGGGTAAAGAAAAGTTGCTGTAATCTGACACGAGGGAGGGGACATCTTTTTGATTGGAGACAGAGTCTTCAAAGAGGTGATCAAATAAAGTGAGGTCACTAGCGTGGGCCCTAATCCAATCCGACCGGTGTCCTGAGGAAGGGAGATCAGGACACAGACACAGGGGGAGGTGCCCGTCCACGGGCCGAGGAGAGAGCAGCCTGTCCACCCGGCCCTCGGGCTTCCCACCGGCAGGCTTCCCTTGCTCGAAGTCACCGGGTCTAGGTACGGCCGTCGCCCCAGCAGCCCCCGGGCACTGACGGGGGGCGGTGGGAGAAGCTGGACGCCCAGACGCGGGCAGAGTCGAGGCTGACAGCCTGGCTCAAAACCTGTGAAACGCCGGGCCCGCAGCCTTTCCTGTTAGCAAGTGGTCAGGCATCTTGTGCAGACCTTTGGATTTGCTGCGGGCTTCCGCTAACACGGCCCCGAGCTTTGCGAATGCTCCCAAGTGGGGATATCCCGTTTGCGCGCGTGTCTGCTGGGTTTCTGCGAAGAGCGATGCGCCCTCGGTACGCGGGCAGAGACCTCGACTTTCGCGAGACGACAACGGGCTTTTCATTGCAGGTTCGATGGTGGACCCCGCAGCGAGACCGCGTCCCGCGAGCTTCGCGAGGCCCGCGCCCTGTGGCATCGCGACGGGATCTCCGGGGCCGTCCTGGCACAGAGACAGCACCTCTCACGTCACCGCACGCTGTGGCTGTTGGTGTCACCTGGACCCGCATGGTTTAAAGCCCCGCTTCCGGCGGTCTTGCCTGCTCCACTCGAACCCATCTGCACTCACGGGGCCTCGGGGTAGGGGGCAGCATCCCCGACGCACATGTTACTGCCCAGTGACACCCTCGTAAATGAAACAACCGGGAGAGAACAGTGCGGGCAGTCGGGCAGAGCGGGCCTGTGCTGAACCGCCTCTGCGGCACGAGCTGGACCAGCGATGCCTGTGCGTCCCCAGGGGCCTCGGGCTCGGTCCCCTTTCCTGGCACTCCCCACACCCGGGGCGGTGTCCTTGCAGGACACAGAAAGGGCGGGGGCTGCACGGGCACGGCATCTTCTCTCTACAGCAGCTGAGGCCCCAAGTAGCCCAGCCCATGTCTGCAGGACCGTGGACGGGTCACAAGTCTGTGCACGGTCAAAGCCGTCTACCAGAAAGAAAGCGGGTGCTCCTGAGTCCCTCAGCCCATCTTGCTGGGGCTGTCCTGTCAGGAGGCTCTGCCTCGCCAGGGACCGCAGAACCACAGACACACAGGGCGAGGGACCTCCCTGCCGGGCGGCTGGGCACACAGAACCCCTGGCTTCTAAGTTATCTGAACCAAACCCAGAGGGGCCAGCAAATCTCTGGTTCCAGAAAAAACACTGGGAAGATGTCAGGTGGTGACACGGGACAATGAGGACAGGTCACAGGCAGGAGGGTTACTATGGCAGGAGGTGACTGTGACCCGTGGACAGGAGACCACGGGGCTAGGAAGTCCCTCGGTCAGGGCCAGCGGCCCCCGCAGCTCTGGTCCAGGGCACATCACTGTCCCACCAGAGCAAAGCAGAGGTTGGGGGTCAGAGAACCCAGGGTGGGGTCTCCGAGGTCCCAGAAACCTGCGAGGGAGGGAAACAGGGTTCTGGTGGAGGAAGTGTCTTTGGAACGACAGCCATCCGCGAACGGCCTCCAGCGACAGGAGGAGTGGGCACTGGGGCTTTGCCCTGGTTCCGCAGGCAGGCAGAGGGGCCTTCCTCCCTCTGAGGCTGGTCCCCAGGGTGGACCCCTTCCAGGGCCCTGCTCCCCCGCACCTCCTGGCGGGCGCGGGAGCGGCAGCGCTGTCCCGTCCGGGGGGGCGGGGCGCTCTCCTCAGTAAGGCGGCCCCCCTTCCTCCCTTCGCCCCGCACTGACAGCTCATCAACTGCACGAAGGACAGATGGCCCCGGGTCATCCTGCAAAAGTCAAATTGTCCTTTGACCTTGCCCACATGACCTCCGCATTACTCTTCCGTGTTGCAGAGAAATGGCGCATAAATCGCCCTCGCCTCCCGCCCCGCCGTTTCCCTGTGTTTCTCCGGGTTTCTCGCTGTAGGGGAAGCATCCACAGGCCCAGTTGTGACAAATGTCCAACAGTCAATGCACGCTGAGTCCCATGTCCTTGGGGGGGCTGCAATTCCTGCCCTTTGCTCAGACCGTTCTTCTGATTGTTGCTATAGACGCTGGAACAGAAAATTTGGAAAACACAAAGGAGTTTGAGGAAAAATAAGTCACGTGTGACGCCCTCACTCGGAGCGTACGTAATGTTGATGAATTTTTTCCAGTTGCTGTCTGTACGCACATCTCTGCAATTACTGCGCCAATGACACTGACAAGTCTTTTCAGGTAATTGGCCCCAGGGAAACAGCTGGCCACGGACCTTTACCAGGAGCACGGAACTCATGATGCCTTTTGAAGTAGATCTTTCCAGAGTCTGGGTGGAGAGGGTGAAGCATCGCACGGGGGCGGCGGTCGCCGCTGGCCTCACCCCGCCGCTCCCGGGGGCCCAGCGGGGCACCACGGGGCCTTACCCCTCGGGTCCAGACCACGCGAGGCACCTTTCGGTGCCGGGGCCGCGGGAGACCGGCGGGGGCTGCTGGGCACACGGGCGTCTCAGTGGCCAGTCTGCCCGAGCCAGCCACCGACAGAGCTTCCCGACAACACCTTCGAGTGGTTGCCAAGCCACAGAGGCAGGGCCACCAGTGGGCTTCCAAGCATCTACCACGGAGCCCAGGGTGAATCCTGACACCATCAGTGCCCCTCGCCCGCTGCCCGCCTGCCATCTCTGAGGGGTCTGGGCTCCTTGAGGGCAGGCGCCCACGGGCAGTCAGCACCCTGCACGGAGCGCACCCCTGGGCCTCAGGTGTTCTGGAACAAGGCAGACTGCGGGAAGTAAGGGGTCGTTCCACAGCCCTGGACCCTGCAGGGCCTGTGTCTGGGGCGTGAGCTGACCTGGAAGGATGTCTGGGCCACCTTTCCCGCCGGAGAGGACGAGGAGCCCTAGGGACGTGCGGGACGGACGATCCTTGCTTTGTGTTCGTGTGTTTTTGCCTTACTCTAACGTAGGCGTGTTAACGTCGACATAGATAAATCTGTATTTAAGTCTCTGCAAAATTTTGTCACTGCAGTATTTTATTGTTTAAATGGAAACACAGCTGACGCCACACTGGCAACGCCACCCAGCTCTCTGTGCTGCACGGGGCTCACGGGTGTGTTGGCACCTGCCCCCATCCGCACGACCGCTCCGGCCACCGGGCCCTTCGTCGCCGTGACTTACTCCTTCCGGAACCGGAGGCCCGTACCTCCCCCTCCCCTGCGCCCATCTTGCGGAACCCCTGTCCCCTCTGGCAGCCATCAGTTTGTGCTCTGCATTGACAGGTCCGTTTCTGCTTTTTGGGTGTTTCTTCACGTGTTTCATAGATTCCACGCAGGAGGGACGTCGTGCGGTATTTGTCCTCTGACTGTTTTGCTCAGCATAGTACTCTCTGGCTCCTTTCGTGTCCTTGCAAATGGCAAGATCTCGTTCTTTTTCACGGCTGAGTGATATTCCGCCGTGTGTGCACACCGCCCCTTCCTCGTCCATCCATCAGTCGAAGGACACAGGCTGCCACCCTACCGTGGCCGTCGCAGGTAACGCTGCCGCAGACGTCAGGGGGCAGGTGTCTTTTCACATCCGGGTTTTCATTTTCTTCAGGTAAGTACCCAGTAGTGCAAGGGCTGGGCCGTAGGGCGGTTCTATTTTCGACTTTCTGAGGACCCTCCACACTGTTCTCCGGAGTGGCTGCGCCAGTTTTCACTCTCACCAACAGTGCACGAGGGGCCCCTTTTCTCCACATCCTCGCCAACACCCGCTGTTTCTTGTGTTTTGATTTTAGCCACTTGGACGGTACGAGCCGGTGTCTCATCGTGGTTTAGATTTGCATCTCCCTGATGATGATGATGGTGAGCATCTCTTCATGGGTCTGTTATCATCTGCACGTCTTTGGGAAACGTCTTTTCAGGTCCTCTGCCAATATTTTCATTGGATTATTTGTTTTATGGTGCGTAAGTTCTTTACGTACCGTGGACATTGATCCTCTATCAGGTACATGATTTGCAAATACCTTCACTAGGTTGCCTTGTCGTTTTGTTGACTGTTTCCTTTGCTGTGCAAAAGCTTCCTACTCTGATGTAGTTCATGCTTGCTGTTGTTTCCCTGGGACAGATGCGTCCCTGTAAAGGTCAAGGTGGTGGTTAGGTCTGCTCAGGGAAGCTAGGTTCAGCCGGGGAAGATCAAGGCCACGCAGAGGAGAAAGGAGCAGATCTTAACAGGTCCAGGCAGCTTAAAACCAGGAAGAATAAAACCAAGCCATCCTCCCACCCCGGTCAGGGCCGGGCAGCTCCAAGGCAAATTCTCAGAGACCTCCTGGGGCCACAGGACCACAGTAGGCGTTGGACTTCCCCATAGGCTGTCCTCCTCGGGGATCTAGATTCTTCTCCCCGTGTGGGGGCCCAGGCCCCACCGTCCTGCCCTTCTCAGGGCCCTGGGCACTGCTGTCCCAAGTACCCTCACAGTGGTGCCCACGACACTGAGGACGATGGTGTCCAGCCAGTGGGAGGACCTTGACCTGGGCTGTGAGCCAGCGAGCCCGCCAAGCTGGCATCCCTGGAGTCCTGGGCCGCTCTGGGCACCCCCCAGCAGGGGCCTCGTCCCCAGAGCCTCGCCCACCTTGTCTCCCCGTAGCCCGTGGCCGCCTCCCTGGCCATCAACCCCTAGACAGTACACCTCAAAATGTCCCTTTCGACTTCCAGTGCCAGTGTGTCCTTCCATGAACAGCCTCCTTCTCCATTATTAAGGGATCGGGAAGAGCCACAGGACAGGCTTCCACAGGACGGGGTCCTGGCAGAGCCAGGAGGGCCCGGGGGGTCCCTGGAGCTGCTGTCGCCCCCACACCTGGGCCCCAGGAGCAGCGCTCTGGGTGTTAGTCCTTTAAGGACTCCTACAGATTAGGAGTGACCACGGACAGCTTCTCTTTGCTGGAAATGTCTGGTGGAAGCCAGACTCGTGTCGTTCGGCACTTAGCGTGAGGATTATTGTCAATTCTGGTGTAACGGCAGACCTTCAGAACGAACGCAGAAGACACTGCTCCACTGGTCGGTCTTTCCTTCCCGTTTCTGAGTGGAAGCCCTGATGCCCCTAAGAAGCCATTTTCACAAAGATTCCTTGTTACATGGGAAAGTAGTCTTCCCATTCTCCATCTCCCTTCTGCCAGCCTGGGCTGGGCGCCCCTCCCCATCTCAGAGCGGTCCGGCTCCCTGCGGCCTCAGCCTTCCAGATGGTTCCGTCTTAAAACGGGCTCTCGGCCTCAGAACCGCGGCCTCCTGTACGTCTCGGCAGGAAGGAAGCAACGGCTGTGCTCCAGCCTTTCCGGGTCCAGAGCAAGTGTGCGGCCCACACCACATTTCTAATTCAAACTTTATTGTGTAATTATAGTGTGAAACATATGATTTTTCTCTTTATTTTTCCTCTCAGTTAACGGTAAATTTTATTGCATAAATAAATTACACATGCCGTAATTCATGCCTCGCAGCCTACACACCAATTAAACCTGAGGTTGACACAGTGCACGCACAATTACAGGTGATCTGCAAAGTGAAATAGCCATTTATTTGCTCTGCAATAATAGTCAGCGCCGTTTAGCTACATGGTGGCTGCACGTCCGGGGAGGCAGGGCTCTCGGAGCGGCGATTTACAGGCTCCGTGACTAGGGTGCCGGCGGCAGGTGGCCTCACGCCCTGGGGTCTGGGCATGCCCTGCACGTGGCCACACAGATGGGGGGCCTGGTGCTGCTGCCCTGAGGAGGGTCCCAGCAGGACGGTGCACATCTTCTCTCCAGAAACATCCTAAAGCCACGGGTCCCCAACAAGCTTCAGCTGGTAATCACCCTGCCCCTCCCGAAGGGTGTGACCAGGGGATGGTCAGCAGGGTGCCCTGTCCCTCCAGCTGTCCGTGGCCCCTTCTGAGGAGGCCTCCTGGTGCAGGCCTCCTGGTGCACGTCCTGATGGCTCCAGAAGGCTCCTGACGCGGTCCTCTCCTGTGCAGGGAATGTGCACATCCCACTGGCTCCAGAAGGTCCCTGATGCAGTCGTCTCCTGTGCAGGGAGTGTGCACATCCCAATGGCTCCAGAAGGTTCCTGACGCAGTCCTCTCCTGTGCAGGGAGTGTGCACATCCCCATGGCTCCAGAAGGTTCCTGATGCGGTTGTCTCCTGTGCAGGGAATGTGCACATCGTGATCGCTCCTGAAGGTTCCTGACACGGTCCTCTCCCTGAGGGTCACCGCTGTGAGGCGAGAATGAACAGAGGCGGAGGAAACCGGGCAAGAAAATGGTGGAAACAGCAGAGGTGGGAGCAGCTGAGGGACGGTGCTCTGGCGGGTGGACTGGAGAGTCTCCCGCACCCGCGAATGGACGCGGGTCTCAGGTCAACTCGAATAAATGAGGGACCGGACAACTTACGTCCGGAAGTGAAGTCACAGAACCACAGAGCTGGGCAGCACAGGATTAGCGAGATGACCGGAAAGCCAGTCTGTCCCCAGGGTGACAGTCCACCGCATCCACGGGACACAGCCAGTGCCACAGCTGCAGACGAGACGCACGCGTGTGCTCAGCCTCTGCCTCCGTGGATGCCGAGGGCCGGACACCACGGCAGGGCCACAGCCCGAGGGTCAGGTCAGCCCGCAGACGTGGGGGAGTCTCCACGGGTAGGGCGTTGAGCATGCCCCCTGTCCGTGCCACAGCCTGGGGCCTCTCCCTCCACGCGGAACAAGAAAGACAGCTAAGAATCTCCAGGAGGAAAGCGTAATGGGCCCACCGGTGAGCGCCTCCGGGCCCCACCGAGCAGAACCAGGAGCCCAGGCTGCGCCTCAGTGCAGAAAACCTCAACCCCGTTCTGGAGGGTGACTGTGATGCCACCACCCCTCCCGTAAAGGCTCACTTCACAGACGAAACACCCCGGTAGTGTGTTTCTGAAGGAGCGCTTTCCGGATCCCTCAGCGCAAGCGGGTGTCTCCAAGGCCGCTAGGGACGGAGCTGCAGCGGGCAAGGCCCGAGCGGAAGGTTCTGGCTCTGTGTCCTGGCTGGCAGGAGGCCGGGTGCGGTCCGAGCCTGGCCTCGCCCACTCAGGCTGTGGGGCCACCCCCACCCCGTCACCCCCACCAGCTGAGCTCTGAAATCCACTTAGAGCTAATCATGCAACGTAAAGTATTTGGTCAACGCTGAACGCACACCGCCTGCCTTTTTAAATCCACCCATTGAAACTCACTGCAAGTTACTGCCAGCCAAGTGCCTATTAAAAAAGATTTGCTATTAGTCTAGTGAACAAGCGTGGTGTCTACTCCACATTTAAATCACATTTTGTTTTAAATTTTTTTTAAGTTTGCTTACTTTTGAGAGAGAGAGAGAGAGAGAGAGAGAGAGAGACAGAGTGTGAACAGGGGAGGGGCAGAGAGAGAGGGAGACACAGAATCCGAAGCAGGTTCCAGGCTCCGAGCTGTCGGCACAGAGCCTGACACGGGGCTCGAACTCACGAACCAGGAGATCATGACCCGAGCCGAAGTCGGGCCACCCAGGTGCCCTTAAATCACATTCTTTATTGAAGAGAATATATAAGTGGGACTCTTCGGCCTCTGAAGGTGCCACGTGGAGCTGCCTTCACACGGCCACCTGTCCACTGCGGCCACACTACTGGGCGTAACATGCACGTGGCCCCACCGAGCCCTCACGTGAATCTGCAGGAACACCGCGACCGTACTGTAGGAGAGCACAGCCAACCGTGACGTTCCCCTCAGTCATCTGTGGGGGGACGTGAATCTCTGCCTTCCAGACTCGGGGCCCTGCCGTGTGACCCACCTCAGCCAACTGGATTCGGGCAGGTGCCCCGTGAGCCACGTGAGACTGGAGGTCGGAGGGCCGCGAAGAGCTCCCACCCGGCCTCCAGTTTCTGCGGCCGCCGTGAGGAAGCCACGTCCCAGTGGGGCTGCTCACTCCTCATGGCCTCATGGCCAGGGTGAAGAGAGGCGCAGAGAGGCGCCAGCCCACGGCCAAGGCGGAAGCGCCCTGAGATTCAGGGGTGCTTGTTACACGGCAGAGCTGACCGCCCCGCAGAGTCAGGCCCCAGGCCCAGGCCGTTGTCACCCTGGTCGACACGGCCTCGGGCAGCTCTTCACGGCGTGTGCGTTCCCACGACCCCCGCCTGGTGTCATCCCGTCCACGGTGTAGGGGTGGAAAAAGGCTCCCCAGCTGCTCTTTGCTGGGCTATCGGGCACTTTGGCTACAGCCCCATCCCGGACCCCCCCCACCTCCTCCAGAGGCCCCGTGGTCCCCACAAACTGCCCATCACTCTCCTTCTCCTGTCTCTGCCCAGTGGGTGCTGGGGATGCAGGTTGAAGGTCAGCTCTAAGAGAGTGAACATCCCACCCCCGCTGGCCACATCGAAGCTGGAGCACAGGCCCAGGATGGATGACAAGGTGCACCCCCCGTCCCGACACCACCCCGATTCTCGGCCCGGGACCACCCTGATTCTCAGCCTGGGCCCCACACGCCCACCAGCCCTGCAGCCGCGAGGTGGCTTCCTCTGTGACCCTCGCATGCCTGCCCGCACTGGCCCCCAGGTGGCTCTGGGCTGGGTCCCCTCTGCTGCGGGGCTCTGGCTCCTTGAGGACAGGGGCCAGGTTTTGTTTGAGCCCAGGTACGGCGGGTTTCACACAGAGGGCTTTGGGGATGTTGGGAGCCGTGAGACGATGCCGTCTGGAGCTACCTCTCACTTTCTGGCCGGGCATGAATTCAGCTTAAAGCGGCCGTGGGTTCGGGGACAAATGGCCCCACAAGACCCACAGCCATGTGGGCGCCAAAGCCCCCCATGAGGACTGGCCACCTGGCTCCCACCAAGAACACAACAGAAAAGTCACCCCCACGGTCGGTGCACCCATTTTCGCAGTGCGCCAAGGCTAGGGTCCTCGCGACTCCCAACTTACCTGTGAGGCGACAGGGGTGGATGATTCTGGAAGGAGCCTCCTGCCGGCCAGGGGAGGAAGGGAGGAGATGGGAGACAGGTGATAGGCCAGCCCCAGGCTCACCTGCGCTGGTTCCTAACTGCACAGCTCGTTTCCCGGCCCCGCGGTGACCCAGGTGCAGGGACCCCACGAGGCCTCGGCTAGACGCCGCGGAAGAGGCCACCCTGAACCGCCAGGCGAAGGAGATGTGGGACCCGCCGTGGGCACACGCTGCAGAGGAAGCTTGGAGCCCCGTGGGCAGGCTTCGGACGGAACCGTGTCTCCTGTGAGAAGGCCGCGCAGTGGGGGACGAAAACAGCCGACGTGGAGGACTTGCCAGTGCGCACCTGCTAAGTGATGAACCCAGGCTGAAGGCTGTGCACAGCACGCGTCAAGGACACGGTGGAGGCGGCAGGAAGTTGAATGGTCTCCAGGGGTGCCAGTGGGGAGGGCGGGACGAACAGGTGGAGCACAGAGGAGGTTTGGGGCAGTGAGACGCTCCCGGGTGACACCGGAACGGGGGGCGCCCGCCAGGGTACGTCTGTCCAGACTCGCAAAGGTGCAGCACCAAGAGCCACCCATGTAGACGGGAGGGACTGGATCACGGTGTCTCACCTGGCTCACCTGGGGCACAGGTGCGCCCAGCCAGCGTGGCACGTCAGCGGGAGGGGAGACCGGGAGGGGCAGGACGTGGAGCGACGTACTTCCCTTCGGGTTCCTGTGAACCTAAAACTGCTGTGAAAAAAATAGTTGTGAATTAATAAAAACAATAAGAAATCAAGAGTGTGGTAAGGGAGTCCCCTGATGAAACCCATCATTTCATTCTTCCTGCAATGAAGCTACCTTAAAATTATTTTTCATCGTATTTCAGAGTTTCTGTTGTTTCGCTAAGGTTACTAAGAAGTATGTGTGTTGCATGAAAAGCTAAGAAACACGGGACTCGGGCAGTGAGAGTCCTGGACGCCCGGCAGAGGCGAGGCCTCCCGGCGCTTTGAGGCAGCTTCCTGCCGAGCCTTCCCGGCCGGTCCCAGCCGTCGCCTGCTCGCCCGCGCTCCAGGGCGCACGTCAGGGCCGAGGGCAGGCTGTGGGGGGTTGAGTTCTGAGGCCGGTGGGGCCCCAAGAGGTCCCCAGAGGCACGTGAGCCAGGTGCGAAGGAGGCGGAGGCCAGCAGGCCCAGACAGGCCGGCCGCCCGCCTCACATTCCTGCCCCTCGTTGACAGGCATGCGGGGAAAACGTTAGGCTTTTCCAAGATCCAGCCGGTCCGGCTGATGAATGAATGTTCCAGGCCAGCTCGGCCCGGCTCTCCTGCTCTCAGAGGGAGGGACGGCCTCCGGGAGGGGCGGGGTGGCGCCTGTCATCCCCCGGGTCACCGGAGCCTCTGGAATGTGCCAGCTGGCTGCTGAGTGCCGCCCCCCACTTGTGGGTCCTCCCGGTGCGCGCCCGCGGGGTCAGGCGCCCGCTCCGGCCGGCTGACGTGTGTCATCTGGCAGCCGCTGGCTCGCATCCTGCTGCGGGGCCCACGGCAGCGGGGAGCGCCTGCAAATACCACAGCGACAGAGGGTCAGACGTGACAGGCGGAGGTGAGGAGAGGTCGCCTCGCCGACACTTCCCCGGCCTTCCAGCTGTCACTGCCGGCACACCGCGCGCCGAGGGGGCGCGAGAAGCGAAACGCAGGTCCAGACGGACGGAGCTTCCAGAGGACGGCACGTCATACTTTCCCTGCAGCTCCGGAAAGTTCCGGGAGAGCGGAGGTGTTGAGACCCCAGGCCTACGGAAAGTATGCGTGCTGTGCGTGCACGTGTGTGCTCACGTGCGCGTGGCCGCACGGTAGGAGGCAGTGCCCTAAAGAACCACGTGGTGAGTCTGTAGGTACGTGATTATCTTGAGATGACCCCACTCGCGACATTCGCCTCACAAACACGAGGCGTGATGCCCGGGTCACAGTGCGGCTGACGAGGCCCCTTTCTAGAGAAAGGCCAGACACGCGCAAGTGATGGGTGTGCTTCGCGTGTGTCAGCGGCCCCCCTGCAGGGCAGACTTTCCTCCCGGGAAGGAGGCTGAGGGGCCACATCCGGGGCCACGTCCAGGTCTGATGGCCTGTCTCTGTCCCTTGGGACACGCGTCTGTCCCCAGCCCTGCGCACAGAGAGGACTTGCAGTGGCCCACACGGAGAAGACACAGCTCCGCCCGTGCGAACAGGAGGAGCTGCGTTCTGCTCACGTGGCCCCTGTGGCTGCTTCGTCTATTTCACGGCGCTACCACGTGGGCACTGGGGGGGGGGGGTGAGGGAAGAGAGGAAGGACGGAAGGGCCTTGGCAGCTGAATCCCGGGCCCCCTCCACTGTGACGGCTGTGGCCCGGGCGTGGCCGAGCCCCGCTGTGCTCCCGGCGCTGATGACAGCGTCTTCCTTCCCTGAGTCCCTCGGCGCCAGGGCCCCCGCGAGGCCGGGCCGTCCCGGGAAACTCGACTCGGGAAGCGAGGCTCGGCAGCCACGGTGTCAGAGAGCGCAGGTCGATGGTGCTGGCAGCCGGCCTTACGGAGCTCGTGGCCACCGTGGGCCCTGCGCTCACGCCGAGTCTCCCGCCTCGCGGGCCGCAGGGCACAGCGCTGACTCAGAAACAAAACAGAAGAGCGAAGAAAGCCAGGGAGCCTGCTGTGCCCACCCCGCAGCCCCACCCCGCAGCCCCACGACATCCGTAAGGGGGGACCTCAGGCGGCCCCAGGCTGCTGGGTCCACACCCAGACCCCCCGGGCACAGAGGGGGGCAGGCTTGCCGGCGAGGGGGCCAGAGGCAGAATATTCCAGCACATCCACTGTGTCCATGCTTCAAGTCCTCTCTGGCCGCTGTCTGAGGCCACAAACGTCAACCTCTAAACGGACTCAAGAATCAAGCGTGCGGTCAGCCGGGGACACACAGGTATGTGCACACAGCCGTGTGCTCACGCTCACACACTCTCAGTGCACACGTGTGCACAAACTCACACAGGGTACACACTTACACGAACGCACTCACATGTGTGTGCACCGTGGAACGTGCAGACACCCGCCTGCTCGCAGGCTCGAACACACGCGGCGCACACACACCCCATACTTCAGCTGCACCATAAAAGGGCCGATGACTCAAGCAGGACCGTCCTGGGAGGGACAGTCGGGGACTGGCAACACCTGTCGGGACAGCCGCACCTGTGCCCACCCGCCCGCCCCTGAGAAAACCACTGGTGGGAAATAACTGTATTTGCACACATTTTTCATAAGCAAATGAGAGCTCAGTCCGCCTTTCACAAGCTGCCCCTCTCGCTCTTGGACACCATTTTCCGGAACTGCCTAGAAGCCTGCCCTCGGATGCCACACCGGGGAACACAAGGAGGGACAGCCAGACTCCCGCCAACAGTGATTCCCAGTGTCGTCCTTAGAGACGAGGCAGTGCTGGCATGGGTGCGGGTGTGTGTGTGTGTGGGGGGGGGGGGGTGTGGACGTGAGTGTGTGCACGCACACACGCTCATACTGTGGGGACCGAGCTCCAGGCCTCTGGCCCTGTGCTGCTTGGGACTTCCCAGAACAGCCACCTGCTTCTCACAGCCAGCGAGGGAGAGGGTGCACTCACCAGAATTGTCCCAATCTTGTGGAACGTGACCACAGATGCGCGACGTAACTATGCGACGCAATCACGTGTATGCGATCCCAGCCCCACCCACAAAGAGGTGTGAATGTGGGGGAGGGTCACCGGGACCCCCTCGGTCTCTGCCACAAGCCCTGGGTGGGAGCGACGACCAGCGCTGGAGAAGTAAGTCAGCAAGCTCCCCAATCTCACAGAAAACACGCTGTGTCCCTTCAAAACCGAAGGAAGCCCAGACAGGTGCAATCACAGTGTGGCCCCCGGAACACAGTCTAACAGCCGCCCTGCCCGTCCAGCAGGCGGGCACCGTGTCGACGCTGTCTGCGTGTTTCCCTGGAGCAGAGTCCGCTGCCGCTCTCCCACACGCGGTCCAGCCCAAACGGTTGGCCTCTCCCAGCCCAGCACCCGGGGACCTCCGCTCAGGCCCTCGCTGTGACAAAACCCCGGGAGATCCCCCACTGCAAGGTGAGAGGCACTATGTTTCATTGTACAGAACTGAACAGATACAGGTTGAATTGGTCAAAAATTTTATTCCAAAAGCAACAACGGTGATGAGAACACAGCTGACCTTGGGGGGAGGGGTCTGAGGCTCCTTCCGGACCAATCTGGCGGCCTGGATTATCCCCTGAGTCTTTTCTTAAGAACAACAGCAACAAGAATTCTTGTTCCAAATAATGGCATCATCCAATCCACAGAAAGGAAATGGCCTGTGCAGGCAGTGATGCCTGTGGACGGTACGGTGGCTTCCCCCACTGGGGACAGTCTCCAAGTGTCCCCACACAGGGCGTCCCACTGCTGGGGCCTTGGGTCACACACAACACCCCACCTCTGGCCAACTCAAACAGAAAAGGGCCTTTGCGAGGACACCGGTGAGCCAAAGAGCCAGGTGTGGGTCACCAAGGGCCAGGCTGGCGCTCAACTCGCCCCAGCGGGAGCCTGAAAAGCCCGGGGGCACTGGAAGGTCTGACTGTCCACCTTCCTGGAGACTTCGTGCATCTCACAGTCAGTGTCCGCACAGGAAGCCATTCCCGGGCCCTATGTCTGGGGGGTCGCCAGGACACCACGCCCGCGCCCACCACTGGGCTGATCACTCGGCCCCTGGCACCAGCGTCCCGGACATGTCGGAGAAGAGCCCCCAGCGTCACTAACGGGGACCCTCAGGGCTGTCCCCTGGCAGCACCGCTTGTCTTGCCTGAGCCTAGAAAACCCCGTGCCGCCTGTCAGGGGCTCCGGCGCCGAGCAGAGGGCGCCACGACCGCAGGGAGGAGCCGCGTGCCCTCTAGCCACACACGGCCCGGGTTTCCAGCGCACTCGGGCCCGCCGCAGCCGTGGCAGGTGGAGGAGTGCAGGTGGCCCGTCCAGGAGTGCACGGGGTCCTCGTCGGGGAGTGCACGGGGTCCTTGTGTGTGTGACCCAGCACAAGACAGGGACCGTGTGCGTGTGCCCCCAGGGCTGTGCGGCCAAGCTCATGGCGTCTCTCCAGAGACAAGGGGCCCTCTCGCCGCCACCGTAAGTGGAGCCCAAGGGACACTTTGGAGAGAAGGCACGGGGCCACCAGAGCCAGGACAGCTGCCAAAGACCCAACACTTCCGCCAGCTTCCGGAAGGTCTTCCTTGTCTACTGGCAATAAATGTTAACAGTAAGGGCTCTCAGAGAAAAGGGGCAAAAACAAAGTTCCATTTTACCAGCACCCGGCACTGAATGGTCACGTGTGGCGTTCAGAGGAGACACGACGTGTCCCTGGCGGGGACGGGATGGCGAGCCTGTGCAGCCCCACGTGCCCTCGGACCCCGCGTCTGCAGCGTCCGCCCTCGGGCTCACTTCTCTGGCGTGTTCAGGCCCTGCTCCCACGGTCGTAAGGGAGTCTGCAGCTTCCGTGTTCTAATCTCTTCTGTCCCTGTGACCAGGTGTTTACGCAGCGTCTTCCGTGTTACCGCAGAGCCCGGCTGGCCCAGACGTTCTCAGCGCCAATGGCAAACGCATTTCTTGGTTCACTGAAACCCACTCATTGGTTTGAGCGAGTTTACAGAATGCAATTTAAAGATGCATACTGGTTAAAATACATTTCCCCTCTCGGTTGTGTATCAGGGTATCAGGGTTGGTTTTTTTTTTTTGTTTTTTTTTTATTGTTTGATCAGGTTTTAAGAGAGAGTGGAATTTATAATTTAGAAAACTCTTTAAAAGATCATAACTCGTGAAAAAATATTTTCACTTTGGCCACACGTGTGTGTATAAGGTCTGAGTAATAAAAGGTACCTTATAAAAAACACAGTCAAGGGACCTTTACAATCATACAAAAAACCAGTTATAATTCCGAAGCGCAACATTGTCACTATGGAGTGGTGTTCAAGAATGAGTCGTGTCATTGGGGCGCCTGGGTGGCGCAGTCGGTTAAGCGTCCGACTTCAGCCAGGTCACGATCTCGCGGTCCGTGAGTTCGAGCCCCGCGTCGGGCTCTGGGCTGACGGCTCGGAGCCTGGAGCCTGTTTCCGAGTCTGTGTCTCCCTCTCTCTCTGCCCCTCCCCTGTTCATGCTCTGTCTCTCTCTGTCCCAAAAATAAAAAAAATAAATAAATTAAAAAAAAAAAAAAAAAAAAAAAAAAAAAAGAATGAGTCGTGTCACACAAGCATAGGTTCTGAATAAACACTGCGTTTGAGAGCTTCAACGCGGTCTCGAATTCCGGGCAGGGGTCTCCTCCCCCTCCCCATGCAGCCCCCGAACGCTTTATTAAGTGAGAACATCAATCTGTAGAGAGTCCCGGCACTCTGGGGTGGCTTCTGAAAACGCTGCTTAACGCAGGACAATTTCGTCCTCCCTACCCTTAAATCAATCACAGGGAATTAGAAAGCAATGGTTATTGGGGGAAAAATCTGTTTTCCGATCGTCCTCCGCCCATGCAGTGAACGGTCACGCACGTCTGGAGGACTCCATGAGGCTGTGTTTGGTGTGAATAAATGGAGGTTATTCTACAGTCTTTCGTATGCAGAAGGCTGCTTATTTACAGATGAATGCAGAACCCACAAAGAGAAATGCCTACTTGTTTAAACAAATCGGCCGCCTGTGCCCTTCTGATACCCTCATGTTGCCTGGAAAACGCAGGACCGGGGATTTAACGAAAGCCACAGAGAAGCCTACGGGAAGATTCCTGTCTCCGTCCTCGTTATTCTGGAGGCCGCGTCTCAATATTAACAGCCGTTCCGTCCTCCCCGCAGGCCCGCCAGACCACCTGTGGGCCCCTCCCTCCCGTCGCCCCAAGCCCGGCCCCTCCTAGGGGGACTCGGGGGCGCTCATGCGTGCCGGCAGGCGTGTCTGGGCGTCTGGGAGCCACGGTGGCGTTGATGGCGCTGACAGCGGGCCAGGCCGTCCGGGCTGTCTTCCCAGGTCTGCCTTTGACCGTTCTGGCAGCCGGTGGCCACTCCCCACTGCACGACCCCTCTGTGCCCTCTGGGTGACAACACTCCCTTTTCAGCCTCTCCAAGGGTCAGCAAGATAACCCCGTCCCCAAGAGGGCTTATCTCGGTCCTTCCTCCCTGGCTGTCCCTGAGAAGGGACAGAACATGGTGGGGGGGGAGGTGCCGAAGGACAGCGGAGCCGGTGGGGAGGGGAAGGGCCCCTGGGACTCGACTGCCCTCCTCCTGCCCCAACACAGCCCTGCATCATTCACCCACACCTGGTGCCGGTCTCGAATCTTATAGAACCACCAGCACGAGGCAGGCCTCCCTGGGAATGGGCCCAGCCTCTGCAGGCAGGACCGTCCCCCAGCAGGGTCAGGGAATGCTCCGCAGGGATCGTTGCTGCCCCCTCTGTGCCGCAACCCCAGCCCCGTACCCTGCCTGGCCCGGCACACGGGAAATGCCATTGTGCGAGGCCCATCCCAGCCACCCAGCAGGGCCTAGAGCATGTGTCCAGCCTAGTGACCGAGTGGTCACCTGGTGACAGGCCCAACCCCCCGCTCCTGCGTGTGGCCTATGACCTCCCCGGGGAGCTCGTGGCACTGTGCACGGACTCCCAGCACGGGGAGGCAGGTGGGCACTTTCCACACACAGAAGCGTGTTGCCTCACAGCCCTGGGGGCAGAGGTCCCGATGCCCAGACATCAAGGTGCCCACAGGGGGTTCCCACTGCTGCCTCGGGGGGTGACCCGACCCAGGCCTCTGGCTGCCCTCCATCCCCTCTGGTCCTAGACTGCCGACGCTCACTCCCGCCTCCAAGTCTGCACTTCCCTCACGTGAGGACACCAGTCATATGGATTTAAGCCACCATGACCTCGTCTTCACTCCGTCACATCTGCAAAGACACCATTCCCAAATAAGGTCACACACACCCCCCCCCCGTCCCAGGTGGGCAGGAGTTTGGGGGAGGACACTATTCAACGCAGCACAGGTGTGACCAACCTGTTGGCAGCGAGGGCTCAGCCCCTGAGCCCTGGGCTGGACCCCGGTCCCCTGCACTCTGGCCTCCCACCAAGTGACACGCTCCTGTCACACTGTCCCTCCGAGGGGGCTGCTGGGCTCTCCCATGAGGCTGACATCCTGGCACACGCTTATGCACACACGCACACGCAGACATCTGCACATGCATGCACACATGTGGACACGTGTGCACACACAGACACATGCACACGTGCAGGCACGTGCTCAGGTACACACAGGCACACACAGACACCAGACACACGCACCTGCACACACACAGAGACACACATATGCAGGCACATGTACACATGTACGTGCGCACACACATGCACGCGCAGGCACACGCACACCCACGCACACACGTGGGTTGGCCTCCTGGCAGAGCGCCCACGCACACGGGGCTTTCTCGTCCGAAACAGCCATTTGCTCCGAGGACCTGCAGGAAGACAGAGGTATTAAACGCCCGTCGATGGGATTCTGCGGTGGCTCCAGACAATCGCGGTGTGAAGCGGTCGGGGTGGCAGAGAGAACGTGGCGTGAGGACAACGGTTCAACAAGGAAATCAAGGAAACGTCTTGTTGCGACATTAGACAGAGTGAAGAAGATGATGTATTAATTAAATAGGAGACTAAACAGGACAAACCTTTGGAACGGGAGACATAACATTTCAGAGCAAAATCAACATGGCAGGGTAAAGGTCGCAGAAGATCAAGTAAGGCGCTAACAGTGGTGCTTTTCCATTTTCTGATCGATCAATATTACATTTTTCCCAAGCTGAAATGCAACGGCAGAGTTATTGCTAACCTTTCCCTCACCCTTCCGTTGTGTATAAGTCACAGCAAAATTACAGATGACTTTATACGCCACGGAGTTTTCCAGACCCAGACCCCCAGGTGAGCTGAAAGCTTCCTCAAAATCTCTTTCGTTTGAAAATGGGAAGAATGAGCGTCTGCACCACGTAGACAGCGGCGAACACCCAGGCCTTTGAAAACAAGTCACCGTCTGGACAATGGCTCGGTGCCCGCCGGCTCCCCCAGGCGCGAGAACCCCACGTGGGATCCGGCCTCTGCAAGCGGGAGCAGTCCACGCTTCATTTGCCACAATTGACCAGATCGCACCTCTCCCGTCTGAGACATTATTTAGGTCACTGCCCAAAACCCTTCTCACGAACCAGAGAGGACGGGCCCACGTGGGAGGAGAGCCCGAGGGGAGACGCGAAGCCTCACGAGACCCCAGACGGCCCACCCGCGCTTTCCCGGGCAATGGGGGGGTGGGGGGGGGTTGGTTTGTCCCTTTCGGGCCCGTGCGTTCCCTTCCCCTGCTGTGCTGGGAACAGTGTGCCGGGACCCCGACGCCCCACGATTCCAAGCACGGCAGGCGTGGAAAAACAAAACAAATTTGGTTTGAAATGCGTCGAGCAGGACTTAGGCCCCGTGGAAGGTGACCCCGTGCTCCTGACGGGCGGCCCGGACCCTGTCTCAGGAGAGCGTGCACTGTTCCCGTCCGAGGGCCAAGTTTGGAGTTGTAGGTTGGCGCCCTGCAGGAAAATCCTCCCCCAAAGCATTCCTGGTCAAAATGACACGGTCACGAATCCCGAAGAAGGCTTCTATACACTTCCGATTCACAGTAAAATAAAAATAACATCCCTGATTTGTAAAAAGATCTGGATCTCCTCTGAATCTTGTGAGGACAACTGAGCAAACACACAAAGTGTCCGGAAGCGTGCGCTCATGAGTGTGCACGAGCGCCCGCGCCCGCGTGTAAGGAGGTGTGAGCGTGCTCTGGCGCACCGTGCACTGAGAAAATGCGCCTTAAAAGAATAAAATGTGGAATCTCGGGACCCTTAAGCAAACGAGGGCACGCCTCCTGGGAGAGCCGGGGGCCGGGGTTGCGGGGCCGCGGCTCTAGGGCACAGGCAGGGCCCGGCGCAGCCGCTCGGCTGGGCCCGGCTGTCAGAGCGCCGGGGCCGTGATCCCCAGCCAGCGCCAGGCGGCGGCCTCCCGCGCAGCCGAGCCACGTCTGCGCCGTTTTATCACAATTAAGGAAACGTTAAAGCAAGGCTGGGCTGGAGACGGTGATTGCCCTGCGGTGAAATTCCGCCTGTCTTCCACGAGGCCGCCACCCTGGGCTGGAAGACGGCCCGCAAAGATTTCACAGGTGGGATGGAAAAAGGGAAAAATCACACACATGCACATGTCATGAAAACGTCTGTGTCTTATTTTTTAGACGTGGCATTTCACCTTGGATTACATAAACGGTGAGATTTCACCGTACGGTTTTTGTCTAGACTCCCTGGGGCCCCGTCATGAGGGATGGGGAGCCTGCGACCTCACCGTGAAGCCCGGTGCGGGCGAGACAGCCAGCTGTCCCCCGCACACGGGCCCCCAGGCGGCACTGCGTCGCGCCTGGGTCTGGGGAGCGTGGGTGGGCTGCGGGAGGCCTCCTGTCCCTCCCGTTTCTCGTGCAATCAGCCCCGTGAATCGTCTCTCGAGTTGGGAGAGGCCGGGACGTGTTTAGAGTCCAGTGTGGTTTCTGCCCAGACCTCACCGTGGGGCCCAACCCCCCAGCCCCCGCGGACCTGGTGGCGTCCCCACCACCCTCCTGACCGGCCTCCACCCCAGCCTGGGGGCCCGGGGGTTGCTGTGATGCCTGGCCGGGTTTACTTCCCTCTTCTGACACATGATGCTATCTGAGGAAACAGCTCTCTGGCCCTCATTTTTAATGATATAATGAAATCTCATTTTTAATTACCTGAACAAAAAGGTTTCAAGTCCGTCAGATTGCTCTCAGGGCCTGCAGAGGTATTAACAGCTCCAGAACCAATTACCTACATTTCCTTTTTACTTATTGCAAATGTGACCTTTTGTGAGCGTGTGACGGCGAATCTCCCGCTGTGAGTGCGTATCCGCCCGGCACGGGGGCCCCGGTCAGGACACTGCTCATCCGCGCCCCTCTGATGGCTGGAGGACAAGCCGTGTCTGGACAGGGATCCGGGGCCAGGGGGCCCTTCCCTTGACGATCCCAAACACGACTCTTCTAAGGTGGCATCCCAGTCACGGCCCAAAGGAAAAGCCAGCCCACCCACCCCCGCCATCCGCCCGGGAAAGGGGAAGTCGTGCTCTCTGTGCAGAGTGGACCGCGGCCACCGGTGTGGACGTGTGAACGCAGACGCAGGGGTGGGCGGCGGGGGCCGGGGCCGAGAGCCCAGATGGGCCCCAGCACCTCCCTCCAAGTGTCCTGTGCCCTTGCTCAGGCTCGGGGGCCCGTCTAAGCTGCCGCCCCACCCGCCTCCTCCCTGCTTGGGGAAGGCGGGCGGGAGGGCTCCTCGGGGAGCAGTAGCAGAGCCGAGAAACCCAGAGGGGCTGCAGGGCTCAGCGGGAAAGACCCACTCCACAGCGTCCTTGTGTGGGAGCATCGCCCCACCTGCCAGGGCCAGGTGGGACCCCCCCCGGGGCTGGGTGCCAGCCCCAGACACGGTGCAGACGGCCGTGACAGGCCAGCCGCGGTGGGGGCTTGAAGCCCACGGGTGCCCACGGCCAGACCGCAGGGCTGGACCAACTTGCCGGTGGCCACTTGACCGGCCCCGGGTCCCCCGCGACATCGCCACGGGGCTGCCTCTGTCCCCGAGCATGCTGCACAAAGGGGGAGGGGAGGACCACCCATCAGGGACGCAGGCCGAGCTGGACGGAGGCCACGGGACTCCTGACTCTCGAAAGATAGTCCCCTCATGACTCTTCAAAATAAACCCACGAGCGTCTCTGACAACTGTCCCCAGCCTTTCATCCCACATTGGGGGGAACGGACAGACGAGATCTATTTTGTGCAGGAGAGCACGGCGCAGCGAGGCCACGGCCATGGCTTTTCTGGAGTTTTCAGCCGTAACCGGGAGTGGTTTTCTGTGTGGTTTCTTGGGAAGTCACTGAAACGCGCGGCCGAGAGGTCAGCCGCATCTTCCGTTTGCAAACTCTGTCAGAACGTCCGCACGCAGCGGCAAACTCCTGACGCCAGCAAACTCCCGGAGTCAACCCCCTCACGGCCCCGGGCTGCCCCCTGGCCCACGACGGCCATTTGAGCCACAGAACAAGCTCCATTTATTAGCCAAGCTGCCATAACTCACCGCGAGCGCAGAGGGGAGAGGCGCCCCCGATCGCGGAGGGAAACTCAATTAGCAGAAGCGGCCGCAACATCCATGACGGCAATAAAGCGCCTCCCGCCACTGCCGGGGGAGAGGCCTGGAGTGATTGAGACGAACAGCCCCCGCCGGCCGCGTCCGCGCACAGGGAACCGGGACTGCTCAGGGGCTGGGGACAGGAAGTGGGGACCCCTCAGCGGCTGGGGACAGGAAGTGGGGACCCCCCAGGGGCTGGCGACAGGAAGTCAGGACTGCCTGCCGCAAAGTCACATGCTTCTGAAGTGCAAGCACGGGTGGCCCCGGGGAGGCGGTGGCCGCGAGCTGCTGTCGCCGGGCCACGTGGCTTGGAGCAAGCGAAGGCTACAGGGAAAGGCCACGCTCCGCTTTGAGCGAATGTCCGGGTCCCGCTGCTGCTCCGAGTGTCCACCCGCCCATCCATCGGCACCTGAACTCGGGCCACACTGGAAAGGTGTCCAGGGTGGGGAAAGAAGCAGGCTGTCCCCGCACAAGACAGGGGAATGTGCTCTGAGCCCCTCAGGCACGGCCTCTGTCCCTCCCCCTGTCGGCTCTGTTCAGGCAGTGCCCTTTCCTCAAGGCTCTGAGGGCCAGGCTCCCCATCCGCTGACCCACCTGCCTGGCCTCAGCCCCGCTGGACGCCCTGGGCACCGCCTGCTCCCAGACTCCAGCTTCTCCCAGACGCCCAGGGCGGCGGACCGTCCTGCACTATGCACACCCATCCCCGAGGAGGCCCCGTCACTCGGGGAAACCTGACTGGCTATCTCCCTCTGGAAAACCAGGGTGAGCTGGCTTTTTCTTCGGGCCAGGACCGGGATGCCTCCTTAGAACAGTGTCTAAGCTACGGCCTCCTGCTGCCAATCGGCGGCTCACCTGCTGACACGGGAGGAGCGTTTCAATCAGGAAAGGAGCGGAGATTGGTGCGGGCAGGCCGGCCTGAGAGCAGGACGCATCAGTCACCCTCAGAGACCACCCTGCACCAGCCAACAGCCAGCCAGGGCACCCAAGGCCCCGAGACTCATAAATCGGTCGGTTCCTGCCCCGAGCCACTGATTCGGGGCCGTCTGTCATGCAGCGTTCTGGCGGAAAGGGGTAACTGACACACGGGCTCCGAGGACCCCTCCCTTTGCTGCGGAGAACACCAGCTCAGCGGGTGCACCTGCAGGGAAGGGGGCTTCTCTGTGCCAGGAAGAAAGCTGCCAGCCGCGCACACACACAGAGCAGGGAAGCCCAGGCAGCGTCGCCCCACCCCTGCCCCGCCCCGCCCCCGCCCTGCTGGAAGAAGAGGCTTCCCAGCCCTCACCTTGCACTCCACCTGCTCCCCCTCTGTTCCATTCTGCAGCGGCATCCACACAGGACACAGACGTCGTCACAATCAGCACAGTGTTCTGATTTGCAGCTGAGTAACTGGGAACTTCCTACCAGACCCACGAAGTCACAGCTACAATGCTTTCGGGGAAATAAATCATAACTTTTATTACACTAACATTTACACAGAATGAGTCAACTCACTGCTAACTGTTAGCCAGATTAGCACAACGCTGGAAACTCAGGAGGGGAGCCGGCTGAGGGCCCACGCGCATCCAAGGGTCCCGGGGTCGGCAGCCCCGCTCTGCTGGGGGGGTGGGGGCCCCTCCGTCCTCAACTTGCTTCTCGTGTGGACTGTTAAGGAACTCCGTGGACGTGCCGAAACCCCACAGTCACTCTGTGCCTAGCCACCAGCCGTGGCCTGTTCACGGACAAGTCGTGCTGTGTGGCGGCCACCGCGTGGTCGGAGCGCACCTGTCTCCTGCGCGCTGCGGCTGGGACCGCTCCCTCTCCAGAGACTGACGAGGCACAAGCTCGGTGAGAGAAGGCAGCCCCAACGCCTGGCTCCCAGGACCTGTAGCCAAGGATGCAACACACTCTCCTTCGCGGCTTACTGAAATTGTTGTTTGCCACGCTGGGAGTTCAGATAGGTCACGTGAAAATACGTATGCATTCATTTAAAAGTAAAAAATCAGGACGCCTGGGTGGCTCAGTCGGTTGAGCGTCCAACTTCAGCTCGGGTCGTGATCTCACACTCCGTGAGTTCGAGCCCCGCGTCGGGCTCTGTGCTGACAGCTCGGAGCCCGGAGCCTGTTTCGGATTCTGTGTCTCCCTCTCTCTCTGCCCCTCCCCTGCTCATTCTCTGTCTCAAAAATAAATAAACATTCAAAAAATTTTAAAAATAAAAACAAATCCATTACATGTTAACATAAGTATCATTTTTTTATTAAACTTATTTTTCAAGAAAAATACTGAAAAGGGTGGCATTGTTTCACATTTTCCGAATTTCTCTAATGTCCCGCTCAGTAGCTGACAGCTGTGTGCTCCTGCATTCAGTCTGCAGTGAGAGAAAGTGTGCAAGCAGGAGGGGCAGAGAAAGAGGGAAAGAGAGAATCCAAGGCAGGCTCCACGCTGTCAGCACAGAGCCGGACTCGGGGCTCGAACTCACAAACCGGGAGATCATGACCTGAGCCGAAGTCAGACGCTCAACTGACTGAGCCACCCAGGCGCCCCTGTAAGGTGTGTTTTCATAGTATTTTCAGAACATGTGGATTATTCTTCTTTGATATTACACCAAAACTCAACAAGTACAGTTTCCTAAGCTTAGTCATAAAATAAAATCTGGAATCCTATCCATAAGTTTTATCTGTTATGTTAAAACCCACTGGTCCAGCTTGTGCTTCGAATGCATCTTTTACCCACACATAATTCTGGAACAACCCGCATGGGTCATTCACAAACTATCGAGTCATTCGGCTAAATATGTCTTCCAGATGTCAACACGTTTTCTTTTTTTTTAAATTTTTTTTTTTTTCAACGTTTTTTATTTATTTTTGGGACAGAGAGAGACATAGCATGAATGGGGGAGGGGCAGAGAGAGAGGGAGACACAGAATCGGAAACAGGCTCCAGGCTCTGAGCCATCAGCCCAGAGCCTGACGCGGGGCTCGAACTCACGGACCGCGAGATCGTGACCTGGCTGAAGTCGGACGCCCAACCGACTGTGCCACCCAGGCGCCCCAACACGTTTTCTTTTACAATAGAAGCAAATCATATTCATGAATGTCCCCATCAATCTCCTCATTAGTCTGTAAGTCCTGGGAGATGAGTTTTCCAAACTCCCGGTATTTGTCTGAAAGCCCGGGGCTCTGACAACGAGCAGTGTTCGTGGTTCCCCCTGAATGGCAGTCTTACCTCATTTGGTTTTCAAACCAGATCCCCCTCGCCACTGTCTGTTGGCCGTTTTCCTCTAGGGAGACGGTGCCGCTTGAACACGGCCGTGGGCCCGGCTCTTGGCTCGGCACGTCCCGGGGACCGCAACCCGGCACGGAGGGCGCGCCTGCGTGCCCCGCGTGCCAGGTCCTCGGTCAGGGCCACTCGAGCTCGGCCGTGGCTGCGCGCCATGTGGACTCATCATGGGAGCTGGCACCTTTGTCAGGGTCTCCGGCGGCCGAGAGCGCCGCCCGCCCGCAGAGCCGGCGCCCTCCCGGAGCATCGCGGCGTGGCGCCGGGACCTCCCTGTCGGTGCGGACGTCAACGCCACGAGAGAGCAAATAGCACGCTGCTGGGTGATGGTGGCCCTGGAGCCTGGAGGCCGGGGCCTGTGCGTGTGACCTGGTCCGGAAATAGGGTCTTGGCACGTGTGGTCAAGTTCAGACGAGCCCTAGATCCAGAGACTGTGTCTCCACAAGGGGAGGGAGTTTCAGACATACAGACAGAGCGCGAACGCGGTGGGAAGACCGAGGCGAGGGAGGTGTAGACGAGGCACCTGCGAGTCAGGACGCCACAGACCATCAGGAACCAGCAGCCGGATGCTGAGAGGGGCCTGGGACACGGTCCCCACCCCCAGGGGCTCCAGAAAGACCAGCCCTGCGACCCCTCCCCCCTGACCCCCAGCCCCCGGAACGGAGACAGAGTGGACTGCTGTGGCTCTCACCACCCGGTCTCGGGTGACATCTGCCTGTGAAGATGCTGGGAGCACGGGGAGCACCCCTGGAGACCCGCGGCCGTGAGACGCTCCTCCCACCCATCCCTGGAGACTCCGCTTCCCGCACTCAGGCCCGCGGGCTCTGGGGGCTTCATGGTTCTGGTCGTCCGGGGCGGGGGGGGGCTCCTGCAGCGGGGGCCGTTTGACCCGAGTGGGTCTAAGTCCTCGTCACCCCAGACAGGGAGAACATGTCACGCCGACGACTGCTCGCCGGGCTCCGGGGAGGACCTGTGAGAAGGGCCACACCGACCAGTCCTGGACCCACATCTGACTACCTGGCTCAGGGGCGGGGAGGGCCGTGTGAGGGGCTTCAGATTCTCCCCGTGTGTCCCGCACCGAAGGGTGAATTTCCCGCTTCCACTGAACCAAAACGGAACGGGGCTTGGTGCCCCCGAGTACGCCCTCGTGAGGTCACGGGTGAATCATTTGTTCATTCCCTGACCCACCTGCGAGCACTCCCCTGCTCACTGGGGGACGGCGGTGGCTAAGAGCTCATTGCGTGCCAGAGGAAGACAGACAGCCAGAAGGTTCCCGGATGCCTGGGGACAGCAGGCTCCCACTCAGGCTCCTCCCGATGTCACTGCTGTGCTCCACTCCCACCACACACAGCTTCTCTGCACAGGGCCCCGGGCCCGCCCTCCCCCTGGGCCCTGTTAACACAGGTTCCCCACACCCCAGCCCCACACCTGGCTGTCGGGGACCCCAGCACAGGGGTGTTGAGGGAGGGGCGGAGGGGCAGAGGGGCAGACAGAGGGGTGAGCCAAACAAAGGGCACTAAGGATTGACAAGTTTCGTGTATTTCTATTTAGGATTTTAAAGGCAACTTGTGTGGAGTCCCCGCCCAAACACACGTTTTTCTTGTAACCTTGAGTGGTTTGTTTTATTTTCTCTCGTTCTCTGTCACTCTGTCTCTGTCCCTCTGTCTGTCACACGCACACACACGTGCACACACACCACAGCCGCACGGGGCTCAGCCACAGGGCTCGGTCTTAATGCTGCAGCAAATTGAGTTTCAAGACTCCGAATCACCCTCTGAGCCATGTGAGGGAAACACGGGCTTACAAGGCAGTGGCCTCACAGGAAGGCCGCCTCACGAGCACGCATGACTGGAGGGTCACACTGGAGGGTCGCACTGGAGGGGCTCCAAGCGTGGAGAGGAGTGTGCATCGATCACGCCCCTCTGTGGGACACAGCAATGCCCCCGCTGCCACGGGAAGTCAACCCCAAATACCAGCAAGCACCCAGGCACTGCTGGGGCACGGGGGCAAGGAGCTCACACGCCTTCCGGCACCTTCCGTGGTGCTTCCCTGACTCTACCGCCCGCTCGGGACCTGGGCCCTGGCCCTGGGACCCTTCAGCCACCGGCCCAGCATTTGGCAAGCTCAGCCAGAGGAGCAGATCCCAGAGAGCCTTCCGGAAGGTTTCGGGAGGCAGTTTATTCTCGGGCGGCTGTCAGTGTCGGTGAGGAAGGCGATACGAAGGACGACGTCATGGCGAGAAGACCCTTGTGGGGCCGCAATCGTGAGCTCACGGGGGGCTGCGCGGGGAGGGGGGTGGGGGGCGAGGCCCCCTCCCCTCCCCCCACAGCAGGGTCACAGGGCTCAGCCACAAGCACACACCCGCCTCTCCACACAAAGGGTTCCCTTTGAGCTCTGCAGACCTGGCCCCGGAGCTAAGGTCACAGTCTCTGGTCCAGGCACGTCCGGGGCCAGGACCAGGACAAGAAAGGGCCCCTCGCCACGTTTAACGCCAAGAAGGCCCGGCGGGGTGGTCACTACCCACAGGATCAGGACCCATGCGCCCAACAGCGATGCACGGAGAAAGTAATGAAAATACAGATGCACCGTTTTCATGAAGGTTCTCAGCCAAGGGGCGCCCAGGGGGCTCGGTCAGTTAAGTGTCCCACTCTTGATTTCAGCTCAGGTCATGATCTCCAGGTTGTGGGATCGAGCCCTGTACCAGGCTGACAGTGTGGACCTGCTCGGGATTCTCTCTCTCCCTCTCTCTGCCCCTCCCCACTCGTGTGTTGTCTCCCCCTCTCCCTCTCACTCACTCAGAATAAAGAAAAAAAAACTTAAAAAAAAAAAAAAAAAAAAAAAGGTTTCCAGCCAAACGATAAGGGTGTCAGGACCGGAGCTTTATTTACCAAGGAACACAGACAGATTGGTAAAGCCAAGATACAAACCAAGGTGCTGGGCTGAAAGTCAAAACGTGGCACCCACAGTGAGACCGGGGTCTGCAGAAATGCTCTCGGCATCTGTTTGCTCCACGGAGGAAAACAGGGCCGAGCAGAGAACACCCTGCTTCCTGGCTATGTTCCGGCCTTCAAAAACGATTCCTTGATCCCGCGACTAAAATGCTGTCGCTCTCCGGCGGGGCCCCAAGCAGGCGGACAGCAGAAGCCAGGAAGCACTGTGCGCAGGGCTGAGCCAGGTCCTGAACCCCAAGGGAGCACTTCCCGCTGCTCGGAAGGGAAGTTTTGTCCCCCACCCCATCACCCCAAATAGAACACCTTCCTCCAGGATCGTACAATCCCTCCAGGGCGGGTCTGGGGAGAAGTGACGCTGGAGAGACTTCTCGAGCGGCCACGGACGTGAAGCTGAGCCTGAGCCACGCAGGGATGATGGGGATGCGGGATGAGCTCCAGCACACTCGGCTCGTCCACCCGCGTCACACCCACCCCTGCCTCTCGCCCGCAGGAGGAAGACCACGGCGGTCGCCCCCCACCCACTGCCAGCAGGAAGCAGCGTGTCTGCACAGATTCATCCCCACAAACCACGGGGATTAAGCTGATGGGAAAAACTCGTCCTCTGGCCCCAAAAATGAGGGCTCACGTTTCAGCAATCAGCTCAGAAAAGAGCACAGAGGCCGACAGTACGCAGGGGCGTCCCTCTGCGGGAACCCGGACAGGGGACCTGTCGGTGCCCGTTCATTCCCACCAGCGTCCTCGTGCTCCCTCCCCCTCCTGTGACGCCCGCCCCCGCCCGGGGTTGTCCGCCGGCTCCCCGAATCCTCGAGGTGCCCGCTCGCAGGCCTGGGGCGGCCCTGACGCGGGACCTCAGTGCAGGGGGGAGGACGGTCGGGGAGAGGCCGTGAGTCTCGGCTGGCGCATGGCATCTCCACAGGACCAGGGGGGGAAAGGCCTGCGTCCGGAGCCCCCACGCCCAGCGAACACGTCCCGCAGACACGAGCGCGGACCCTGAGACGGTCGTCGGGACGCGGAGCTCGAAGTGACCCCGAGGGAGGCACAGAGCACCTCCTGGCTGTGGACCGTGCCGGCCACGGCGGGGCTGACGTGTGGAAGCAAATCCGCCGGCGGGAGGAGAGGGGGGATGGCTGGATCCCCCGGGGCTGCCCCACGTGCTCGCGGTGTCACGCAGACGGGCGCGTCGTGTGATTCCCAGGGGAGCCACAAAAGGCACTAAACGGTCGACTCGAAACAGGTGACAGACGAGAATAAAAGGGGACCGTCAAGTCCTTGACTGACAGCAGGCTGGCCGCGAAAGTGGCACCCGGCTCAGGGACCAGGTGAGCCCAACAGGAGCACACAGCGAGACGGCGGGGCCGGCCGGGTCAGAGGGCGCCGCGTGCCGTGAGAGCGAGCCCTCCAGCGAGGAGGGGACCAGACACCATGGGACAAGCGTGTGAGTGGATCGTAGGAACGTAAGTCTCGTGACGAACAGCAGGGGACGTGGAAACGCATCCAGGCGGCGCGCGGCTCGCCAGGCTGAGCCCCAGGGCCAAGAGCACCCAGACCACGTCCCGGGGGGAGAGGACCCCCGAGGGGGGCTGCCCTCAACACGCCCGCTCAGCTGGGGGCGGGGCCCCCACACCTGTTCCAGCCCCAGGACCCCTACTCAGGGGAGCTCGTCCGGCCCCCAGCACATGCCAGAGTCCAGAGGGGCCGGAATCGGGACTGGGGGCACAGAGCCCGCCCACCGCCTCCCCTTCCCCTGGCCCCCCCCAGGAGGTCTTGCAAAGGCCCCTCGAGGAGCGCCCGCCCCACCATGTCTCGGGCTCCGTGCACAGCGACGCTAACACAGGTGCCTCCCCCCGGACTCCCCCGTCGGGAGGTCGCTCCCCGCACCTCGGCCCGCTGGCCTGAGGCGGAAGAGGGCAGCTCACAGAATCCACGCACGGTCCCGCCCCCCCGCCGCCACCACGGCTTACTCTAGCTCTCCACCTTCTTCACTGCGGTGACAGAAAGGGGATCTCGGCCGGCCGTGGAGCGACCCCCTCAGGGCCTGGTTCTCAGGACCCTCACTCCAGGGCGTGTCTGGGGGCCCCGAGTCTCCAGTGGGAGGTGAACTGCCCACCCGCCACCCCGGGACAGGTAGAGGCTAGGACCTAGTTCTTGCCGCCTGGGGACACAGTCACTAAGTACCCGATTGTCCTTCAGTCCCAGGCGGGCTCGGCAGGACTGGCCTCCATCACCACAGGCAGGCAGCACGTGGCCACCAGAGGGCCAGAAAGGTCCAGAAGGCGAGGAGGGGCTGCCAGGGTCTCGGGGCAGGGTGGGAGGGGCTGAGTTCAGGCGGGAAGAACCCCCTGTGTGCAAAAGCACACGGGAGTGAGGCGGGAGGTCTTCGTGGCGGCCGAGAGCAAAGGCGGAACAGGACACGGGGGCCCTTGGAGTGTTTGGAAGTGTCGAGAAGGGGGTCCTCCCAATGGAGGACACGAAGCCACGGCCCCGGGTACACGGTGGCTGCTGTCACACAGGGATGCTCCCCGGGAGCAGAAGGAACCCGCAGAGTCACCACCCTCTGACGCCGCAGCTCCACGGAGCCTAAGCTGGACCGTCGGGGCAGGGGACACACATCCCCGCCCAACGGAACCGGCACCTGCACGTGGACTGAGAACCGTGTGAGTCTCCAGACAAGCCCCAAAGTGAAATAATCCAGAGCAGAAGCCGGCGTGTCCCCAGAACCCGGGCAGGGCCGCAGCTGGACTCGCCTCCCTCCCCCTTCCCTGGCTTCCTCTGGGGTGGCCGTGCTTCTGACAAGTTCCCAAAACCTCTCCCGGACTGCAAAAGTGCCCCGAGCGTTACGATCGAATCACTGCCTGCAGAGGGTGGCCACCACGCCTAACTCTGACGTTGCTAATCTTATTGCTGGGGTGACTCCTGTGGCCCCGTCGGGACATCTAACCTCGCTGGCCCCCCACATGCAGATCCGGCACGGTCCCCACCGCCTGCAGACAGCGTGCAAAGGTACTGCGGCCCGTCCCTCCACTGGCCGGCGCTGGGTTCCCCTCATCCATGCCTGCAGGGCACGGGCCACTGCGCCCGCCGCTGGCCTCTGAGCTTCCAGACGCGGCCGAGCGCACACAACTTCCCTAAAAGGAGGTTTCTACGGTCCGTGTGCTTGAGATGAGGAAATAAGGCAACTTTCACGACTGGCCACTGCAGAGCCAAGCGTTACCCCGGGGCCGCGTCTCCTTAGGAGCCTGGTCTCTGTTAGCACCTGGGCTGGCCCCCCCTGCCTGCTCACACAGGTGGACGTCCAGCGGGCAGCGGATATTCGGGCCACGAGCCACGTGTGCCGAGTGTTCCTGGACCAGGGACCGCCCCGTCGTACCCGTGCCAGTTGCTGGAGTCCTTGCTCACGCGGGCAGCCAGGAGGCCACAGACGCTCCAGGTGACCCACCAACGGGGAGGGACGTTCCTGTCCGTGGGCTAACTGCCCTCAGGGGGTCCCCGTGATGGTGGGCGTCCCCGCCAGGCCGAAAACAGGCTCTCTCCGCTGGAGTCCCTAAATCACGAGGATGTCAGAAATCCCCAAAGAGAAAGGTCAAACCAGGAGCACACAATTATTACAAAACGGGAGAAGGAATTCACTGTGTGTGAATAGTCCCAGAACCTGACGTCAGCCATTCAAAGGCGCTTTTCCGAACTGGGTCCGCCAGCTTTCCTCTCTGCTGCTTTATTTCCCGGGGCCGACTGGGGGACAGGACGGTCCCCAGAGCAGATCATCTACATATACGTTAAGCTGTTAAAAGACTCCTGATCCATATTTTATACGACTTGGTGCATTTGGAGAGTGACCAGCTGAGAGGTAATTGGGTTAGACGTTAACTTTTTAAATTATAAATAACTGCTCAGAAACGAAATTTAAAATCTCCCCGCGTCTAATAAATTAGTACCGTAACAGTGATACCGGCCTCTGAGGAGTCGGGCGCGTCCAGCGAGCACAGGGGCAGCCCGGTGGTGTCCCGGGTCAGCAGTCACGCCTGGAACAGGGACCCAGACCGTCCCTCGGAGCAGACACTTGGGCGAAACCGCGCACAAATGCACCGATGGTCAGGCTCACCAGCCCAAGAGGGCCCGTCCTCGTTCCGGGGGCTCCTGGCCAATCACCCCCAGGCCAGGAGGCCACCTAAGAGGTGCCCCGCGTGGGAGGCTGTGCCCACTGCACACCCTCTCGTGGCCACAGAATCGGGAGGCTGGGCAGGGGGCTGCTTCCCCGGGGCCCCACACACCCGCCTGCGAGCCTGTGGGCCAGCAAAGCTGCAGGTCCGGCCAGATGGCCTCCGGGCGGGGTGTCCCGGCTGAGGGACACTCAGGGGAGGGGGCTCCTGCGGGTCGGTGGCCTTCAGGCGTCCTGTCCACCAGACGGAGCCAGGACTCCACAGGACTGGTCTCCCAAAGGTCCCTTCCCTTTCCCGCCGCGGGTTTGGGCGGCAACATCACACCTCGCGGTCGGGGGCCTCCCGGCCACAGCTGGGTCAGGTGTCAGCTCCAAGGGCGGCCCCGCTGGGACCGGCGGCCAGGGCTGCGCACCACTGCCCTCTGCTGGGCAGGCCGGGCAGGGCTAGCGGTGCCCATGCTGAGCGTGCCCCCACCCCGGTCGCCGCCCCTGCACCTGCCTTTCCAGGAAAGCGCTGTCCGCATTCCTCCCTGCTTCTAGTCCAGATCCCAGTGCCGGACAGACATGTTCGCCATGGCTTGGCTGGGGGAGGTGGGCGCCTCTGGGGACCCTCAAATGGGCGAAGCCCGGGAAGCGTGTGCACCCAGCCCCCCGCGTGACCTCCATCAGCTCCCTTCGTGACCCCAAGGAAATTCCTTCCTCCACTCAACCCAGGGGCCCTTGCTGGCTTTTCCATCCTTTCTCCATCCTCTCTAGAAATCTTAACCACAAACGTTTTCTTTCTAAATTTTATTTTTTTTAATTTTTTGTAAGTTTATTTATTTAAAAAAAAATTTTTTTTAACGTTTATTTATTTTTGAGACAGAGAGAGACAGAGCATGAACAGGGGGAGGATGAGAGAGAGAGGGAGACACAGAATCTGAAACAGGCTCCAGGGTCTGAGCCATCAGCACAGAGCCTGACGCGGGGCTCGAACTCACAAACCGTGAGATCATGACCTGAACCGAAGTCGGACGCTTAACCGACTGAGCCACCCAGGTGCCCCAAGTTTATTTATTTTTGAGACAGCGTGCGAGCAGAGGAGGGGCAGAGAGAGAGGGGGAGACACGGAATCGGAAGCAGGCTCCAGGCTCCGAGCTGTCAGCACAGAGCCCGACGCGGGGCTCGAACTCACGAACCGTGAGATCAGGACCTGAGCTGAAGTCGGACACTCAACCAACTAAGCCACCCAGGCACCCCTATTTTATTTTATTTTTCAACTAAATTTTGTTACAACAAAACTAATACGTGTTTCAAATAAATCCTCAGGCGTCTCAGTGTACTGCACACTGTTTCAGTGCACAGCCTCTCAGGGGACGGAAGGCAGGGTGGCCACAATGTGGATCCATGAAAAACCTGAAAAAAGTCTCTTCAGAGTCTAAGAAAACGCAGTTGATTCTGGATTCCCCCACTTGTGAGCCACAGAAGGAGAGGATGTGAAGACGGACTCCCGTCTGCTTCTGTGCCCCCCCAGTGGCCAGGGAAGGAGCCCCGAGATCCGAGCCCTCCCCCCATCTGCCCCTCCGCTGACCACCTGCCTGGCTAAAGTCGGGGGTTCCTCCCACAGGGGGCCTTTCCTCACCCCCACCCACATCCTGTCACTCGGCATCCTTCCTCTTCCCAGTCCTTCCCCACCCGTATGTCCCTGAAACACCTCCGGTGGCCCCTGCCCCCTCCCCTGGACTCGAGGGCGGCAGTGCCCCAGGAGCGCCCACCTGGCTGAGCACAGGGGAGTCGGCCGCTCTGACCTCAAAGTCAAGCCCAGCCTGGCGCACCTGCTCCCTGGTGCTGGCGCTTACTGTGGGCCGGGTGCTCGGCCTCCACACCCCACCCAGCACCAGGCCTTACGGACGTCAGCACCGATCCCCTAAGGAGGGACAGGGGCAGCAAACCCCAAAGGAGTCAGGGTGCACCGGCCCCCACGGCAGGTTCCCAGGCGGAGGCTGGCCGTCCCGCACCGGCCTCCAGCGCGACACAGCCATCTGAGGTCTGCTGGGCGTGCAAAGTCTCCTGGGGCCTCTGTCCCGCGCCCCCGGGCCGCTGTGAGCAAGACCCACCCCCGTGTGACACTGTCGACCGGCCGGCCTGGAAAGCACCTTCGTTCCCACACAGCGTCCTCCGCTGGTCGACAGTAAGCACGGCCATTTCAGGTGACACGATGCCCATCTCCCACGGCGGCTTCCCCAGCATTCATCCCCCGTCTGACACCCGCCAGCCGCGGTGTCTGGACCAGAGTGGAAAGTGATGATGAGCCTTGTCTGGGCCACCCGCTCTGGAGCGACACGGGCTCTCCCCCTCCCTCCCGGTCTGGGGTCATTATGGATTTCTTGGAGAAAACTCAAATTAGGTGGGATAGAGGTTCACTCTGCCAAAAGAACCAGAGGCTAAAGCCGATCCCTGCACGTGGTCAGCTGGGGCTGTGAGTTTCCCCTGGTACTCAGGGCTGGTTTGCTGGGTCCGGGCAGCCGCAGTCCCTGAACCTAAGGCCACGCACACAGTCACGTCTGACCGCCGCCGCCCCCTGGCAAAATCGCGCTCTCCGTTTCTGAACTGTCCCTTTGCTTTTGCAGACACGACTGGAGAGTGGACACCGTACTTTGGGTCACCTCTTCCTGTGCGGCTCACCAGGACTGCGGCAGAATTCACCATCAGTGGCTCCGGGGCCAGGCTCCCTCCCTGCGGGGGGGGGGGGGGGGGGGGGGGCACCGAGGGCACAGGGGTCAGCGGGCGGCCGCACTGAAGCGGCCAGGCGTGGAGGTCTCCAGAGGGCGGCGCAGGCCCTGGTGAACGGAGCCCAGAGCGAGAAGCCGGCACCCAGCCCCTCTCAGGGGAGGGGGTGCCGGTGCCCGTGAAAGGTGACGCAGGGAAGCGTGGCTGGGCTGGCAGGGAGCCGTGGACGAACCGGCACGTGCCTCAGCAGCCCCCTTCTCCCTGCATCAGCTCAGCTCAGGTGGGAGCCCCTGCACGGCCACGGGTGGCTGGGCCCCACGGGACGTAGAAGGAAGCCACCTGCTGCAGTGCATGACCGTGTGGCCCCCAGTGGCCGCCTCGCCCCCGACAGCCCGCCTCCCTTCTCCTCGGCCTTCACCCCAGGAAGTGCGCAGGCTCACCGGCCTTGTCCGTTGCTTTATTGGCCTTTAGTGACCGTGACTGGACACGGAAGGGCACCGACGGCTGGAGGGCCCTCAGCTACAGCCAGCAGGGCCCTCGTGCTCACGGGGCTGGCCCTCTGGGACTGCCGGGTGGGAACTCTGCACGAGAAGGCAGAAGGTGGAACCCACGGAGCTCGAGGCCACAGGGGTGAGAAGTGCGCCTTCCCAACGTGCACCCCTGGGCCCGGCCGTGGGGGTGCTGGCCCCCCGGCCCATCCTGGCCCCCAGGCCTTCGCCTCTAACTGAGCGACCCGGCCTGTGCGCTGGCCACCACTGGGCGACACACTGCCCCGTGGAGGGCCGCGAACACCTGCTGAGAGGAGGCAGGAGGCTGGGAGCAGGGACGGCCGCCGTGCCCAGAGCGGGTGCCACCCCCGGTGAGGGGGGCGCCTCGCGGGAGGTCCCGTGTGAGCGTCCAGCGTTGGTCTGTGAGTTGGCAGCTGGAGCCTCCATCAGGCCGGCGTGGAGAGGAAGCATGCTTGGCCTTCCTCCCTGTGGCCACGGCGACTGGGCACAGGGGCCCCTGGGTGTGGGCACCAGGAGGCCAAGGGCCCAGGCTGGGTGATATCTATACGGAGGTGCTTCCCGGGGGAGCAGCACGGCCCGAGTGCACACGCTGACAAGCAGGCCGGCTCTCGGACCTCGGGGCCAGGCCGTCCACCTCGCCTCCCCCGGCACGGCACCCCGGGCCAGCAGCGCCAGTCCCGGGTGTGCGTGTCCTTCCCCGCAGGAGATGGCGTGGTCCTCTGCTTCTGGGAGCGTGGGGCCCACGTGCCGTCCCTACTCCTCTCGCTACGCGCCGCACTGGGCGCTGCACCCACAGCAGAGGTCGAGGAGTCCGAGAGGGGCGTGGCAGACCAGCTGGGCCACTGGCCCAGGGGACCCGCAGACCAGCTGCCGAGCTCCCGGGTCTTCCCTTCGCCTCGCGGGCCCCAGGCACGGGCGGAAGGAGCTCTGGAGGCCAAAGCCTGCGGACAAACGCCAAGGCCCGTGCCCTCCAGCCAGAGAACCAGCCGAGGAGGCGGACGGCGGCACAGCGAAGCGCCACAGTTGTCGCGGGGCCCACCCCCGCGCCACGCAGCGCAGGCCACGGCGGAACCAGCCTGCCACCGGCCGGGCACCACCACCAAACCCTGCTGGGGCCGCCGGGGCGGGAGGGGAGGGGGAGCCATCGTCAGCCCGCACCAGCTCTGGAACTCTAAACCTGTTCCGGGAACCCACGGGGCCGGGGCCGAGGCGGGGGGAGGGGGGTGGGGGTGGGGGGTTCAGGGAAAGGAAAACACAAATGGCAACGGCACAAAAGCAAATCCAAAAGAGGCAGACGTGAGCCCTAACTTTTCAATTACTATGTTCCGTGCAAACGGTCTAAATACATCAATTAAGAGACAGGTTGGCAGAGCGGATTCACAAAACGCTGCGCTGCCCACGAGAACCTCGCTTCAAACAGGAAGCAGGCGGGTTGCAGGAGGAAGGAGGGAGAAGCATCGCCCAAACTTGAATCAAGGAAGACAGGGGCGGCCACGGGACGCAGACTGTGCAGGCATCAGGGCGGAGGAAGGAGCCAGCGTGTCCGGGGGCCCTGCACCACGTCTGCTCCACAGGCGACGTCTCCCGGAGTGGGGAGGACCTGTCACATGGGCCCTTGGGGCCAGGGAGCTGCCCCGGACCTTGGGGCCTGGGGTTGGTTCGTGTTTCTTAGCCAAGCAGGAACCTCGGGGCTGTCTGTCCATCCAGCTCAACCTCAGAAGCACCGGGGCCCTGAGCCACAACCAAGGGAGCTACAGGCCAACACCCCTCACCTGGAACCATGCACGTGGCCTCTGTCCCCCGTCTCTGCCGTCCCCTGAACACAGGGACACCGCCTGCAAAGGACAGCTGTCTCTGAGAAGTAGGGACCCCTCACAGCCCACAGAGAGCACGCCCCCTGGGAACAGTCCCGGGAGCCCCCAGCACAGCTCTGAACGGCCAGGCTCCCTCCTCCGTGCTCTGCTGGGCTGGTCCAGAAGCCTCGCCTCCTCTCCTGCAGACCAGAGCCCACCCTGCTGGCTGCGTGGCCCAGCCCCTGCCTTGGCCTGAATCCGCTCCCGGGGGAAGCCTTCCACTCCACACTGCACGTGCTCCCGCTACCACTGGCCATGCGAGCCGGGTCTGCTTTTCTACAGGGAGGGGTGTCTAAGGTACCCCCCAGATCGGCGTACTTCCGTCCCGGGCGGTGCTGGGAACTGTGCTCAGGCAGGACGCGACAGGGGCGGTGGGGCAGGCGTGTTTGCAGGAGGGGTCTCGCACCCACACCTGCATCGCCTCGCGAGGGCCACCCGCCCCCGACCGCAGGCAGGCAGGCTTCGCGGGGTGACCACGCCACCGGACACGGCCCGTAAAGTGTACGCGCTTGCCTGCGGACAACCGGTCGTTTCGCTACGTTTCCCCCTTCGTCAGAGCCCAGTACTCGTCAGGTCTACTTCTCCTCTCGGGGCCCGAAGAGGCAAGTTAGCGGAGGTGGCCGAGTCGGGGGCGCAGGGCTGGGCTGGGCACGGACGCCCCCTCCCCGAGGGCGTGGGCGGTCAGGAGAGGCCTCCCTCGGCTTCCCACCTGCGGTACAGGGAGCAGCCTGGCCCCGGAGGCCCGCTGGGGGCAGGGGCGGCCCCACGAGGCCCACACACAGCCCCGTCACCAGACTCACGACACGGACCAGGAAGCGGCTCTCAGAGCTGGGAGGAGGGGGCTGCCCTCAGCTGGGACCTCCACTGCTCCCTCTCGAGAAACCTGCACTTGGCCTTTAGTAGGTTCTCGTTTGCTTCCTCTGGCTCCAGAAATACGTATTTCCATTTTTATGTCTCAAGGTTAACTGGGAGGCAGAATGTTGCGTTTTCACCTTACGCAAACTTGTCAAACGTGTGTGTTTATGCAGAAAACGTTCTCATAAAGGGAAGGCGAACCCCCTCTTCTCCCGTGGCTCCTTGCCAGGACACGCCGTCCCTCTGGGCACACGCCCAGACTCTCGGGGTGCGGTCTGCCCTGACGCCAGGTGGGAGGAGCATGTACCCCGCTCCCACGTTCCCTGGGGGGGACGTGTCCCCCACACCCTCATCCACTGAGCGGAAGAACGGGCCTTATTTAGAAACCCGGTCTTCGCAGGGGTCACTGGTGAAGATGAGGTCATAGTGGAGCAGGGCCCCTGCCGATGACCGTGCTCAGGACACTCAGGGGCAGGACAGAGGGAAGAGGGGCGAGGCAGAGAGGGGCGATGGCCTGCGAGCCCAGAAGCCGCAGGGAGCCCAGAGGAGGCTTGCCTGTGCCTTCGGAGGGAGGGCGCCGGGGCCCTGGGGCCACCCCATTCCAGACTTCTGGCCGCGGTCCTGGGTTTCGAGCCCCCGGTTTGCAGTAGCCTTTCCTCCCTGGATGCCGGTGTCTGTGGCGCCCACCTACTCGTCCTCGGGAGATCACCAACCCCACGGTGGGAGGGGGTCCCCAACACATCCCGCCGGAGAGCCAGGCAACTGCCACACACAGACACACTGGGTCACCAGCCCCTTCCCGGCATGCTCGGCCCAGGAGGACCCCTACCTGGCCAGGCAGGGGACAGGGGACAGGGGCTCAGGGCTGACATCATCCAGAAACCCCCCACCTGCCCCAGATACTCCCGTGGATGACATCACTGGGGCCCCCCAAGGCCCCCCTGCTCCGCCTGATGACATCACCGAGGCCACGCGTCCGGTGCTCTGCGTGAGGCTGTCACCCGACTCCACACCCGTGCTTCACACGATGATGTCATTCGAGCACACCCGCCTCTGTGTGAGGTCACGGGACCCCGCACCCCTGGCCTTCACGTGGATGACAATCTCACCCAGGTCCCTGAACCTCTGCATGGTGATGCCACCTGCCCCCGCCCCACTGCTCTGCACGATGACATCATCGGGCCCCCCCCACCCCCGTGCTCTATGTACAGACACCCTCCGACCCCCACCCGTGCCCCACCCCACGCAGCCAGCCAGCTGTAGTCAGACAGTCCCTGAGGTTACGGGACACCGAGGCAGCGTGGTTTCCCTCACATGTGCATCCTCCCACTCCCCTGCCCCTGCCCCAGGGCCTCAGGGTCCCTTGGCCCCTTCCCCCCACCCCTCCCCTCCTCCGACACTTGCTCAGAGGCCCACCCTCTTGTGTGGCTCCAGCCAAGGAGCTTCATGAGGACCCACTGTGCGCTCCCAGGTGGCGCCCAGACTGACCTGGCGCCTTCCCTTGCCGGAGATGGGGTCCAGGAGGGCCTCTGCGACTTCTCCACATGCCGTGGGGGACGACCTTGTGCACAGGACTCCTGACTGCTCTAGGCCAGTGACACTACTCCTGTGCCCAGCTTCCAGGACTGAAAACCGAGGCGCCCTGCGCGAACCTCTGCACTGGGTGATCTATTCCTTCTTCCTGACGCTCTAACAGTTTCCTTTCCTCTGGCCCCTAAAGGCTCGGGCTTCAGTGCTTTGTGATCAGAACACGCCCCGCTGTCCTTTCTCACGGGTCCCCCTGGGATGCGGGGGCCCCGTGGTCTGTGGGTTTCCTTCCTTCCTTCCTTCCTGGTTTAGTCAGGGCCTCACCTTCCATCTGCGTCAGGAGCCTCCTCCGGGACCCCACGGACCACAGGTCAGAGCCCACGGGGGCTGCACCCAGCCTCCTTCCCCTCCCCTCTGAAGTCCTGTTACTTCTGTGTTACCTCACACCCATTACTCTTTTCATTACACAGATTGCCTTGAATTTGGCCCGTAGGTGACCGTACTTTCCGAAGATGCTTAGTTCCCGGGCTTTAAGAGTCTATATTTCACCCTAAAGATGAGGACACAATGAAGCACAGGCGCAGGGGAGTGGCAGGGAGAGCACACGCTTCCAGTCAGAGGGTGGAGGCCTGAACCCAGCACCGGCCCCCGTGGGAGCTCCTAAGCCTGACCAACCTCCCATTCGTCCGCAAAATCGGAGAAGCCCTTCTCCCTCCCGCCCCTCGGCCACCCGGTGCAGTGACCCGGATCGCAGGAGGTGCCGCGAGGCCCCCCGCGCGTCCGGAGGAGGACCCTGCCCTTCCAGGTGGGTGCTCGTTCCCAAGTCCTCTCTGAAAGCAGCACGCGTGCGGCTCGCCGTCCTGGGTCACAACGCCCTTTATTCAGCCGGCGGCGCCCCGTGACAGCACCGGGCTCTTGGCTGCTGCGTGTTAAGGCGGAGACGCCCGCGCGTGCACAGCTTGGCCACGCTAATGGTGATGCTGCTGTCTGAACTGCAGTCCACAATAGCCGCACGTCCCAGTTTTGGTTTCCTTGTCCTGAAAAGATTCAAGAGGAAAGATCTCATGTTTTCACATTCTACTTCAAGTGTAAACACTGAGACACCAGACACGGACCTGAATTACAGCCTTGCCTAGACACGGCAGAAAAGCTCTGAGGTCGCTACGGGACCAAGAACCACGGTGGCACCGGGGGCCCAGGTCCCGCTACACCCTGACTCGCTGCAGCCGGGGCAGTGGACTGAACCCCAGCTCAGCACCCACGCCAGAACCTGTGGTCCTCTCGAAGGAGCACCGCAGGGAGCGGGGATCAGCACAGCGGCCGCCTGGGGCCTTAGCTCGATGCCCATCTGCCCTCCCGGCCCGGGACGGCCGAGCTCTGGCCCTGAGCACGGAACTCAACGGACGGGAGCGCGTGGGGTGCCGAGCAGAGGCCCACCCGCGCACCCCCGGACCGGGGTCCGGTCCGGGCGCACGCCGGCCCCTAGCCCCCTTCCCCTCCATGACGCCACATGGGGCGTCATGGGGCCCTAGCCCCCAGAGGCCACCTGACCCCCTTCCCCTCCATGACGCCACAGCAGCTGAGCCCCAGCCCCCGGTCGCCTTCTCCGCTCTAACGGCCCCGCGTCTCATCTTCCCTAAGGCTCCGCGCACTCATCCACGTGCACAGGGGCCGAAACGACGGTCCCAGGAAGACAGAGTAGGCGCGTGGAAGGAGAGTGGACAGTCGGCGCTGGCCACGCTAAGTACTTCACGCGGCACCTCACGGCGCGTCCCAGCGCGAGACGACGCATCCCGAGGCGTGAAGGCGCGTCCCGGGGGACAGGTGCCCTTCACGGGGTCCCTGCGGCAGGGTCCACGGGCAGATCGAGCGGGAAGGTGGGCGGTCAAGGTCGTCACTGCGACGGCCGCTCTCAACAGGGCACCTCAGACTAGGACAGCAAGGACAGGGGACACGGTACCAGGTTTATGTACACTTTCGGGTGGCCAAGAGCCCCCCCGCCGCCGTCACACGCGACCACCCGACTGTCAGCTCCACTCACGGGCTGCTCAGCTATCAAATCGATGGCAAAGTTTTCATTCACCTGGAACAAGAGGAAGAGAAAAATTCGTAGAGCCAAAAACAACAGCTTCATAATCTCATGCAATCCAAGTTCAAGTGGACAGGGCCCCCGGGCCCCCAGGTCCAGCCGGCACGGGCACGGTCGCACCCAAGTGTCTTAGTACAGACACACACTCTTCTGGCGCTTCCTGTGGATGCAATTTCCACGTACAGACACGGTGCAAGAATTTGGACACAAACCCCTGTCACTTCTCTCACTTGCCAGAACCTGGATTCCAGACCTTTAACAACCGCCCGGTGGGCTTTGTCCAAGCTCCCCTCCCCGTACCAGCCACCCACCGGGACAGGTCAGGAAGAGCCACGGGAGGGACTGTCCCCAGCAGCACCCCGCTGTCACAGAGGAGAGGAATACAGCCCCCAGAGGGCAGCCGGCCTGGGGAAACAGCCAACTGGGGAGGGCCGGGCAGGGGAGGGAATCCGAGGGACAATGGCACTCACGGTAACTGCAGGCACCAAAACACGCTAGGCTCAGGTCTGTGGCTTCACAGACTTTAAAAATTCAGTAAGCGCCTTACTAGAGATAAAAGCCCATAAACAAAAGCAGAGAACCGATTTCTTCCACCTTCCTCAGGCCGCCCAAAGTTTCTTTTCACGCAGGTCCTCGGGCTCCCGGGACGCAAGAGAACGTGACCCTCGGCCCGCCCCCCACCCCCACCCCAGGGACACGGCATCTCAAGGCTGGAAGCGCCCCTGGCCATGAAGAGACCAGGAGTCGGACCTGACCCCGCCCCCGTTAGACACTCACAGAACAGAGGCACAAACTCCTCTAAGGACCACAGTCAGGAAGACCCAGCTGCGGGTGACCCCACAGGAGAAAATGACCCGGGTCTTTTGACAAGTGAGCTCCAAGGACACAAATGGACAGATAGGAGGGGGCGCAACACATAAAGTTAAAAGAAACTGAGACACGTCAGTGCGCGGAGCTTAGGCTCCAAGATACAAACGTAAAATGAAATTTTTCGTAACGGGACACACCGAGCGCACCTGCCCCCCACCCCGCCACCCCCCCTCCCCCAGACGCTTCAAGGACTCCCGGGAACCTCACTCACGGGAAGTGGTGCCGCAGTCACGTCGGCATCTCTGGGACACACGTGCGTCCCGGTGAACCCGACGTCACGGAGCGACGCGACGTCACGAGCCGCTCGGCCGGCCGGCGCTGGCGGGCCGCAGGGCGCTGCCGGACCAGAGCGGAAGCCGGCGCGGCCGCTGGAAGCTGCTGAATCGGAGCGGCTGGGCTCACAGGACCAGGGGGCCGCGATACGCTCCCTCCGCGTTCAAACGGCCACTCGAACGTCGGGGCTCGGCACCTCACGGCTCTGACGACGAGCCACCGCGGCAAAATTCGGACGCGGGCCAGGGGGCCCGCCTGGCCCGTACGGGATTCGCAGCGAGCCCGCCCCTCGGGGCCGCCTGGTGGGCGCCACGCAGACAAAGCCTGGAGGGCCGGGGAGGCCGTACACGCGCAGCATCGGCGTCGGTGTCCAGGGCAAGGGCTGAAGCCGAGACCACACGGTCCCCGGCGAGCCCACGGCCCGGTGTGGGGGCCGACTCCGGTGTCCTGCCGCGGTGGGCCGGCCGTGCCAGGGGCCGCAGCCTCCTCTCCCGGAGGGCCTCCCTCGGGAGGCCCCTGCCCCGGCTCGCCCCCCTCTCTGACGCCGTCGTCCGCAGCCATCGGGACCCCGCTCTCACCGTCGGCGGCAGGTGTGGACCCCGCTCAGGCCGACAAGGAGCAGCTCGCTCGACGGCACCTCCAGATCGAGCATCGTCCACCCACCCAGGCAGGGAAACAGCGGCGTGGCCACACGTGGAGGGTCACCCGCGCCCGGAGGCTGAGGGTCACGTGACCGAGGCGCACGGCAGCCGGAACGCCGTCAGCAGCGGAACATCGCGCGCGTCCCCAACAGATGCGCCAGGAGACGAGACAGGAAGTGCGAGGCCGCCCGGAGACTTCGCGACCCGCTCGCCCCATCCGCCTCAGTTCTGACGTGTCACTACGGGCGAGAAGTGCGCGCTGGGTCAGTCCCGGTGACCAGGCCCTGCGGGTCCCCACCCCGTGTGCCCAGAGCCCCGCCTACCGCCTCAGCGAAGATGAGGAAACAAAGGTCAGGCACCATCTTTACCAATACGGGGGTGGGGCCTCTGAATCCGGGTGATAAAACCCAGGGGTAAGTCAGAAAGGCACAACTGACCTCAGATTCTCCGGAGCCAGCTGACTCCGTCCAGAGGACGCGGGACCCAGAGCGGCCCGGCCCCTCGCTCTCCCAGGCACCTCACCAGACCTGACGCCCCAAATCCACGGGACGGGGACATTTTGGAAAAGTTTAGTTATTTCTTAAAAAGCTTGACGGCTACAGACCCTGACTTTGTAAGACTTTTCCTCCAACTTCTATTTCCAGAAACACAGTAGGAAGTTACTGGGAAGTACGGCTACGTTCGAGCCAACACACCAGGTGCGCGGGGAGGCCAGGCAGCGTGGCCGCGGGATACGGACGCGCTGTCCTACCAGCGCTCTGAGCTCGGCGCCCTGTGGACGGCCCCGCCGCTCCCGATGCCGGCACCTCACGGCGGGCTGCGGAGGGAGGGATGTCGCGCTCACTCACCTCTGCTGCAGACAGAGCCACACGCCCCACAAATAAAGCCTCGTGCTGTAAAACAGTATGGTGTCTACCTAAGTGACAAACGTGTCACAAAGGGCACACTAACAAACCCCCAGGTCCCATCACGGCAGTCAGACAGACCACCATCTCCCGCGGGAAGGGCAGCTGACACCGGAGACTGACACAGGACTGCCCCCGTCACTCAGCTCCCCGTCACTCAGTAGGTGACCCTGACCTACCGTGATGAACGTCTCGCTCCCAGGACTCAGGCCAACCGCAGGAATACATACACTGAGCCGCAGAGTAAGCAGGGCCCAGTCCCAGCGCCAGAGCGTGCCCAGCTGCCGACCCGGTTCCCACGGGCACGGCCAGGAGCGTCCCCAGCCCTTCCGAGGGACGAACAGAGAAATGCCACGGCGCCCCGCATGCCTCGCCTCAGCTGTGAGCACACGCTGTGTCACAAGCCATAAGCCGATGGCTGGACAGCTGTCCCATGCGCGTCACTAGTGTAGCAAACACGAAACTACCTTGTTATGTGCCTCTTGGTCAACCGACTTGGGCACAAACATGTTTAGGTCCAAATACCTAGTGAGCTGTTTGGATTTTTTAGCTGGTGTTTTGGCAGCAACAGTTCCTATGGAAAGTGCAGATCACAGACACAACGCCAAACACAGGACCACACGGGACAGTATTAAACTGTACAAAAAGGAATCGCAGCCCAGTTGAGCAACCAGTGTCCTGCAGGACGTTAACCGTGTTCATGGAGAGCTACAGATTTAAAGCAAAGTAAAAGCCCCAATCCAATTATTTGGAATATCGACTGTTTTCATACTAATACCAACGTTTATACCTAGCTAAACGTACGTGTACACACACGTATATAATTTTCAAGTCAAAATAAAAACTGAAGCTTTCATCCAAATTAAAAAGTAAGCTACATTTGCAGAAAATGCTCAAAAACACCCCTTAGGACTTTTGTACAGCGGTGTCCACGGGTGCTTTGGGGTGACACAGGTTCAGGGGCCACCCAGCCGGTGCCAGGAGGGCAAGCTCAGACATGCGGAGCAGGACCCAGCACGGGGCTGCAGAGCCACCAGCCGCCGAGGCTCAGCGCCCAGGGCCAGCAGTGTCTGGACCCTGCAGTTTAGGAACTCAGTTTCAAGGGTTTTCCTCTGGGTCCGGGGGGTAAACATATGGACAGGCCATGCCCCCCCCCCCCCCCCAGGAAGCCAAAGGCCCGTGGACCCCATTCACCCCACTGTCAAGACAGAGAGGATATACCTGGGAAGGGAAATGTTTCAGAAGAGCCACGCCTATGAATGCGACGCCCAGCTGTGTTGACTTCTTCCAGAAGGAAGGAAAGCGGGAGCGGATGCCTACTCACCACTTACAGACACACTGTGCACCTTTACAACGTGAAGATGTGCCCCTGGGCCCTCACGATCTCAGCCAGGAAAAGGCCACGCACACCCAGAGCTGGGAGAGGGGTGCAGACCTGGGGGAGCTCACAGAGCGAGGCGACACCTTCAGCACTGCCCCGTTCCCACTTTACTCGCTTCGCCAACTCTGATTTTGTTTGTTCAGTTTCAATTTTAGGTTGCTTCCCTGATGCAACCCCTCTGCCGCCACCGCCCCCTACCCTCCCCCACCACCCCCCACCCCCGCCCCTCCGGCCCAGGCAATCAGAAGCCAGAAGCCACACAGTTTCCAGCAGAGAGGAGCTTGTGACGGACCCAGGTGCTTGCTGGAACATCAGAAGAGCTGAGGTAGGGGGCCGGGGGCCAGGCCACAGGGACTACCCCCAAGCTTCAGGACCCATGCATTCCCCACAGGGCACCAAACTCCGCCTCCTCCACCTGCCCCACCAGGCCCACAAAGCAGGAATGGAAGTAGAAATGCAGACGATAAGAACGGACAATGTAACCAAGATCAACGGGGAAGGGAACACGATTTAGGGACAACTGAGGAGCAAGGAGAAGGTTGACTGAGGGAAGGACGGACTCAGGGCGACCGTGGAAAACAAATGGACTCAGAAGTGGAAAACCGGCCGAACCAACACGCACGGAGACTGGGGAGCTGGCAGCGCGGGTGAGGAACCAGGACGCGAACAGGCGCCTGCGGGCTGGCTCCACCGTCAGCCCTGTCTCCAGCGGTTACACGGTGGGTGAGCCGTCAGACCCACGCGGGGAAGGACACCCCTCGTGCTGGTTTCAGCGTGTGCATGGCTGTCCCTGTGAAAACACAGTCTGGTCTGTCTGGCAGTAAATATGACAAGCGTACCCCAAAGAGTGACCAAAAGAGTAATTTTTAAAAGCTGCTGTGACTTCCTTTAATCTGAAGATTTCAGGAGTGTAAGACACAGAAATGGAGGAGGTGAAAAAGATCACTCCCATTTATACAGAAACCGAGAGACACAAGATGTCACTTTACAATGGGGGGGGGGGGACAAAATAAATACAGGCACATTTAGCATTTCAAAGACAGGCAAACTTCCACAGCCTCCAGGGTGCCCCCAGTTTGAGAATTTAAGTCCAGAGATTAACTTTTATTTCCTGTTGGTCACATAAAGGTTTTACCAAAGCCTACCTCTCTTTCACTACAAGTTTGGCTTACCTCTTTCTGGCGACCTACAAATCGGATTTTCCTGTAGTCTTTATCATCATAAGCCTGAAAAAAAAAAAAAGACCTTATATGATTTTCACAGCCCGATCCGGGAAGAAGTCACTTCATACCAAGAGTAAACATTACAGGAAAGTTTTTTTTTCTTAACATTCTGGCCACTCGTGACCAACTTCCTGACCAGGGGCATTCTCCAGCGAGATACCGAAAGTGAGACGGGACAACAATCGGAATCAGAAGGTAGCGAGGTGCGGTCTGAAAGAGCAGAGACCAACTCGGGCAGAGGAGGGGCACCCCCGATTTTCTTTCACCTCTGGCCGACATCGGATAAAAGTGTCGGCTAGGGGACTCCTTAATAACACAGGTACCTCGCTCACTTTTCCGCTTTCTTAGAATACAGCGGCCCCTCGGCTTGTTAAAATGTACGGCCCAGCACCGCGGACACGACAGGAAGCGCACGCGGGCCCCAACGGTCAGCCTGTCCACAGGGACGGGCCTGATGCTGGAGCTGGCGACGCTCGGAGGACGAGCCCACCCTGACTGCAGAGGCACGGCGGCGGCCGTGGGGGTGGGGCGGCTTCCGTCTCGTCGGTCAGAGCGTGGGACCCCCGCACACACCCACCCTAATGTGAACGGGGGCCGGCCCGGGACTCGGCCTGCGAGACCCTGCCCACCGGCCGACGCGTCCCCCGGCCGCAGGGGGAGGGGACCGGAGGGACGGGAAGCCGAGATGGAGGGCGTCCTCCACGCCGCGGCGGTTACCTGGCCGGTGTGCGTAATCTTCTCCCCGGTCGGTGAAGTCCGCACCCCTAGACACCTGGCGCCACGGGGCAGGCTCAGCGCCGCCGGACCGCTCCGGCCCAGCAGCCGGCAGAAGGTCACCGTCGCCGCCATCTTTGCGGGCTGACCCCTGACCCTGCGCACCGACGCGCTGACGCGGGCGCACGGCTTCCGCAGGGAGGGGCGCTTGCTGCGGCAACTTACGCTGGGGGCGGGGACGCGCAAGCGCAGTGCGCTCGGGCGCGTGCCGCCCAGCAGGTGCAACGGTGGGGCCGAGGCTCAGTACGGAAAAGGCGGGAAAATTTGTGCGCAACCTGAGCATTTATCGACTGCTGAGTGGCCCCCCTGCCAGGGCTAGGGCAGAGCAGGATGGAAAATGAAAGGGCACTCTTCACATTCGATGACAATTGATAATCATGGGAGGAGGTTGCGTATCGAATGTTTTTATTGGCGAAGGGTCCTTGCATTGAGTAAACTGTACGTACATTCACGTTGCGCAGCGCGCATTTCTGTGTGGGCGCGGGGACAGCAGAAATTGGGATTTCTGCAGCTGAACTCCAGTGAAGCTACCAGTAAGACACATTCGATGTCATCCCCATGCAGATCAGCCCCGAGGGCTTCCTGCTCTAGAGCACACCTGTGCACACCCGCGCTGGCGGTCCCGGTGCTTCCGTCTCCGAACTGCCTGTTCATAGATGGGTCAGGAGGGTCAATTACGCCGAGGGCGGTGGGCACGGGGGGCAGACTCAGAGTTCAGAGCTAGGGTGGGGCTGCCCCCCCCCCCCAACCCGCCAGGAGTTGAGGACACCCACAGCCGGGATTCCGGGAGGTGGAAGAGAACTCAGCAAGGTGAGGAGAGACGAGATGCACCGGAAATCTCAGAACGGAAAGATGCCCACAAACAGGTACCCAGAGGCAGGCCCAAAGCTCACCTGGGCAGGTGCAAGAGTGAGCTCGCTGCCTTATCGATGGTGCGCAGATGGGCCGCCGTCTGTGCACGGACAGTAGATGGATGGGTGGGCACACATACCCGGAATGACAAGATGCACTGGGTTCAGTGTGGACTCTGGTGGTGGGTAGATGGGTGCTCACCGTAGTCCTTCACCTTTTGTTTGAAGTGTCTCATTAAAGAATACGGGCGGGAAAAAAAGATATGTAACTGCAACCAGTTAGGACCAGTGCCTATCTCCACTGCTTCCCTGAGCCTCGCCACATTTCTCCCAGGATGTGCGCTTAATACAAACGTGTGAGTTCTTCTAGATTTTTGTTTTGAGCCGGTATTCGTTTTTTTTAAACGTCTACTTGGTTGTGACTTATTTTTCATTCCAGATGTGTATTTCTGTCCCCATTTTGTCGGCCTCCGAGGCCGTAGGTACCCAGTGGCGGGAGGGCGTCCGCGCGGGGGTAGCGGCTCCTGCAGCTCCGCCTCTGCGCCCGGCGCTGCGGGGACGACCACGTGACCCTGCCGCCATCTTTTTTTCTGGCGGACACTGTGGGCGGCAGCTTCCCCGCCCTATTGCGCAGGCGCATGCGAGGCGCGCGGGCGACAGTCCCCGGCGCTTTTTTCCCAGGTCTGTGGTCCTGGGGGTCGCGTGGGGCCGGGGAGGAGGAGGGGGCGGAGGCCCGGGAGTCCCTGGGTGCGTCGCGGCCTCAGGTCCGGGCTGTCCACGCCCCGGGGGGATGCTGTCCCCGGCCGGCGGGCTCCCCCGGGGCCCGGAGACAGACGAGGGGCGGCGGAGGGGCGGAGGAGCCAAGGAAAGGGCCTGGGGACAGCCGAGTGGCGGCGGAGGGGCGGGGGGGGGGGGGGGGCCTGGCGACGAAACTCCTCCTCCCGCGCGGAGGCCATACGGATTGTTTCTCGGTCCCCCGCAGGCCCGGCCACCACATGGCCCGCGTGCTCGTGGCGAAGATGCTGGCGTGCGCCCTGAGCCCGCTGCTCCGGGGGAGCCCCGGGCCGGCGAAGCCCCGCGCGCTCTCCACTCTCCTGGCGGGACCTCTTCGCACCGCGGGGCCCGCGGGACCCTGGCCCCTGCCCGGCCGCCTCCTGCCCGGCCTGCAGCTTGCCCTGGGCTTCAAGACCAAGGGCGTCATCAAGGAGCGCTGTCGGGACTGCTACCGGGTGAAGAGGCGCGGGCGCTGGTTCATCTACTGCAAAACGAACCCAAAACACAAACAGAGACAGATGTAGGTCTTCGCCGTAAAATGTGCAAGACTGTGTCCCTTCCTTGAGGAACGGTACTACCTCATGGAAAGGAAAATAAAAGTGAAGCAGTGCCTAATCTAAGATCTGTCGAGCCTCGGGTTTTGTTGACTCTACCGCCGGGCACCTCACCCCCTTGTAGCAGCGCAGCCAGGTCAGCTGGTCAAGCCAGAGCCCCAGATGGAAAGCGCATCGTTTTTATCTTCTGGGCAAGCCGTCCGTGCTCGGGCCGCAGGGCAGGAGGCAAGATGGAGGGGGCGCGGGTCTTGCCTCTGAGGCCCCAGTTGCTTAGGTAGCGCCCCTGCAAGGCGGCGTCCGGCCCTGTCCCCGCATTTAGCCCGCCTGCAGCTTCTGAGTGCCAACTGCTCTGCTTCCTGGCCGCGGATAAGCATGAAAGCCTTGATGGCAATCCTTACGTCAAGGAAAGTTTGGCTCCCCGTGTGTAAAGGTGTTTTAGACACCAGTTAGACGTGTTTGTCATCTCTGGTGACGCACGAATGGACACGTGTGTGGTGTGGGTGCGCTGTGCACACGTGCATGTCCCCGTATGCGTGGATGTGGGTGGTGTGTGCACGTATTTGTACGTGCATGTCCCCATTTGCGTGGGTGTGGTGTGTGCATGTATCTGTACACATGTACGCACGACGCACCTGGAGGGTGTGTACTAAGCAGAGCCGCCGTGGGACTCTGCAGGCATGTGGCCTGGAGCCCGTGGCGTGCAGTGTTCTTGTGTCTCGTGTCCCAGCGGCTGCCTCACCTGCATGGTCTGAGCCCCCCACACAATGTCCCCGGCCCCCCTGGCAGCCTTGGTGTCCGGGCCACAGCTGGAGCGGGTTGTACTAGGACAGCGGTACAGGCATCGCACCGCGCGCGGGCAGTTTCATGTGCCACGCTAAGGCACGGCGCACACACAGTCCTGCTCTCCGGGATCCTGACCACGATGCCCAGAACCACAGCACAGAGCCCAGGAGGCAGCTCAGGACAAGAAGTGACACGGTTTTGCACATTATGTCACAGAGCAGTTTGTCCTGGGAGAAGGCAGGGTTCAGCTAGTTCTGCTGGAGTAAAGACCTTCTTTCCCCGCGTTGCTTCGGGGGGTCCCGGATCCCCTGCCCTGGTTTGAGAACAGCCAGCCCGTATAGACGCTGTAACGCTTAGACTTGTTTTCTCCGAAGCGAGCTGTGTTGAGTGCAGGGGTTCAGAGGGTAATTACCTCCTGCATAGACCTCAGTCCCAGAGCAGCTGCAGAGGAGCCCTGTGACCTTAGGAGGTTTCCCCTCTCAGCACAGCTGGCCCTCAGGACAGACACAGTTTTCCCAGTGCAGGGCCGTCCGGGGCACCGAAGTGTGTGCAGCAGCATGCTCAGCCCCCACCCACTAGATGGCCAGGAGCACCTCATCGCTGGGTGTGACAACCGAAGGTGTCTCCAGACGTGGCAGACGTTCCCCGGGCACGATCTGCCCCGGAGGGGCTGACACGCAGGGGCTGATTCCGCCCAGCCCTCCCCGCCGGGTTCCTCTGAGAACGGAGACCTGGGGTGGGCAGGGCCCGGTTCTGTCGTGCTCCGCCCTCCGGCTGTCACAGGCCCGGCCCACCGTAGGCACTCAGCACTAACCGTGGAATCAGACGACCGTGCCTGCTTGTAAATACACAGCCTTTTGTCCTCTCCGCTCAGAACAGGCTCATCCATAAGGTTCGGCACACAACTTTGTTCCGAAGACGTGGCAGACTGGCCCTGTCCCCTCGGGCTCAGCCACCTCCCGTGTGGGGGAGAGTTTGATGCCACACCCGTCTCGGACCCGCAACGCACCAGGCATGCCTTCTCAGTGTTTTCTCCTTGACAGGTGCGAGGTTTCACATGCCATTGCGCGTGTCTGGCTCTGTGTGGGGCTGACGGTGTTGTCACAACCACAGGTACGTGCCTCTGTGGAGATCTTCAAAGGACAGGCAGTAATGGGGTAGTGAAGCCATGGGCCCCAAGTCCACAGGAACCCATGATTACAGTTGACAAGCTGGAATTCTAACAGGCTGTTGATGGATTTTTAAGTCCTGCCTCCCTCCTGGGATTTTCGTCGCTATTTGATCCAAGGTGACCGTGTGAGTGCTGACCAAACCCTCCCACAGCCCATTCCCTTTCCAATAACCGCACGGACCAGCGTTCAGAGTCCCAGGGTCTACCTGCAGGGACCAGCATTCAGAGCCCTGGGATTCCAGCTTAGCAGCAAGTGTTGTTTAGGACAAGAGACAGCAAGCTACTCCCGCCCACCACCCATTTTTGTAAGTGAAGTTTTGTTGGAAAACAGCCGTGTGCGCTCACGAATGTATCATCTGTGCCTCTATGACAGCGGGGTAGCCGCTGAGTAATTGCTATAAAGAACATATGGCTTGAAAAACCTAAAGATGTTTACTATTTGAGCTCTACGTGCAGAAAAAGTGTGCCAACTCCTCGTTTAGAACGTTGCATAAGCTCTCACCTCACCCTGGGGCTTGACTTCAGAGACCACAACCTGCCAGAAGCGTTTCACGGGTTCTCCGTCGTCCACAGTGAGAAGGATTTTTGTATTTGTAAATACTAGCCATAAGCACATAGAAATTGACATAAAAACCGGTGTTTGTAATAGCACCAAAAACATGAATGTTTAGATACCAAAGTAATAAAATTTGCACGCATTCTATATACTTAAAATTGTAAAACACTGTTGAAAGAATGTGAGTAAAATGTAAAGTATTGAGCTGTACCATGATTATGGATTAGAATATTTGACATTGTCAGTTCTCACCAAATTGGTCTGCAAATTCACTGTAGTCCCAATAAAAATCCCAGCAGGAATTTTTGTGCAAAATGCCATGCTTCTTCAGAATTTTACATGGAAAGGCAAAGTATGTGAAATTAGCCAGAATTCTGAAAATGCGAAGAAATGTTAAAGGACGCATGCTCCCTGATTTCAAAACTTACTTTGAAGCCACAGTAGCCAAGACACCGTAGTATTCATGCAGCACAGCTCATAGCTCAGTAGAACCGAATAGAGAGGTCAGAGATAGGCCCACACATATGTGGTCAGATGATTTTCAAAACAGGTTTAAAGGCGATTCAGTGAAGAAAGGATAGGCTTTTGTACATATGGTGCTAGAAAGTTGGATTTCCATATATACAAAATCCCTTTCACCATATACAGAGGTTAACTAAAAATAAATCACAGACCTAAATGTAAAACCTAATACTATAAAATCTTAAGAAAACAGAAAATACATGTGGCTTTGGGTTATGCGGATTTATTAGATAAAACACCAAAAACATGATCCATGAAAGAAAACCTTCATAAATTAGATTTTACCAAAGTTAGGATCTTCAACATATTTTCATCAAAGTTAATATCTTCTGCTTTTCAAAAGATACTGTCAAGTAAGCAAAGACAAGCCAAAAACTGAGAGAAAAGATTTGCAAAACACATTTCTGGTAAAGGAATGGATCTAGAATATATAAAGAAATCTCAGAACTCAATAACAAAGAAACGGCCAACGCAATTCAAAGTGGGCAAAAGATTCGAAGAGCTCTTTCGCAAAGGTCCACACACCGATGGAAAATAAACACAAAAAGACGTTTAACGCTGGCTTTAGCAAAATGTAAACTGCTGCCATGACAAAATAATACTACAGACCCAACAGAATCGTTGAGAAATCGTGTAGCAAGGGTATGACCCTCACTGCAGATAACACAGCCACGTTGAATGCGGCTTAGCCGTTTGTCATAAAGTTGAATATTGCGATCACTTAGCAATCCCTTGAGTATTTGCCCGAGAGCAATGAAAACTTAGGTTCACAATAAAACCTTTATGTCAGTGTTTATGGTGGCTTTATTTACAATTCAAACGAAAACCACCCCAACTGGAAACAGCCCACATGGGCTTCAGCCGGTGAACGGATTAACCAAGCATACATTCTTACAGTCGAATTCTCAGCAACAAGAAGGAAAGAATTGATAGGAATGAAAGCATGAATGGATCTCAGATCCACCACACTGGTTGACAGCAGCCTGCACTCAAAAGCTGTATACTTCATGATTCCAGTTATATGACATTATGGAAAAGCCAAAATTATGGGCACAGGAGAAAGTCTGTTGTTGGGAGCTGGGGGTGGGGAGCCAGGGTTGGCTACGAGGGGACGTGAAGGAATGCTTTTGGGTGATGGAAATGTTCTGTCTTGATTATGGCAGCAATTTCGTGACAATATACGCTTATAGAACTCATAGAACTCAACTTCAGTAAGCCTTGCAAAAAAAATATCCAAATGGAATTTCCAGATAGCAAGTTGAGATCAAATAAATAAAGACCCAGGAACGCAGTGCGCTGTGGGACAGTATCCAGCACTGTAGCGTAAATGGCATTGCCGCCCTGGGGGAGGGTGGAGAAAAACCAACTGTGGAAGAGATAATGGCCAAAATGTTTCCCTGGTTGATGGAAGCAATAAATCCACAAATCCAAGAATCTTAACAAACCTCAGTCAGGAGGAATATAAAGAAAACCACATAATTCTACATCATTATTGAATTGCTCAATATCAGATAAAAAGAAAAAAATGCAGAGAAACGAGATTCACTCTTCATAGAGGGACAAAAACAGCAGCAGACTTCTCAGAGACCGTGCGGCCTGAAAGGCAGCAAAACCTCTGAGGTGCTGCGGAGAAATCTACGTCTAGTGAAAACAGCTCCGAAAACTAAGGGTGAAGATCCACCGAAGCTGGGAGAAGTCAGCTGGAAACACAGATCTACACAAAGACATGAAAAGCGAGAAACAGTGACTGTTTATTTGGATAAATATAAAAGATACTCTTTCCTCATTTAAAAATCACGTAAGGAAAAAATGAGAGCGAAGTCCCGGCATCTGCAGGACTGAAGTGTGAGTGTGCCCAGCACAGGACAAGGGCAGACACTCATAAGGTTCTTGCACATGTGAAGTGGCAAGTATTGTCTGAAGGTGAACTGTGACATTACAGTGTGCACTCTAAACATTGGACCAGCCCCCAAGGAAATAAAAAGATATTTGTGATAAGGCAACAATGGACAAATATGTGAGATATCAAAATATCCAATTAATTTAAAATAAGAAAACCAAAAGAGAAAAAAGGAACGACGTATTGATATGATAAAATAGAAAATAAATGACCACAGATGTAAATTCAACTTTATCAATAATCCCAGCACGTGTACCTACGTAAGCATCCAGTCAAGCAGCAGAGAACATCAGACTGTATAAAAAACAAAGACTCACATGTATGCAGTCTGTAAGAAACTCATTTAAAACACAAGTGACTGAGAGGGCAAACGGTAGAAGATAATAGCCTCCAAACAATAATCAAAGGAAAGCTGGAGGGATATACTAATGATGGTCAAAGTGGACTTGATCACCAAATATTACCAGGTATGACGGTAGATGGGTTAATTAACCAAGGACAGATAACAGTGCTAAATGTCTATGCATCTCATAACAGAGCTGCAAAATACACAAAGCGAAAATGTATGCAACCACAAGGAGAAACGGACAAAAATCAGGCTGGTACACATCAGTACTTTTCTTTCGATAATTGCTCAGAAAAGTAGACAGAAAATATTAAGGATGCAGAAGATTTGCACAACCCTATCAGCCAATTTAATCAAATTGATATTTCTAAAACATCCCCCCTCACATCAGAATACGCATCTTTTCTAGGTTCACATGGGATGTGCACCCAAAATGACCGTATTTTGGGCCAAGAGATGAGTTTCAAAGGATTGAAGTCATTAAAAAAAATATATGTTCTGACCACAGTGGTATTAATCTAAGATTCAGCAACAGAAAGATATCTGGGTCCCGGTAACGGGCTGTTACCGTGGCCCGGCCTCAGCTGGTGCTCCTAGAGGTTGATCATTCTAAAGCACGGTGCACTGGCTCCGTGGGCGCGGCAGAGGGGAGGTACCGTCTAGACGGACCTGGAACTCGCCACTCCGTGCACGTCCCCTGACCTTGCACGTTGCCACTGGCCATACAATCCCTTTTCCCTCCTCGGGGTTTTGTCCAAAGCCCCATAAGACCAGGACTGTGGGGTTGACACCCAAGCCTCAGCCCGTGGGTGAAGGGCCACAGGGGAATGACGCCCAGCCCACGGTCCTCACGGTGACTCCCATGTGGTTCACACACACCGATGAGCCTTAGTTAACCCAATCCTTAAAGTGGAACTTCACCAAAGGTGATGGGAAAATGGCAGAAATAAAGCACATAAGATGCCCCACAGGTGAGACGTATATGCTCACCTGTCCCCATCACAGGCTCCACTCTCAGGGGGACACGGCCCGCTGATGTCTCAAAGCCACCAAAGTGCCAGCAGGAAGGCTGACGGAGGCCGCAGTCTGCAGGCTGCTTCCACCTTTGCTTGGAAGAAGGAAAGTAAACAGAAGCCAGGATGTTCTTTCATCCTGAGAAGTGCACAGAGGTTCACCTGCAGAGGTGAAAACACACCGAGGGTGCAACAGTCGTGCGTGCGTAGAAAGGGACAAAGGGACTGGGGGACTGAATAGATTCGGGGAGAAACTTCAGCAGGAACGGGATCGGTGTGGCTCCTCAGGAGAAGGAAAGCATGAAGGCTTCAGTGGGCAGCCTGGGGACCACCGCGTCCCGCCTGGGAAAGGGTCGGGTTACAGCCACGCTCCGCGTGCTGAGGCAGGTTTCTACCTGCCGCAAATACGCAAGGTGAGGACAGAAGTTACAGAGAAGTGCGGGAAAGCATTTGCATCAGTTTGTGGTGGGAAAACCTCATCTCAAGATCCAGACTCCAGAAGTCAAAAGACGAGAAACACCACGGGCTCGCTTTAGCAGGTGAAAGCCCGCAGCCCTGGGCCGTGAGGAGCCGGCCACGAGAGCAGCCCCTTGGCCCCAGGTGCTGGATGTCAGAGAACAAACCCATTTTCCTTACGCTGCTTCCCAACACCAGGGCAGGCCCTGTCTGCTCCAGGAACCAGATCTCCAAACACGGCTTCCCGCGTAGCCTCTGGCTCCTGGTCAGGATGGAAGGAAAATCAGATCCCCTCCCTCCTGCCATGGAGAGGACACCCCATCGCCTTGGCTCTCTGTCCCCTGAGGGGCCCCCCCAGGAGGGCCCCAGCAGTGGCCTGAGCTACCCAAGTCCAGGGACATGGTCACACACCGCTGGGGTGGCTCCCTCTGTGCCGGGCCCCAGGTCCTATCCATCCTTGCTATTGCCTCTGAGGAGCACCACCCTGGGGGCCTGGGCCCGAAGGTCGGTCCATAAGCTCTCCTTACAAGGGGTGGACAGTCCTCCCGCTGCCCTCTGCTCGGACCTCAACAGACTCCAGAACCAAAGGGAGATGTTGCCATTCAGCACATTCCACGAAACAGGGCACGGACCCACCATAACACAAGAGCGAAGGTCACAAGCACGCAAAAGGCATCGCACACCCTTAAGGGAAAACAAGGTCCAAGAAAAACGGGCAGAAGGCACGGATTGGGAGTGTCCGAGAATCGGCACTGAAGCGTGACCGAAGTCACTCCTGGTCAAGGAAGGGAGAACGACAAACAGATGAAGCACGCGTCTGCCCATCAGAGCTGCAGACCTTAGGAAGGGAACGCTCTCTGGTAGGGAGCACGGATTGCGGAGGCCGTGGGCGGTGGCACGGCTGCAGAGACCAAGCGAGCCACTTTTACGCAGAAGACGCGTATCCTCCCTGACCCCGTGTTACGGCATCCTTAGTGAGACGCTTGCACAGAAAGAGGACTCCATAGGGCCGTTCCCAGAGCAGCGTCTGACACGGCGAAGAGCCGGAACAAGTCTGGCATCCCGCGGGGTACGTGGTCAGGTACAGGCAGCCACGAGGCCACGGGAAGACAAACGACTGGGCCGTGAGCCACGGACACAAGCGGAGGCGTATCTCTGAATATTAAATCTGGAAGAGAGCTCTACGACAGTGCGTAAAGCATGTTTTCGTTTGCGTGAACGTTAAACTCCTACAAACCTGGCCACATGTTTTCCCAAGTAAACGTACTTAGTAACTGTGTAAGAAAAATTCTGGAGAAACACACACCAGAGCAGAAATTATAGGAGAATGGGACCGGGTGGGGAGGGGACGGGTGGCCCACTGTTTTGGTGTAGGTTTTGCACTTTGAGGAGTCAGGATCATGTCTTGCTTTTATAACCGATCCCTACGAGAATCTAAAACTGCTCCCAGAAGAGAGTTTGAGCCGCACGGAGAGCGTGACGGGGAATCACCCTGAGCACCTGCCATCCCGCACCTCCTCTCCAGCCTGTGGATGCCGCTGCTTCCCGGGGGGGGGGGGGGCTCCGTGGGTGGAGGGGGGACCCCCAGTCTGAGCTGGTTTCCAGGCTTCCAGGCCTTCCACCCTGCCTGAGCCTGCACGCGCCCTCTGCTCCCGCCCTGCAGGACGGCCTCCTGTTTGTGATCACTGTACGAGGCCGCTCCCCACCGTTCTCGCTGCCCCTCTCCTGGGGGGCCGCAGGGCCCACGAAATACTGGCACCCACGTGCAGGCATTGCTGCTTTACTACTGAGTTCTGGCTGACGTACAGTGGCTTAGTGTTACGTGCACAACGTGATGGCTCGTTTGTACATTTTGGAAGTGTTCGCGATCGGCGTCGGGCACCACACGTACCCGGAGACCTGGTGTGTGTGTGGTGAGAACTCGTACGACCTACTTCTCAGCAACTTTCAAAGGTGAAATACGGTGTCGTTAACTGTGGTCGCCGTGCATACGTTAATGCCCAGGACCCGCCTCCTGTAAACCGGAAGTTGGCGGTGCTAGACGCCCCCTCACCCACTTCACCGCCCCCGCCCCCGCCTCGGGCCCCCCAGTCCTGCTCGGGTTTTGTTCTCTACACACCACGCGTAAGAGGGGATCGGTATTTGTCTCTCCCCGACTCACGGGTCTCACACAGCACACTGCCTGCCCTCTGGCTCCATCCACGTCGTGGCAAGTGACAAGATGTCCTTCTCTTTCGTGGCTGAGTAGTCTTCCCCGGGGTAGACACCCCATCTTTGCGCCTTCGTGGCTCCCTCCCTTGGGCCGCCTCCATGCCCTGGCCATGTGAGCGTGGGGTGCAGAGAACTTTCCAAACGAGTGTTCTCATTTTCTTTGGGTAAACACCCAGCAGTGGGATTGAGGCATCATAGGGTCGCTCTGTGTAATTTTTTGAGTAGCCCCGGTATGTTTTCCTACAGCATGTTGCTTTCATCTTACGCGTGAGCGGAGACGATGGGCGCGTTCTCCTTCCGTTTCTTTATCCCTTTGGTGCGTGTGAGCTTCAGGTCATCGGTTTCCCCAGAGGAGGATCTCTTGCTCGTCTTAGCCTGACGTGGGCAGGCCCTGCCACTCCCCGCTCCTGTCAATAAAGTTTTATTGGAACACACCCATGTTCCTTCATTCATGCGTCTGGGGATACTCTCACGCTGCATGGGCAGACCTGAGCAATTGTGTCAGAGGACCTGAAACGTTTGCTCTCTGACTCTTTACAGAAAACATCTGCCAACCCTGTTCTAGAACACTCTGCAGCAAGCACAGCCTCTGGCCCCAGGAGCCCACGTTGTATGTGAGTGTATGTGACGGTCAGTTCAGTAAGCAGTGCAGAGAGGATCTCAGGGGCCTGGGGGTTTCATTTCAGCTCTAAAGACCCTAAACAACATTTACTCATTTTCTTCACTTTATTTATTTATTTTTAGTGGGAGAGAGAGCTAGTGGAGGAGGGGCAGAGGGAGAGAGAGAGAGGGAATCCCAAGCAGGGCTGAACCGTCAGCACAGCGCCCGATGCGGGGCTGGAACTCACAAACCATGAAATCATGACCTGAGCTGACATCAAGTCGATGCTTAACCAACTGAGCCACCCAGGGGCCCCAAAACTTGGTCATTTTAAAAAGTCACCCCGTGTAAATAAATAAAAAGAAGATTTAAAGAAACCGTCATGACCTTCCCGCCCTCCCTGTAGCGCTTGCTGTTCTAAACCCGACTGAACGCATGTATTTTTCATTCATATCACCCCAGGCGTGCTGTTCAGGGACACCCCGTGGACCGTCTGCACACGTCCCCCAGTCTCACCCGACCCTCTCTTCCTGTATGCACACTGGTATGGGTTTCTGTTGCTGTTGCAGAGTTTAGATCTTGAAATGACGTGCTTTCCCTAAACTTAAAATTTAAAGCCTTTAAGAGCTCACAGACCCAGTTTTCTCATGGCAGCGAGACCATTCTTTGGGAAGCACGTGAAGGACGCATCGGTCTTGTGTTTACAAAAACGTCCCTTGTCGCACAGAGAGCCTGCCCGCGGTCTTGCTGTCCGTCTGAGTGGCCAGGGGGGCTGCAGGCTAGTAGCGTTTTTTTACCGCGCGTCACGCGCCAGTCAGGTTGGGGAAGGGCTACAAACGGTGCAGATGTAAGAGGGACGTGAGTTGACGTGTCCCCTTGGTTGTACCTCCAGTGCTCTCTCCTGGACGTCAAGGGGGCCCGGGGAAGGCGGCGGTGGGCTGATGCCTGTGGCCGCCGTGACAAGTTACCAACTCGGCGGCTCAAGGCAACAAAAATTTATTCTCCCACCTTGATCAGGGTGATTTCACCTCAAGATCCTTAGCTTAATTACATCTGCAGGGACCCTATTTCAGATAAAGTCACACCCTGAGCTTTCGGGTAGCAAGGACACTAATTTCATCCACTACGAGTGACACAGAATATTTTTTGAAAATAATTTTAATTCACTGCTAATAGATAATGTATCTGCACTGTTCAAAATGCAAAAGACTCCTGAAGATGTGGTGGTCAGTGCGTGTCTTGAACTCCAGCCCCAGGCCTGTCCCCGGAAGGCAGCGGGATCATCAGTTAGGTCCTGTGAACGCCCAAGCAGATCCCTGGGATTCCCGTCCCCTGCCCGCTTCGCACGCCCATCCCAGACCTGGGGATGCGTCCGTACGGGGTGCCCGCAGGCACCCAGGGCCAGGCCCTCTCCCCCTGGCGCCTCTGCCCTTGGCTTCCTCAACAAAATGGGATGGGATCACGGAAGCCTCGTTTCTGATTCGGGGCCTTTTTCTGCACCTACAGGAATTTTTATTTCCCCTTTCCTTTTTTAACGAGTTAAGCATTTTGGCCATTTGAGCATTTGTAATGAGGTTTGTGATTCCCAACTAGAGGTCAGTCATTTTCTTCCCTCCGAACTTACCATTTTTCTTTTTTTAAAGCGTGGGGGAAGGGAGAAACGTACAGAACAAAGAGGGCTGCCGTGCGTTGCGTGAGAAATTGACTTTGGCTGTGTCAATACTCAGAAACAGAGCTGTCAGGAAGCGTCCCCGGTGGCCCAGGGGTCCAGCCGAGCCGCCCCCACGTGCGGGCTTCAGACAGATTTCTGCCTCTGGCCGCACCATGAAGGATTCGTCGTCTTTTCCTCAGAAAGGGATGCGTGTTTCTTCCTACCCAGTGAGGCCGTTATACTAAACACAACATGAGTCACTGCAGAAACCCCGGCGGGTCGTCCAGGCTGTGGCTCTGTCCTGAGATTTCCGTCCGATGGTACAATTGCTCCCTCGGTGATCGACAACACGGACTCACCTACTGGAGAACGAAGCCGTAGGTTTTGGGTTTTTCTTTACTTGCCACTTTTAACAGTTTATTTACCTAATGTGTTGTTTGAGGTAGAATAACGGGGGGAGACTTTTCTGGTTGGTGAATCACATGCGATTCTTCGTGTATTTATCCGCTCACCCAAATACTTGCTAAGCTTTTATCTTGCCTCACGTACGGTGCTAAACACATGGTGTATATGTGGATTCGTGCCCTAAGACCGTCCTGCCTGACCACCCAAAGATGTGCAGTCAGCTGTACGTTCTGTTCACCGCAGGAGACGAGGCTGGAAATGGCAGTGGCTTGAACAAAATATGCAACGCACTGCCTCGTGCTGGAGGAAGGCAGGCGAAGGCATCTCTCAGCTGCTGTCCGTGTCCGGTCTCTTTCCATCCTCTCCCTCACCGACAACCCTCCGGGCTCGGCTGCCATGCCCACAGTAACCTCAGGGCACAATATGGTGGCTGGGGCCCCCGGTATTACATCCCACGTAGCAAGCAGTCGGGCAGGGAGGGGCTGGGGGACGAACCAGACACTCGGCCCTGGTCACATCCCTCCCATCCTTTTAATAAGCAGCTCTCTCTGACTCATCCAACAATTGGCTAACTTACCAGAAGCTACCCGGGGCTTCGGAGGAGGAAAAGCACAATCTTTCAAGGTGTGTGAGGCTGGGGAGGGTCTGCTGCTGGGGGGGTGGGGGAGGGGAGGTGGGGGGAGGGAATTGGCGCCCAGCCCGTAGTGGCTCACGGTGCTCACGTCCGTGTCCAGGACCGTGGGCCGCGGCCCCCTCTGTGCGAGGGAAGGAAGGGCTTCACATCCAGAACTCTCAGTAAACCCGCTTATTACGACCGCACACACTAGGATTCCAGCAGTCGGGTGGGTTTGACGTCCTCGACGTTTTTATTGGAAGGGCCTCGCACGGCTTCTCAGTTGGCGGCATCTCAGTCTGGTCTGACCCCGGACTGCCAGTGTTCCGCGTTGCGGGTTTTGCTGCTGGCTTCGTTCGGGATTTAGTGCAGTTACTGACAGAGTTCGGGGATGTCATTCTGGATCCTCCAAAGCAGGCTTTTCCTTTTTCTCTTTTTCTCTTTCCACATTTGAGCTCCGGTTCGACTCTGCTGAGAAACCAAATCAGCCTCGCTGTCGCTGCCAGAAGCCGGTGGCGGGTCAGCCTGGAGGCGTCTCACAAGCGACGAAAGGCGGGGAGACCGCACACAGCCGGCTTCTGCCCTGTCTCGGCTGCAGGAGATACCGGGCCGGGGCTCAGGGTCCCGGGAGGCCGATCTGTTCTCCCCTGTCCCTGCCTCCCTCCCCACCCCCCCCCAAAGCCTAAACTTGGCTTCTGGGCTCTCCTCCATACCTTCCCCGGCCTCCTCCACCCTCCGAATGGCCATTTGCTCAGACGACACCCTGGCGAGTCCACCTGTAAGCCGGGACAGCACCGGCCACCCCAGGGAGCGGTCGTGCACCCGCGTGTGAGTCCCAGCCATCTGCCACCCCTCCCCCTGCCCCCTCCGTCCCCTCCGCACTGAGTGGCTCTTCCACCAGCAGGATCAACACCTTTACTGCATTTCCTGGGAACTGGGCTCCTGACAGCAGGGTCTGGAAGAGGCAAACGTAGGAGCCACGGTTCACGTGTCCAGCCAGGTGACCAGCCCAGGTGCGTGGACGGGAAGGGCGGTCTGCGGAGAGCGGGGAGCGGGGCAGGCGCAGAGAAGTGCGGGCGAGGCTGGCGGGGCCCACACTCCGTGCCACACCCGCTCACGTTCGTATCGTATCCGCGGGCTCCGCGCCCTGCGTGGTGCTTGAACCCACGACCTGCAGGTCCAGAGTCACTCGCTCCGCCGACCGAGCCAGCCGGGCACCCCTGCAGACCTTCTTGACCTTCTTGCTGAGATAACGTGGGAGAGTCAGGAGTGGCCACGGTGGAGGGAGCAGGAGGGCACTCTTGCCCACCGTGTCCTGCTGGGCTATGGGCCACGAACGGGGCAGGGGGCTCTCGGGGGTGTCGGGTGGGCTGCTGGCTCTCGAGGTCGTTGTCGGGGGCGGCGCTCAGTGGGCTCCAGCTTCTGGCCGCCGGGCCATCGTGGACGCTGACCCAACCGTGATCCGGACACCGAGCACACACCTCCAGTCTGCCCGTTGCCTGGGAGTCAAATCCGAGGCCGGCGGAGACATGACGGCCTCAGCGGGGGGAGAGGGTCCTCCGTGAGGCGCCCACGTGGGGGCGCGGGCCAGCGGGGCTGCCCTCAGCACACACGCTCGTGCGTGTCTGTGAGCTGTGGCTGTGGGCGTGCCGAGCTCCCTTCTGCGCTGCTGGATCACCCCCAGGTGCCGGTCGTTGTCAAGGCTGCAGCGGGGCAGGCCACGGTGGCCACTCCTGGTCCACAACTTCACGAGGCTCCAGACGGCGGCGCGAGACGAAGCCCAGTGTCTCAGCCCAGGCGCCAGAGAGATTCCGGAGAAGAAAGCGTCAGGCCCTCAGAGCGGTGGGGCGGCCTAGTGGCGCGGCTCGGGGACGTCTGTCCTGCCCATTCCTGACGTGGCCCCCCACGGGGGCAGGCGCTCAGGGGAAGGTACGGACAGCAGGACGCAGCCAGCGCCCAGTGCCCACAGAGAGAGCCCAGGGTGACGCATCGGGAGGTGGCAAGGGCGGGGCCGTGGCCGGATGTGATCAGTGCCCTCGCCTGAAGAGACCCCCACGAACCCACCCACCCCCCGGGGTGAGGACAGGAGCAGGTGCGTCTGCAAGCCCAGAAGGGGACCCAGAGGGGACCCAGGGACGTCCAGCCTCCGGACCTCAGAGAAAGACGTGTGGTGCGGTCACGGCGGCCGAGCTAAGAAGCAGAGACGGGTTACCCAGGGTCGTGGGAGTGAACACAGAGCGTCCCTGGGGTGCTGGCCGTGGGGGCCACCACCCCTGCGCACTGGCCAGCCCCTGGGGCTCAGCGAGTGAGTGCGTCCAGGCCAGCCCTACCAGGCCGAGCCTGCTGACTCTCCCCCCACCGGCCCCCGAGCGAACCCGCCCTGGCCTTGTCCTCACACGGGGTTTCAGGAAAGACGCGCTTTAAGGTTTGTTACCAAATTCACACGGATTTTGAGGCAAAACTTCTCCTCCTTTTCCTTCTAATGCAACAACAGAGTGAATTTGGAGATGTTTATCCGGAGCCGTGGAAGCAGGCAGTGTGGTCGGCGGGGCAGGTGAAAGGGAGTGGCTCTGCACTCCGGGAGACTGATGGATGTTCCGTTTCTTCCCCATTTAAGGGCGTCCCTGCCACGAGTCCGCTGTGTGTGCGTGCAGACGGGATTTAGCCAGACTCCCCAATCTCTCTTTTTTAATAAACCAGCGTAAAGTAGAATTTATTTACATAATGCAATGATCCATGAAGGTTACCATAACACCGAGGACCACATTAACCGCTTGAGTGGAATTCATTAGAAATTAACTACCACTTAAATTAATTTTCCCACAGTCACAAGGCTGTAATGGCGGGAGAAGGGACCGTCCATCAGTGGTGCTGACAGGGGACCTGTCAGCACTGTTATTTATAGGTGAGTGCGTTAACCCGCGGAGCAGGTGCACGGGGCCAAACTTGGAGCCTCCAGACTCATAAAAGGCTGCTTCACGGGCCCAAATTCCCCTTATGAACAAGTCCCCCGGCCTCCCTCGTGCGCCTGTCCACACGGGACAAGGGGCGGCACCAGGGACTCTGGTCACTACCAACTACAGCAGAGGGGCGACTGCTTTAGAGGCCTCGTTCTAGAACACGTGTTCGTACCAGCAGAGCTGGCCAGAGTCATGGCCTTTCCAGGAAGCACTGGGGGCGCCGGGCACAGAGCTCACAATCGTCCGCAGGGACTTGGGGGACACGGTCACCCCCAGGGGCAGGGACTGGGCTTGCAGGGACCTGCTGGGTCTCCTTTAGGACAGAGCATGTGTGCATGCATGTGTGCGCACACACACGTGATGTAGCGTGCATGTGTGCACACGCGTGTGGCATGGTGTGTGTGTGCACACGCATTGTGGTGTGGCATGCACACACGTGTGGCGTGGTGCGCGAGTGTGGGTTGCACACCTGGCGCATTTGCAGGCGCCCATCTGAATTGTGAAACGGAGGGAACCTGCCAACTGGTTTCCCAGTACCCCGCGGGGTACACGGGAAGCCGGCTCCCGGGGCCCCCACAGGCTCGCCCCCCCAGGCCTACTGCCCAGCCCCAGGCCCTCACTGGGATGACTGCGGTGTCCCCCGTGGGCATGTCCCAAACTGGGATCAGATGCCCCATTTGGAAGGAGTTGAGAGTGGTTGTCCTAGGACTGAGGACAGATGGCTGAGTGGCGGCCAGGCCACGGCCTGGAGGGGGAAGCGGTGGCCGGCCACGGCCTGGAGGGGTCCTTCGTTGTGCTGCGTGTATGTGCATGGGAGAGACAGGGAGAAAGCCGGGGACGCCATCCCTGCGGGAAGCGGTGTGGTCCGTGGGGGCTCGTGGGGGCCGGTAACGTCCACGGTTACTTGCTGGGGGTGGGTGAGGGCTGCTTAAAAGTCCTGGGGAAGAAGACGGGAGGGGAGGCAGAGGTCTGGAATCCTCCATGGGGAGTTCCCTCCGCCTGAGCGGTGAGCACAGGTTAGGGTCAAGGTCCGGGCTGATGCTCACAGCCGCCGTAAACCCCAGTGGTCCAGGGGCGGCCGCTGAGAATCTAGGGAGGCTGCCGGGTCCAGGAGAGGGTGGGATGGAGGGGGGAGCCCCGGCCTGGGGCTCCAGCGCCCCCGTGGGCCTAGTGCACAGCTGGGGGGTCCCCTGATGGGCCCGGGGTTCCTGTCTGTGCACAGCGAGCCAGTCACCCGTCCCGGAGTGGGCCGGGGTGGGGGCATTCTGGGGGCCAGTGAGGACCAGCCCGAGGGATTTCTGCCAGGCACACAGCAGGAAGGTCCTGGGCAGCAGCGGGGCCAGCAGAGGTGAGGAGGGGCGAGGCCAGGGGAGCATCAGCACCGTGTTCTGAACACTGCCCTCCAGAGCCGGGCCCTGTCACCCTGAAGGTCTGTGCAGCGCGTGCCGTCTGTGCTCAGGGGGAGGCCTCATGGTGGTCCCCAGATCAGCCCCGGAGTGGTTTCTGGGCCCCCAGCCTGAACCCATTCCTTCCGGGAAACGGGCTACTGACGAAATGCCTTGTGCCTTCCCAGGGCCGCCCTTCAAAATTTAAACCTAACGTCTCTGGGAAATGCTGAGAAGTTCTGAAATGAGCTTCCGGCCGGTGGAGTATTTGCTCACGTGTGCTGTTGTGGGTGCCCACTGTTCGCTGCTTCTGGCTTCTCCTTCCCTGGCTCCCGACCGCCCCCAGCTCCCGGCCCCCGGCTCCCAGTCCCCCGGGCCGGCCCCCCAAGTCCCAGTCCCCCAGCTCCCTGCCCCCGGTTCCCAGTCCCCCGGCCCAGCCCCCCAACTCCCAGTCCCCCAGCTCCCTGCCCCCAGCTCCCAGTCCCCCGGCCCAGCCCCCCAAGTCCCAGTCCCCCAGCTCCCTGCCCCCAGCTCCCAGTCCCCCGGCCCAGCCCCCCAAGTCCCAGTCCCCCAGCTCCCTGCCCCCAGCTCCCAGTCCCCCGGCCCAGCCCCCCAAGTCCCAGTCCCCCAGCTCCCTGCCCCTG